>NC_136273.1:50068085-50180585 GCF_964187855.1 Myxine glutinosa | reverse complement strand
GGAGTGCGCGAGGAGGTGAGGCACTGTAAGGAGCGCATGGAGAAAGAGGTGAGAAAGGGGACTGTAAAATTGCAAGGTGGTATAGAGGAGTTGACGCTGGGAGTAGAACAACTGACAGTGGGACAAAAGGAGCTGGGGGACCAGGTAAAGAAGAACACAGCGGTAATAGAGGGTTTAAAATCGACACAGAAGGAGATGAAAAAGGACGTAGGGGTAATTAAAAAAGAGTGCCAGACGGTACATGAGGACCTGACGAGGAAAATGGACAAGGTGGTAGAGGTAATGGAGGTTAAAGAGCGGGAGGTGCGGGAGCACATAGAAAAAAATAAAGTGGAGTTAGAGGAAGAACTTAAAGGGGCGCACGAAGAGATGAAGGAGATGAAGCAAAAATTAGAAGAAGTGGAAGAAGGGGTGAGCGAAATTAAGAAGCGACGGAGAGAGGATAGAAAGAGATAAAGGAGGAAGTAAAAGAATTGGTCCAAAGTCTGTGTTCGGATCGTGATGATGTGCTCATTAACCGGATGAGGGATTCGCAGGTGATGGAGGAGAAGCGAAGAGAAAGAGGACCCGGTGTAAGTGGTGACCAATATGGTCGTGCGTATGATGCGCCAGGTGATTTAATAAGCTTGGGGGTCGAGATAGACCCGGATGTTCGTGAGAGGCCAAGAGTGAGGTGTATGGCTGGTCCGGAGGGTATGGAACGAGAGGTGCGAGGTGTGGGTGAGCAAGGTTGTGGTGGTGGTGGTATGGAATGGGTAACGGGTTGCGGAGGTGTGACCCATGCATCGACACCAACAGGGGTAGTTGTTGGAGGGACCGGGGAGGCACGAGAGCCCCTTGGGGGTAGTGTACTGTGGGGGCCCGGCCGGTTCGGCCCCGCGCTGACCCCGCAAGGGGCGACGCACGGGGTCCCGGCCGGCGGGCAACGACTCGCATACGAGGTGGTCCCACAAGGTCCCACTCGCGCCGTATGACGGCAAGAGTGATCTACGCGCGTACCTGGCGCAGTTCGACTGTGTGTGTAAGGGTAACGGTTGGGGTGAGGACGAAGGTGGAGTACACCTGGTGGCCGCATTGCGCGGCGCGGCGGCGGAGGTGCTGACGGCATTACCAGCGGGTGCTCTCACCCTGCCAGCCCTCCGCGACGCCCTAATTAATCGATTTGGAATAGAACAGCAGAGCGAGCTTGTTAAAGCTCAGCTCGCGCTGCGAAAGCGCAAGCCCCAGGAAGCCATCGGGGAACTTGCCCACGACATTCGCCGCGCAGTGGGGATCGCACATGCTAGCATGGCAGCGGATTCCCGGGAAAGCCTGGCGCTGGACCATTTTATCCAGGCCCTCCCGGATATTGAGCTCCGGCAACAGCTCGCCATGTGGCGCCCGCAGACTCTGAGCCAGGCGGCTGACGCTGCGGCCCGTTGGGAAGCAGCGAGGCCCCTGGCCCGGGGGGGCGAGCGTCTCGCAATGGCGGTCCGCCAGATGGGACCCCCGATGGAGGGCGGACCCCTTAGGGGGCCCGCCCCCGACGTGGGTCCTGACCTGGCGGGCATGGTCCGGAGGCTGGTGGACCAGCGCCTGGCAGGACCTGGACCATGGCAGGCGGCCCCGGAGGTGGCCCGCGGTGGACCACGAGCGGGTAATCCAATTCGGACCTACAGGGGGGGGAATTTGGAATTCCGGAGGCAAGCACCTTATCAGGTGAGGTGCTATACCTGCAACCGCCTGGGTCACCTGGCGCGGCACTGTCGAAACGCGCGCCGGGATGATCCCCGGCAGTTGAGGTCCTCAACTCCGCCCAGGGGGGAGCGGGTTAGCCGACCCCAGACACCCCCCCGCCAGACCCCGGGAAACTAGAAGGTGTCGGGCACGTAGGGCGGTGTTCGGCAGCAGAGGATGGAGGAGAGCCCTCATTGACGCGACAGGTCATTTATTGTGGCCAAATTGGAACCGGTAGCCTGACAATTAGATGCAAAATTGCCGGCGTGGGGGTAGACGCCGTCGTGGACACAGGAGCTAGCGCCACGATCATCAGCCCTGTGGTCCTTGATTCGAGCGCAGGTGGCTGGATAAGATCCAGCGCCTGCAAAATTATAGTTTGCAGCTTGCTACCGGGGTAACGGCCCCGATCATAGGGCGTGGTTCTGTGACCCTCAAGTTAGGGTCGGTAAGGAGGGAGATAGATGTTTGGGTGGCGGAGGTGTGCGACCCATGTTTAATAGGGTTGGACCTGTTGACTGCCAGCGGTTGTAAAATCGACTTGTGCCGGGGGATCCTGCAGGTGGGAGTAGAAGAGCTGCCGTTAGGGGGAGTGAGCACGGCCGAGAGAGCGGAGCTGGAGGCTTCCGAGGCCGTGACCATCCCCCCCAGGGCCGAGGCGATAGTGCCGGCCCGGTGGGCAGCTCGCCCAACATGGCAGGAGTCCTGCGGCCTGGTCGAACCGGTGGCAGCGCAGTCCATACCGGGTTTAATCGTGGGCCGCACCCTTGTAAAAACGGACGGACCGGTAGTGGCCGTCCGAGTAGTAAATGTGAGTACAGAACCACGCACTATAGTAAGGGGCACGAGGGTAGCTGGCTGCACCCCAGTTGAGGAAGTCGCGACAGTGAGGGGCGAGAACGTCCAGCCGAGCCGACCCCGGGGGGAGCCTTCAATAACAAGTAGGAATTGGCCCGATCCCATTTGCGAGATGGTAAATCGTAGTAGCGTAGAGTTGGGAGGTACCCAGAGGGAGGCCTTACACAAACTGGTTGGGTCCCATTTGGACCTCTTCTCCCTGTCCACCGAGGATATTGGACGTACGGGCCTGGTGAAACATCAGATCCACACCGGTGAGGCCCGGCCTATTCGTCAGGCCGCCCGACGGCTCCCTTGGAGCAAGAGGGCGGAAGCTGACGAGCAGGTTGCAAAAATGCTCGACGCAGGTGTGATCGAGCCCTCGGGAAGTCCTTGGATGTCACCTGTTGTGCTGGTCAAAAAGAAGGATGGGACCACGCGGTTCTGCGTGGACTATCGCCAGCTAAACAACGTGACACTCAAGGACTCATATCCCCTGCCAAGGATTGATGACACCCTCGATGCCGTTGCGGGCTCAAATTGGTTCACAACTTTGGACCTCAAGAGTGGGTATTGGCAGGTGGAGATGGATAGGGCAGGGAAGGAGAAAACGGCATTTTCCACAGGTAAGGGACTGTATCAGTTTACTGTGATGCCGTTTGGTTTGTGTAACGCCCCCGCCACCTTTGAGAGATTGATGGAGCATGTACTAGGCGGCATGCCATGGCAGTCATGCCTGGTGTACCTGGATGACGTCCTGGTACATGCCCAAACGTTCCCCCAGGCACTAGCTAATTTGGACCAGGTGTTCGGGTGCCTCAGACAGGCAGGGTTGAAGCTGAACCCGAGTAAGTGCACTTTGTTTGCAAGAGAGGTGGCCTATCTAGGTCACGTGATTGGCCGCGAGGGGGTAAAAACAGACCCAGACAAAATTAAAGCGGTAGAGGAGTGGCCCGCACCACGTACCATCAAAGAGGTGCGGGGATTTTTGGGACTCTGCTCCTACTACCGGCGCTTTGTGGCGAAATTTGCGGAGTTGGCCCGTCCCCTCCACCGGCTTACGGAGAAGGGGACGCGATTTAATTGGACACGGGAGTGCCACGAGGCCTTCCAAAAATTGAAGGGGTGTCTAACATCCGCACCCCTTCTAGCTTACCCCACTAGTGACGGGACATTTACCCTGGACACGGATGCGAGCCAGGAAGGATTGGGCGCAGTTTTGTCTCAGACACAGGAGGGCGTGGAGAGAGTGATTGGTTATTATAGTCGGGCCTTAAGTAGGCCCGAGAGAAATTATTGCGTCACTCGCAAAGAGTTATTGGCTATGCTGGCTGCCATGAACCATTTCCACCCGTACTTGTACGGGCGGAAATTTTTGGTTAGAACTGACCATTCCTCCTTGCAATGGCTCCTTCGGTTCAAGGAACCGGAGGGCCAAATTGCAAGGTGGTTGGAAAAGTTGCAGCAGTACGATTTTGATGTGGCCCATAGGGCCGGGAAGGCCCATGGTAATGCGGACGCACTCTCTCGGCGTCCTTGTCTGGGGGAAAACTGTAAATTTTGTGCGAGACACGAGGAGAGGGAGCAATTGGGCGATTCCGCCCCGATTCTCGTCGTCCGGGCAACCCGGGTGAGAGGGCCAATTTTGCCACTAACCGCGGACGAGGAATTTGGAGAGTTGGCTTGGAGCACGGCCCAGCAGGAGGATCCTGTTCTGGGGCCGGTGTTCCAATGGGTCAAATTGGGGCAAAGACCAAGGGGGGAAGAGGTCACCCCCCTCGGGGCGCAGACAAAGGCATATTGGGCTCAGTGGCAGACCCTGGAATTGAAAGGCAACATCTTGTATCGCAAGTGGGTGGAGGTTCCCTCTGATCGAACTTCCTGGCTGGTGATAGTCCCTGACAAATTCAAGAACGTCATATTGCAACAGGTGCATGGTACCCGCTCCGGCGGCCATTTGGGCAGGACAAAGACAATATCTCGGGTCCGCCGGAGGTTCTATTGGGTGAATATGGGGCGCGACATACAGGACTGGTGTCGGAGATGCGACGCCTGTTCTGCCAAAAAGGGACCAGCACGGAGGATGAGGGCCCCCCTTCAATTACATCAGGTGGGGGCCCCCCTTGAGCGGGTGGCTATGGATATTCTAGGACCGCTGCCCCGCACCCGCCAAGGTAATAAGTATATCCTCGTTGTGATGGACTACTTCACCAAGTGGCCGGAGGCCTACGCCCTCCCCAACCAAGAAGCAGGGGTGGTAGCGCAGGCCTTCGTGGAAGGATTTGTGTGCCGGCATGGGATTCCACAGGAGTTGCACACCGACCAGGGACGAAATTTTGAGAGCAAATTACTAAAAGATGTGTGCAGTCTCCTGTCAATTCGAAAAACCAGGACAACGCCTTTAAGACCTCAATCTGACGGGATGGTGGAAAGATTCAACCGAACTTTAATCCAACAACTGGCACTGTTCACCACCACCCGTCAGGATGACTGGGACGAACATCTCCCTTACTTGCTCATGGCCTACCGAACCAGCCAGCACGGGGCCACCGCATGCAGTCCAGCGTTGCTTATGTATGGGCGGGAGTTACGGGCTCCCGCCGACTTGCTATGCGGTCCCGTGCCAGACACAGTGGTTAACCCGCCGAGGGAGGGGTACGCACGTCACCTAGAGGAAGGCATGGAGCTAGTCCATGCCTTCGCCCGCCGCCAACTCCATCTGGCGGGGGAAAAGATGAAGCGCAGGTACGACGACCGGAGCCAGGGGAGTCAATACGCTCCGGGGATGAAGATTTGGTTCTTTAATCCCCGGAGGCGGAAGGGAAGGTGCCCAAAACTCACCTCCCCCTGGCAAGGCCCAGGAGTCGTCCTGTCGCAAATCTGTGACGTGGTCTTTAAGATCAAAATGGGGCCACGAGCCCTCCCTCGGATCGTCCACGCCGACCGGATAAGACCTTACACCGGCGAGCAGGCGCCCCCGTGGATCGCCTCGGCTTTAGATGCCGAGGCGGGACCCAGTACCTCTGAATAAGGGGGGCTTATTAGTGCCAGAGGACTGGGGGATTGAGGAGCGATAGGCCCGGTGGGAGAGGGTGGCATCCCTGCCACCTTTCCCATGTGAGGGGGGCAAAGGAGCAATAGTTTATGGGGTGTATGGCAGTGAAAACTAGCCCGGGTGGGTTAGGTTATATCAATAGGGCCCTAGAAGATGACAGTAGGTAACGTTAAGATTAGTTAGTGACTGATACCTGTAGTGGGGACGCAGGTAGATTAGTATGGATGATAATGACGAGGGAGCGCAATAGTTAAAGGGACGACTGGGAAGCGCAAGTTTCAGAAGGGAGTAGTTAGCTGAGATGATGCCGTGTGTGTGAGGATGGAACAGGTGTGATTGCACAGGTGTGCAATTGGACAGGTGTGTGGAGCAGTGTATGAGTAGTGAGTGTGTGGATCAGCACGAATGCGCTTGGGGAGAGAAGGGTGCAGGTGGCACCAAGTGTGAGAGCACAGGTGTGCAAGTACAGGTGTGTGGAGAGAGTTGGAGTAAGTGGTACGGAGTGGTGTGCATGGTGCGAAGGTGTGGATGGGGGAAGAGTGGACCCCTCTCACGAGTACCCGGGGCGGGTAGTGTAAGTGTTAGGTAGAGGGTACAGGTAAATTGTGGTTGGATATTGGCATTTGTGGTGCGGTGGCAGAATGGTGTTGTGAATGGGTGCATTAGTGTTGTGGAAATGGCTGGGCGTGTAGCCTGTTAGTGTGTGTAGTTGGTTGGGCACTCCACCACTGTGAGGATGTCGGCCAGGTGAGGCCGCAGGTGGGCTCTGGGAGCCGGTAGAGTTGTGGATGGGGCCCGAGGATCCGGAGGATGGACCCGGGTAGCCCAGTGCCAGAGAGGGCACCGAGTGGGGAGAGTGCCAGAGGGCCTTCCCCTGGTAGTTAGGTTAGGGTAAGGAGCAGGTAAGCTCGGAGGCAACTGCAGTGGTGGAGGTGTGCAGGTGGGTAGACCCACTGGGAGAGGTACACGCCGCAGCCCAGAAATTGTGCGAGGGCACCGGGAGATGAATCGGGGGAGTGAGACCCCAAATTGAAGAGCACCACAGTTTGGCCAATGGGAATTGGTTTTTAGAACCCATAGTGTAAGAGGGCCAATGGTTTGGCCGGAGAAAGCCCCCGGGTAGTGTAAAGTTGTTAAAGTCATTTAGGAGATAGTTAGGATTGATGAACCTGTCGCACCATACGCAGCCACTTGCCTGTGGTGATGATGATGACTCCACACCTGTGTTTTCTTTGTTTTTGTTGCAGGAAATGAGATTGCTGTGAGGATTTGTGAGACGCATCACGACGTGGATGAGACATTGGGGTGATTCCATCTCTCCCTCCCTAGGAGGGACTGATGATGAATTGGTGATGGCAAATTTTGATGTTCAGTTGGAGATGGCAAATTTTGATGAGAGTTGAAAATGGCAAATTTGATTGGTTAGGAGGGAGAGAAGACGAATTTGGTATATGGGAGGAACGGGGAAGACAGTAGGGATGTTTGTTGATTTGTAAAGTAGATGTTTATGAGTAGTGTTGTGTTGTGTGGATGCAGTAAGGGGTAAGGGAGGGGCCATGTAGGTTACCTGGTGGGGGGGGGGCGTACGATAGGAACGTACCTGTCTCACCTGGTTCCCATGTGCCCCCAGTGTGCATTACCTTACATTGCGTGCACTTTTGCGCCCTTACCACCTTACTCACTTGTCTGCTTCTTTTGTCTCCCACCTCCGAGGATCTGGCTTTGGGGTAGAGAGAGAGGAGAGAGAGGTGCTGGCTGCGCAGTTGTGGGCCTGCACTTTCGCTGTTCGCTGCCTGGATCGGTACACCATATGGACCGCAATGTTTGTGGCCACCCACAATGGACCGCAGTTCGTTTGCGGCCAAGCACCACCCGGGGATGGACCTATGGATCAACGTGGCACCTATGCCATACAGGTGAACCACTTTTAACACCACCAAGTGCACCACAAGAAGAGCAAGAGACACCTGCAGGGTTAGGGGTTGTTGAAGTTATTTTTATTCCAATGAACAATGGTGACTGCACCGATTGGTGGTGGGGTGGTGCTGTTGATGCTCGGGAAAGGGTGCTCTGCACGTTATTAAAGGCCGTCGGCCACAGAGCACTCGTGGGTTGGTGTATCGATGTTGGCAAGCGCGCTCTCTCTATGCATAACATCTGCATGTGTTCCTCCAAAAACAGGTCCTGGATCGTAGTGTAAATAGCAGCGTAGTCTTGTAAATAATGCTCCCTACCGGCTGTATGTTTAGTTTGAGAATTCTTTCCGGATTCGGTTATCCTGTGGGTGTGTTTCTGTGAGGAGAAGGGTGCAACGTCGCAGGGGGACATATTTACTCATTTGTGAATATCTGTAAAACTGTCGCACTCAGGGTAGAGTTAATAGTAGAGGGAACTACATTGCGTGCCACACTAAAGTAGGTAAAAATTTATCGGGTCGGGACGCCCCGAGGGTAGAGAAGGGTGCAATGTTGCGAATATGGAATTTGGCCTCCATATCCGCTTGTAAATATTCCCCTATTTTCTCCGATACTCCCCAACTCTCCCTTACCCCATTCCCTAGTCCCATTGTCTGTAAACAACACCCATTAGAGCCGATCTTCCCCTTCATCCCCCCATTAAATGTCGTGCCCAGGTCCCCCGCACCACACGTAGACAACTTTCGGACATCTTCCTAGTTATTCTTAATCTATGTCAGTTAAGGACTTGTTTCCATTAATTATGACTCTTCGTTGCACCAGAATGTGATTATATGGCACCTGTTAGGAAGTTTAGGACCTCCCCATACCTCTCCGCATCTCTTCCCCATGAAGAAGCGCCAACTACAACAACAACAACAAAAGAGGGGGGCGGCGCGGTGACGGCATGGGGAGTGGGCGTCCTCCTTCCGGCTCGGTTAGCCGCCATTGACCACGCGCTCCACGGGGTTACCACGAAGGGGCTCCCTGTCGGCCCCTCGTCAAGGGCGGAGCCGGTAACCCCCGCACCCAATGAGAAGCCATGGGCCGATGCCATCTGGGGCGGCGCTAACGAGCCGAGGGCGTGTCACTCCCCGCCGGATATACGCGGCCCCGCGCCGGACGTGACGTCAGATGCGCCCCGAGCTTGGAAGGACAAGACGCCACCCTCCCGAGCGCTGAGCGACCTCCCCGGCATCTCCACCAAAGTCGCGACCCACGAACGCTGAGCGACCTCCCCGCATCTGCTGGACACCACCGTACGTGATTCTGTCCCTGAGCCAGGTGCACCTGAGCCATCGACTGCCGCTTTCCTTGCCATCAAATCCCGTGTGAGTCAGCGTTGTCCCGTTTATCTGTGGTCTGTCTAGGGTTAATATAAGAGTGTGTCTAAGTGCCTGTCTTCCTATGATGTCCCTCTCGTCCCTGTAATCTAACCTTTTTCCGTACGAATATACTTGAAAATCGAAACCCTGGTGTCGTATTGTGTCATTATAGCCCAGCCGGGTGTCTTCTCTTTCCTATTGAGCCAGCGTAGCGCGATTAGTTAACATTCGGGCACAATCGGGTAACTTGTACGGATACGGCGGCCATCCCGCTCGGCCCACCATACCATCAAAGTCGTATCTGTAACAATATATATATATGTATATATATATATATATATGTATATATATATATATGTATATATATATATATATATGTATATATATATATATATATGTATATATATATATATATATATATGTATATATATATATATATATATGTATATATATATATATATATATATATATATATATATATATATATATATATATATATATATATATATATATATATATATATATATATACACACTGTATATTACTGGCAGAAAAGCCCATCAAAATGTCGAAATAAAAATATGACATCGGAATGGAAAGACGTGTGACCCTTCTGTATTTTCACACAAATCAGCCTTGAAAACCCGGGCTAAAACCAAAATTACGTACAAAAATTTTCATTTAAAATATAAACGAAATGAAGTGCCCATCTATGACATTGTGGTTATATAGCTCGGATAATTCCAATTGCACTGGGCCATGGGTTGACACCAGAGGCCTGAGGCTTATGCACCGTCACAAAATGGCAGCCGTACGTTTGTTTTTTTAGGTTTCAATTGTGGGTGGAATCGGGCCAGCTGTCCAACCAATGGGGTGAATCCAGTCCATACACGCATACATACATAGTCCTACAACAAACTGGCTTTTATACATGGGCTACAGGGAGGCCCCGCTATCCGTCATTTCACATACATGTCCATAAGTTACTGAGGAGCACTTTCTTTACATGTCCAAAACCACCAACAATTCCCCGCACTAACGTCCATTGGATGGAAGACCATGTGCCAGGAGTACCACCCCACAATGCTTTGTGTACCAGCTTCCCAGTGTTCCATCCCACAAAGCACTGCGTCCTCTCCCTCTCATACTCTATCTCACGCTGTGCATTGTTGGACTTAACGCCACCGCATACTGTACAGTACTGCCATTTTCATCTTAGTGCACTGTTCCGTGGTAATTGTTGAACAATGAATGGTAAAGGAAAAGGGTGAACCTGCACGTCAGCGGAAACGCAGCAGTGTGACTGGATGTCAAATTAGACATCGTGAAACGAAATAAGAATGGTGAACGACCAGCCGATTTCGCTCGCCTGGATTACGCGACAAGTTTTCAGTGAATGGTTTGTGGACTACTTTATGCCAGAAAGGGAAAAATACTGTGAAGAGGACAATCGCGATTTCAAGATTGCCCTGATTTTGGATAATGCCAGTGCGCATGTGTTGGTCTCTGAATCTTTACATCCAAACATCAAAGTTGTGTTTATGCCACCGAGGACAACCTCGTTGCTTCAACGGATGGACCAGGGCACAATCACAACATATAAAGCTTACTATGTCCGGACATTCAGGATGCTCATTCACGAGACAGATGGAGAAGGAAAACCTACCGTTCCAGAATTTTGGAAGGGATTTAACATTATGCATGCCGTGAATTTTGTTGGTGCTGCCTGGGAGGGAAATTACTTTAGTCAGGGCCCTTAGGGATATTTTGGGGCCGTTTGGTTCAAATTCTCCCAAAAGCACCAAATTTGGCCCAGATGTTGCCCATGCCATACTCTTTCGATTTTTGACGGGCGCCAAGACGGGCGCCCCCCCCCCCCGGGGGCCCCATATTGGCGAAATACTAAATGGCCGCCACCCGGATTAGAGGAAAATCAGTTAAATAACCAAAAGGGTTGGAATCATGCATAATACCACTTTTCAGGGGTTTTCGAGGTCGAGGAATCCAATTATGATGTTATTTTGATGATTCGAGGTCAAGGTCAACCCTCAAGGTCATCTTAAAGGTCATTTTTGAGTCAAACATGTCGGTTTTTGAGTTTTTTGTCAAGATTTACACGAGGTTCACCATTTTATGTTTCTGGGTTGGGTAATCGAACTCTGACCTTATTTTTGGCAATTAGAGGAAATATTTACATGTCTATTTCCTAATTTTCAGGCATATGCAGTTCATCAGTCTAATTACAAAGGTACGGATTTTGATGTTTTATGAACTGTATGCCATATCCTTGTGTTTAATTTTTGTGCGATCATGATCCGGGTTCATGTATACATGATTGTATACATGTCATAAATATGATGTCACAGGTCTTGTGACATAGTGGCCATATTGGATTTTATGAAAACCTTAAAAATGGATCCCTGCCTTCACTTTTCGATCGATTCATTTTGAACTTTGACCACTTATAGTACGCCATGTGATTGGATGCATATCTTAATTATGACGTCATAGATCAGGTGACATGGCGGGATGGACCGGTATGGTCTCCGGATCATACTGCCCTTGGCGCCCGTCAAAAATCGAAAGAGTATGGCATGGGCAACATCTGCGCCAAATTTGATGCTTTTGGAAGAATTTGAACCAAAATATCCCTAAGGGCCCTGACTACTTCCTGTTCGATGAACGGTTGCTGGAAGAGAGTCTACCCTGATGCCGTTCACGATTTCACCAGCTTGAAAGTGGCACCAATACGCAATGAGGCTTGAGAAAGAGGTAGGCTTCGATGAGGTGAAAGTTTATGATGGTACCGAGCTACTCAAGTCCCATGCACAGCCTCTCACCAACAAAGATCGTGCCGAGTTGAACAAAGAGGCATTCAACGAAGAAGGTATGGATTATGAAGACCACTACGACCCCAGGCTGCTAAAACGAAATAAGGGCCTCATGACCAAGGTTCTGCGCTCAGTTTTTGACCTCGCTGAACAGATGATCAAGATTATAAGTGCTCATGACAACCTTCAAGATCGATCTGCCTCCGTAGCAGGAAGCATCGTCGACAGATTGGCATGCTACAAATAAATTTGTGATGCAACATGTGCTTGGGTAGCAGGTGACTGGATATATTGTTTGGAGAGGTGAAGGAACCCAAAAGCATTCTTGGAAAAACCAGGACCTTCTGGTCTCCAGAAGAAGACTGCAACTGCTGCACCAGCTGTAGCAGAACCTTCAGATGATGTTGAGATGGCAGTGGACGGCACTCTTCCAGGGTCTCCATCCTCCTCCGACTAGCTTACTCCTCATCTCTTCCACCAGCCAGCCCCAGCACGCCCAGTCAGCCAACTTTTCAAGGTGCAAGAACACTAAATTACGAGTTTCATTATAAAATAGTCAAAAGTTATGGTAAGTAAAATAAAAAGGTGTTTGCGTTTAAAATCTTCTTTAAATTATTGTATTTTTACCTCCACCGAAGGTGGGTGGAAGATATGTTTTCACCCCTGTCTGTCTGTTTGTTTGTCTGTGAACAGGATATCTCAAGAAGGTTGCAGACGGATTCGGATGAAATTTGGTGGGCAGGTTGGGTGTGTATCTTGGACAAAATGATTAAATTTTGGTGAAGAACCAGATCTGGATACGATAATTTTAAAAGGTGATTTTTCACCATTGAGAGATAGGGCCAAAAACTATATATAGCACGATATCTCAAAAAGTTGTGGACGGATTCGGACGAAATTTTGTAGAGAGGTCGTGTATGTGACAAGGACAAAATGATTCGATTAGGGTGAAGATCCGGATTTGGATCCGGCCAGTAGAATTTTTAAGTGATTCTTCACCATTGAGTGATGGGGCCAAAACCGATACATAGCAGGATATCTCAAAAAGTTACGGACGGATTTGGACGAAACTTGGTGGAGAGGTTGGGTGTCTGACAAGGACGATTCGATTTTGGGGAAGATTTCAATATGGATTCGGATATGAGAGTTATTTAATTTTTAAGTGATTCTTCATCATTGAAAGATCAGGTGAAAAGCGATATATATAACATGATATTTAAAAAAGTTATGGACGAGTTATGACTAAACCTGGTGGACGGGTTGGCCAGGTGACAAGAACAAGCCAATTAGATTTTGGTTCAGGTCCGAATCCAGATCCGGCCTATCAGTGGGATACAAAACTAACTGTTCAGCCTGGCGGAGGTATGCGCTCTACCGAGTGTCGTTCTAGTTTGTTTATGTGCAGTATATCTCAAAAGGTTGGATGGATTGGGTATGTGACAAGGACAAATTGATTACATTTTGGTGAAGATTTGAATCCGGATAATAGTAAAATTTTTGTGATTCTTCACAATAGAGAGATATGGGCAAAAAACTATATACAGCACAATATTCCAAAGAGGTATGGGTAGATCGGATCGAACTTGGTGGAAAGGTTGGGTGTGTGTAACATGGACGAATTGATTCAATTTTGGTGAAGATCCGAATCTGGATCCAGATCTGATAATTAAAAAAAAAATTAAGGGTTTCTTCCTTATCCCCAAATTAAGGGATAAAATTAAGGGAAAATTAAGGGAAAAATTAAGGGCCAAAAACAGGATATAGTATGTCTCAAAATGTTGTCGACAAGTTATGGCAAAACTTGGTGGATGAGTTGATTTGGTGAAAAGAACAAGGAAATTAGATTTTGGTTCAGGTCTGAATCCAGATCCGGCCGATCAAATGGATACAAAACGTAAACTGTTTAGTCTGGTGGAGGTATGCACTATGCACTCTACCGAGAACCGTTCTAGTTTGCTATGTTTTGTACGTTTCATACGTATTTTTGATTGCTGGGCTTGTTGAGTGGTGCTGTATGGGATGCAAGCTTAGTGTTGGAATGCATCCCCCTTAATTACATGAATTATAGTGGGGAAAAATTCCCTGCGATCCATCGTTTCTTTACAAGTCTAACTTTTCCGGAAAGTATCTTGGACGTATAGCGAGGACCTCCCTGTATTAGTTATCATTGTCTACTTGTACGAACGTCTTTGCTGTGCACACCATGATGTATACCAAGGTCTTTGTTCTGCATGTGATTTATGAACCCTACAATCCTCTTTCAACCCAGGTAATTTTACTGTGCCTGCCACACTATTTTCCTCTCTGCTCATCTTTCTTACAATCACTACAATTAAGTAAATGGTAAAGACTGGGTTAGGATCATATTTGAATCACCTGATGTATTAAATTAATACAGTGTGTTTAAAGTACAGGCATGATGGGCCAAATAACTTCCTCCTGTCGAAGATCTTTGCATTTCCTTGTAGAATCTCCAATATATTCATATCATACCCTTAGGTCAGCACTGGAAAAAAAATTCCAAACAATTAGTGTCTAAAATTTTTCCTTCATCAAAATGTCTAAAAATATCTCACGATTTCCGAAAATTATTGACCTCATTAAAAAAAAGGAGAAGCAGAGGAGACACAGAGATAAGAAAGGGGAAGGTTGAAAAGTGGTCAGAAGGGAAAAGAAGCAATTGGAAAAGCAGAAAAGGTGAGATCGACAAAGGAGAGAGAAAAAAGTCAGATAAGTGGCTATGAATAAAGGAATACGATAGGAGAAGTATGGGATAAAGAATTGGTATTCTCAGTGGAATTGCAATTTCCTCTGACATTCCCAACATTCTCGGGCCCAAAATAAATTTGCACTCAAATGTTCCCCTAAATTATTTCGCAGGAGAAATATTGATTGGTCAGTTGTTACGATCCTCCCATGCCCCTGCATAAGGTGAAAACAAGGAGATAAAGGTGTCTCCACACAACCCGAAAGTCAAGAAGGCAAGCAATGCACAGAGTTAGGCGACCCCCGAGCAGCTCCAAAAATCTCATTTCCTCGACACCATTTCCCGTTGGCACGCGGCTCTGCGGCAGCTGTTGGGGAGCAGCTTGACATGGACAAGGCTTTAGGAGTTGCCACCAAAACTACAACATTCCCAAACCGGTAAAACAGCAGACACTACACACAGCTGGAAAGCCTGTAAAAACTTTCTACCAATCCTTGCTCGATCCACCATCTTGAGGTCGTTTCTTTTTCCTGCCCACCCTACAATTGCTATGTTAGGAGGAAATTTGCTCAATGCTGACCTCAACAGGCAAAAACATCAGGAATCCACCCATCACCCTCAGCAAATAAGGAAATAAACAAACAAACTAAAAAAAACAAAAGATCTTGGCTGACAAATTTCCCATTAGGTTACGCACACTCGCCTCTAAAGCTGGGTAGCCCAGGTTCCAATCTGGGCCTAGCTACAAAATGCCATCCCGGTGGTGTTTCACATTCAGGGTGATTTAATGTGTGTGCTATCCCTCGGATGGATGTTAAACTGGCGTCCCGTCTGCTGGCATTGGTTGTTGGATGTCAAAGATCCCACAGTGTCCTTTGCGAATAGTAGGCGAGGTATTGCTGGCACTATGAACAAATTCCAAATTCCTGTCAAACCTTAGTCGAACGTTAGACCTGGTTAGCTCCCAACCAAATCCACATGAACATGGGAATAATTGTGGCTGTTAAAGAAGAAGATGATATGACAGGCTATGGCAGGCTATCCTGACACTCCAAGCTCGACTACATGATCTATACATCACGAAAGCAATAGGATGACGGTGTCCTTCTACTCCAACCACCATAAAACAACAAATAAAAGCAGAATCAAACAGCATTTGTCGGTTAGTAACACTCATCACAATGGTATTTCTCATAGCCCATGGCAAATCATTGTGAGGAAATGTCTGGCCAGGTCCTGTTCCAAGTCCAACAATTTTACAAAGGAACAATTGTCTTCACACCTGGGCCCACAAGTCAATACCCCCAGCTTTTTTATTATTATTATTTCCAATGTAAAGAGCAATTTTATATACCTTTTGGGATACATCTTTCTTGTAAACTGCGGAACAAATTTTAAATGCATAGTGTCAAACCATCTACTGGTGCTAGGACAGAATCGCACCGGATCACTCACCGCACAACCTGACTCATGCGATACAGGCAAGCAAGTTGAACTCGTATTCAAAACCACACCTTCCAAAACGTTTCAGCCTCTATGAATACCCACCATCCCATTGTTACACAAACAATAGCACAGTTAAACTAGGCACAATATTACACTGAAAGAACTCATTTGGTGACATTCTCGAATGCACTCACAACGAATGTCTTTAAATGGCAATTTTGACCAATATAGCTTTGCAAAAAAAAATACAAATAAATAAATAAATAAATAAAGCACGGTCACCCCGTACAAATTATTATTTGTGTTTATTTACCTTTACGTTTTTAATCAATAGTAATTGAAGGGTAATGGAAGGGCTCAAGGGCACACAGGACGGAGACAAAGGGTGGCATTCGTGTGGTTTTACACGAATTACAAGGATATGAACATAAATGGATGAATCATCACGGTATCGAGGATCCTAAACCAGCATCATTACCTAAAAGTGCTCAGATAGGAACAACAAGCAAGCTTTTCTTATATCTTACTATAATTCACCAAATGTCCGTCCACCTGTCGGTTCGAAGGTACCGCAAAAGCGGCTCAACCGATCGCAACGATATTTTGGGTGGGTAATCCTGGGACCCCCTGGAGTAAAATAGGCTGTATTGTTTTTCCAATTTTTCAAAGTTTTCCAATTTTCCCAAACAAGATGGAATAATATTTACCGATATGAACAGTGATGTGGCTTTTATTGAAATTCTACAAATACTGTTTAGATTTTGATGAGAATTACGAACCTGCAGCAAATCCGGAAGTGGACAGATGACGGCAACTGTCATTCAATCGTAATGTTAAATCGTTAAACGTTAATCGTGTTAATCGTTTTGTTAAAGTATCAATTGCTGATTGGAATTCAGTGAATACAATTACGATTTTGAATTCGTAATTGTGTTCACCCAACCGTACGGAACTTTACATCAGGATTTGAATATTTGTTTATGTCAGGAATGTTGTTAAAAGTTTATTTTTTATATTGTTATTTCATTTGTGATTGGAGTTATGCTATTTGGAAAGAAAAAAGAGATATCGAGTTCAAGTGAATGACGGAATGCCGTGATGGTTTCTACTTTCTAAACGTGAATTCGCGGATCGCCATATGCAGATTCGCCAATGACTGGGTATGGAACAAACGTACCCATTTGTTTGCAAGCGGGTACGTTTTTCATGGAAGTCCTTCACAAACTTGCTGTCCATGTCTGACATGCAACTGAAGGTGCCACAGTAATGTGGAATTTATTGGTTTCATGCTTTAGCATTCGCCGTTTCTACATTGTATGTTTGCTTCTGGCCTCTCACCCATGCGTAGCACGGGTACCTCACTAGTAATAAATAACACGAGTTCCCTTACAAGGAATTTCAATGCAGGAGGAGATAATTAGACCCATCAAAATGTGCACGGGCGTTGTTAACTTATGGTTGCTTGTCCGTGCTATATCCTTTTAAATGCTGAGCAGCAAGCAAGGAGGCAGCAGATCTGATAAGTCTGATAGGAAAAAAAAGTTTGATAGGATTCGGCTGGAATTCGAACCACTGACCTCGCAGACCCAGAGCGGATGCTCTGGACAACCCCTCGCCCCCTAATAAGGTTCCCCTTTATAAATACCTCGTTAGAATGCTGCGGCTCCCAGGTTAAAGTATCCCTGTTTCCACGATTTATACCATTGTTATTTTGACATATGTCAAAATTCTACCAATGCATGACAAGGACATTGAAAGACATGTTAGCTATCTATGTACGAGCTCCTCAATGCAAATTAGGCGATGTGGCTTAGACAAACAAACAATGCAAGTCTTAAAGAAGTGAAGGAATACAAAAACTAGAACGGCACTCAGTAAAGAGCATACCTCCGCCAGGTGAACAGTTTACGTTTTGTATCCGAGAGTAGACCAGAAAATCACAATGCGGAATCACATTTAATCAAAATCATCCATCCACAACTTTTTCAGATATCATGCTATATATCGTTTTGGCCCTATCTCCCAATGGTGAAGAATCACAATAAAATTATACTGGCCGGATCCGGATCTTCACCAAAATTGAATCGATTCGTCCTTGTCACACACACAACTGGTCTACCAAGTTTCGTCCAAATCCGTCCACAACTTTTTGAGATATCCTGCTATGTATAGGTTTTGCCCCTATCTCCCAAAGGTGAAGAATCACTTTAAAATTTCTAGTAGCGGGATCCGAATCCGGATCTTCAGCAAAATCTAATCATTTCATCATTGTTACGTACGCTACATCTCTGCCAAATTTCGTCCGAATCCATGCACAACTTTTTAAGATATTTTGTTCACAAACGGACAAACGGACAAACAGACAGACAGACAGATAGGGGTGAAAACATAACCTCAATCCACCTTTGGTGGCAGCGGAAAAAAAAAAAAAAACATCGTTGTAACTGGAGAAAGAAAAAAAACAACAGAAGAAAAGTCAAATAAATATATTTTTTTCACTGAAACTTCCACATACAGTGAGAACTGGACAATGGTAAAATGGAACATGAACACCAGGCTTGCATCATCTCACATCCTGTTGTCTTCACGACGTATATAGTGGGGGTTTGTGGGGTTTGATGAAACGGTTGCATGGCAGGGAGGAAAGGTTTTAACTGAGAGTCATTATGAGGAAATGGAAAAAAAAAAAATGGTGTGGAATGTAAGGTTGCAGGAAGGTCTGCGCGGATCTCCTTAGAGGTCACGGCAGTCACTCTAAGAGGAACGCAAAGCTTTGTTTGACAGTCTCAAGTCCTGGAGGTAATCGATATCTTCACCCAATTACCCACCACGAATCACCAAAACAAACTTGAGTATGAATGTCGAGTAGATAAATACAGAAATTGTGGCAAGAGCTCTCAAGAGGTTATGAAAAGCCTTTCGTACCATTTTCAGACACAAGTGTTCCACCAGACTTCGAAAGGGAAGGGCAGGAGGGGGAAATAACTTTTACATACAAATCTGCACAGCAGAACACTCCAAGTTAAACCACCATGTCTGCAAGTAGTTTCCAGCCTACAACCCCAACCATCACCGTAATGGACGACCCAGTTCCTTCAAGCACGGCATTTCATTCGACTAAAAGCGAGGGCAATGTAATCAATATTACGTTGCATCACCCTTCCATTCAACCCTATGGCACCCTCAAATCGACTCCCTCCCCCTTCCTAACTTGTCAATCTCCTTCCCAACCCCACAGCTTCCTCTGTTGCAGCACAACAGGACACACGAGGTCAGTTGCTTCCCGGCAACAGGCCAGCTTCCTGCCATCCCACCACTGCATGGTCTGGACAACAGTAAAGATTAGGGCTAGACTTTCACTGCCTGCTGTTAACAACAATAACAGGTACTTTATGTAGTGCTTTGGGAAACCAAGTCAAATAGATGAATAAACGAGTTTACGCTTATTCCTGTAATCAAAAGCACATACCATGTATGTGGCTGGTAGAATTATGCATTCTAGACAGGCAGATTGAACAAAGAATGGCATTTTAGAAATTTGCTTTTGTTAACAGGTAATACAATTTTTATCCCTGGTGTTGGGCTAGCGGCTAGGGTGCCGGCTTAGGATCCTAGGATCCTGGGTTCGAATCCCGGTCGATCGCTGAATTAACGCCAGGGGGGTTGACTCAGCCTGTCATCCTTCCGAGGTCGGCAAATTGAGTACCAGTTCACTGGTAATTCCCTGCTTGTCGTTAAAGGCGGCAAAAAGGGTTGGCGTCAGGAAGGGCATCCGGCCGTAAAACATTGCTTCAAAAAGGGGACCGAAAAACAACAACAACCACAGTTCCCGAAAAAGGCCAACCCCCGCTTGCGGGGAAAAATGGCCTCTAAAGGTGGTTTTTTTTTTGGGTTTTTTTTAAACAGGTAAACAAAAGGAAGGAACAACGTTTCAGAAAAAGATCAAATAAATAAATAAAACATGCATCTCGTGTCAGACGTGTTTAACAGATTGCAAAATGCATATTTGCTGAATCTATCCTGAAAGGACGATGATAAGAAATTGCAGCCCTTGAAATATATCAAACTTGAAACTCTGACAGGCTTACACCGGCCCTTGAAATATCAAAAAGTACATTTTGGTAAATTAATTTTGATACGATACAGCAATGCACTCAAAAACGTTGTTCCTCAAAAACTGATCATTTTGAATGCAACCATAAGTATACATGTCATGCATTGATGATTAAACTAGATTACATACTTTTTACAGACAGGTACAAGCCAAAACCTGCTGATGAACAGGAAATAAAGTACCTCCAACATTCCGCAAGCACGCTGGCAGTGGCAACGTGAATAAGAAGATGCGTTGAAAGAACCAATAACCACAAATCAAAAGCATCGAGTAATTTCACCTTTTTGTTTTTTTTCCCAACCTTCAAACATACATCCTATAGTAAGTATCCAGATCACATGATGGCAACAACAATCAAGTCCCAACAGGATGACAAGGACCATCCCAAGTCACACCAGGATGGCAAGTACCATCCCAAGTCACAACAGGATGGCAAGGACCATCCCAAGTCACAACAGGATGGCAAGTACTCTCCCATGTCCCAAGAGGATGGCATGGACTCTCCCAACAGGATGGCAAAGACTATACCAAGTTGCAACAGGATGGTAAGGATCCCTGCCACCAGGATGGTAAGGGCCCCTCCCACCAGGATGGCAAGGACTATCCCAAGTCGCAACAGAATTGCAAGGAATATACCAAGGCACAACACGATAGCAAGGACAATGCCAAGTCAAAACAGGTTGGCAAGGACTCTCCCATGTCCCAAGAGGATGGCAAGTACCATTCCAAGTTGCAACAGGATAGCAAGGGCCCTTCCCACCAGGATGGCAAGGACCATCCTCAGTCGCAACAGGTTGGCAAAGACTCTCCCATGTCCTGAGCGGATGGCAAAGACTATCCCAAGTCTCAACAGGATGACGACTCTCCAAACAGGACGGAAAGGACTCTCCCAACAGGACGGCAAGGACTATCCCAAGTTGCAACAGAATTGCAAGGAATATACCAAGGCACAACATGATAGCAAGGACAATGCCAAGTCAAAACAGGTTGGCAAGGACTCTCCCATGTCCCAAGAGGATGGCAAGTACCATTCCAAGTTGCAACAGGATAGCAAGGGCCCTTCCCACCAGGATGGCAAGGACCATCCTCAGTCGCAACAGGTTGGCAAAGACTCTTCCATGTCCTGAGCGGATGGCAAAGACTATCCCAAGTCTCAACAGGATGACGACTCTCCCAACAGGACGGCAAGGACTCTCCCAACATGACGGCAAGGACTCTCCCAACAGGACGGCAAAGACTCTCCCAACAGGACGGCAAGGACTCTCCCAACAGGACGGCAAGGACTCTCCCAACAGGACGGCAAGGACTCTCCCAACAGGACGGCAAGGACTCTCCCAACAGGATGGCAAGGACTCTCCCAACAGGATGGCAAGGACTCTCCCAACAGGATGGCAAGGACTCTCCCAACAGGACGGCAAGGACCCTCCCAACAGGACGGCAAGGACCCTCCCGACAGGACGGCAAGGACCGTCCCGACAGGATGGCAAGGACCCTCCCAACAGGATGGCAAGGACCCTCCCAACAGGACGCCAATTACCCTCCCAACAGGTCGCCAATGACCTTCCCAACAGGAACGACAATGACCCTCCCAAGACCCAACAGGAAGGCACGGACTATGCCAAGTCGCAACAGGATGGTAAGGACCCCTCCCACCAGGATGGCAAGGACTATCCGAGGTCCCAGAGGGATGGCAAAGGCTATCCCATGACCCAACAGCATGGCAAGCGCTTAATCATCCTCTTTATAGCTCCCTTCTGGCTTGCAGAGAAACTTGCGTTCTTTGCCACTTACACCTGCCCTCCCACTCCCCCCATCTAGACAAAGGTCGAAAAAAAAAATCCCCATCACACCAGATAACATTGTGCAAGATGGAACAATCAATTTCGAATAACATTAATGAACTCTTGTGCACATGATTTTGAAGCAACACAGAACGGCAGTGCCCGGTTTGGGACCAACAATTTAGCAAGCATGAAGCACACACAGGAAAACAATTAGAGGCCGAAGTAAAGAGCTTTGGGCAACGTAACATAACACACAAAGATTATTCTGTGAATCACAGTCACCAGAACAGATTCAAAACATCTCATTTCATTCACTCAGAGTCAATGCTGCGTGGTGTGTGCCATTGCCTTCCAAGCAGTCAGGGCAGGGATTTGTAATTTGTTCATGGTTCATGGTACCGCCCACTCTTCCCGAAAGGATCTTAACACCCGAGATGATCTTATAGTCATTGTTGCGATGGAATGCCTGTGAAACACCAATCTGACATTACATAGCCTCCTATTGGCTGGGGCCAATTAGAAATATGAAGATCAAACAAATCAAGCATGACTGATGATAAATCTGTAATCGCACCCTAAAATATCCCCCCACAATCATTGAGAAATGCCCTCAAAATTGCAAAACTCAATAGAAGTAATTATTACACGAACCTCATCCGTAGGAATCAATAACTCATCGGTGAATAGATAGGTAGAAATATAGAAATAACAAGCTGGGGATAATTGCTTTACAATACATATAACAAAGCTATGTAGCAAGTTTAAGTTGAATATGTTAAAGGGCATGGAAAAAGGGTCCAGAAAACCATAAGCGGGATGGACAGATGGAGAGTAAACGTAGAGTCCCCTCCGGTGAAACCGGTAGGGGAGTAATAACAGACAGTGAGGAGAGATTCACTTATAATACATAAACAAATTCACTTCACTTATGACCATAGACAATGCAAAAAAAAATCTAACAACGGTCACACACCAATAACAACGATAAGATAAACACCCCCTCAGCTTTAGAAACCCTAAAGTTGCATCAAAAAAAAAATAGACTTGGCAAATACAGCATCGTGGAAACAACTCAAGCACTCTGAACCGCTAGTGATCCACGGTACAGGACTTCGAGCCATAATTTGTGATGCAATGCATTCCGGAGATCCATTTTGACAGTGTTGCAACGGTCAACAACAACATCAAAAACCAGCAAATGCAACTCAATCAGCTTCGCCACAGGAAATAGAGATCGATGCGACGGTGAAAGCGGTTTATTGTTTTTCGTCTTTTAAGAAGTGAATCCGCACTGTGGAGGTCCAGAAAGTCAAACCTGGTGATGGATAATAAGAAATTTGGCCCAAAATTACTCCTCCCTTGGGTATCAATGCGTAAATCAGGTATAAATCCAATTGCATTTGGCTCGAAATCTTGAAGGAAGATCTTTTCAATTGAACCATAATGAACAGCACTACCCAACAGATCACTGAAACAAGATGATAACGATGATGTTTTCGGTGATTTTCAATGACTTCTTCTGGTTGTTCGTTGCTGTTGTTGGTAACGAATGCATGTTTAAGTCGGATTACATTCTGAATTGAACCAGTTGGTTGCCTCGTTATTGAGATGGGTCTATGCTGCCGTAGCAGCACCTTCACCTATTTGAGGAAGAATTTGGAATGTATCATTTGTTCAGAGTGCCGGCCATAACTCGGCCCTCTTCATGAAAGACACCGTCCCTTTAAAGTCCAACAGTCAAAATCCAATAACGAGAGCTTTAAAGTCAAACAATAATTCTGGGTGCTGAGATGCCCGGCTCAGCAGGTGGGACGATGTTCAGAGTGCCGGTAGGTGGGCAGATGGGATGCCCGGCTTAAATTCCTTTTGATGGACGGTGCACTTTGTAATGCACCGCACTGCTGCGAAGCACTAGGATGACAGTTTATAGCTGGGTCAGGATTGCAACTCAGGATAGACAGCTCAGAAGTGGTGTGCTACCTCCAGGCTATCCTGCCAGCCCAATTACTGGTTGGAACTCTGCTACAACGTCCTCTATTATGTCAATACCATACGATGCTTTCGGTACCATACAGATCTATAAATGCAACAAGGAACCATTTGGAGAATCGGAAAGTTCAAGACTCTACAAGAAGCTTCAGACCTGGGAATAAGATGATTTTAGCTCAATTTCCTGACATTAGCTCAGTTTCCTGAAGCTTGCAATGCAAAACGACTGTTGCTTCCTCGGTACAGATGGAAACCCACGATTTCTAGACCAGTCCAATGCTATAGGAGGCCAACACTGGGAGCAAATAAATAAACACAGCAAAGGCTCGAGACAAAAATATTAAATGAGAAAGAGGAGGAAACGCCAAAGGATAAAAATGGACGAGGATGACTCGATCACAGACATGGTTAGTTGATCAGTGGGGACGGTGGAACCGGGTCAGGAACGGATGGAGGAACGGGGACCGGATCGGAAGATGGAACCGGGTTTGGTAGGGACGCTGGAACCAGGTCCGGATGGGACGCCGGATGGGGACGATGGAACCAGGTCCGGAGGGGACGACGGATGGGTGTGATGGAACCAGGTCCGGAGGGGACGACGGATGGGGACGATGGAACCAGGTCCGGAGGGGACGATGGATGGGATGATGGAACCAGGTCGGGGGGGGGGGGACGGGGACGGATGGGGACGATGGAACCAGGTCCGGAGGGGACGACGGATGGGGACGATAGAACCAGGTCCGGAGGGGACGACGGATGGGGACAATGGAACCAGGTCCGGTGGAGATGACGGATGGGGACGATGGAACCAGGTCCGGAGGGGACGACAGATGGGGACGATGGAACCAGGTCCGGAGAAGACGACGGATGGGGACGGTGGAACCAGGTCCAGTGGAGACGCCGGATGGGGACGGTGGAATCAGGTCCGAAGGGAACGCAGGATGGGGACGGTGGAACCAGGTCCGGAGGGAACGCAGGATGGGGACGGTAGAACCTTGTCAGTAAGGGACGGTGGAACCACGTCCGGAGGGAACGCAGGACGGGGACGGTGGAACCTTATCAGTAAGGGACGGTGGAATGAAGTCCGTAAGGGACGGTGGAACGAAGTCCGTAAGGGACGGTGGAACGAAGTCCGTAAGGGACGGTGGAACCTTGTCAGTAAGGGACGGTGGAACCTTGCCAGTAAGGGATGGTGGAACGAGGTCCGGAGAGAACGCATGATGGGGACGGTGGAACCTTGTCAGTAAGGGATGGTGGAACCTTGTCAGTAAGGGACGGTGGAACCTTGTCAGTAAGGGGCGGTGGAACCTTGTCACTAAGGGGCGGTGGAACCAGGTCCGGAGGGAACGCAGGATTGGGGCGGTGGACCTTGTCAGTAAGGGACGGTGGAACCAGGTCCGTGAGGGACGGTGGAACCAGGTCCGTAAGGGACGGTGGAACCAGGTTTGTAAGGGATGGTGGAACCAGGTCAGTAAGGGATGGTGGAACGAGGTCCGGAGAGAACGCATGATGGGGACGGTGGAACCTCGTCAGTAAGGGATGGTGGAACCTTGTCAGTAAGGGACGGTGGAACCTTGTCAGTAAGGGGCGGTGGAACCTTGTCAGTAAGGGGCGGTGGAACCAGGTCCGGAGGGAACGCAGGATTGGGGACGGTGGAACCTTGTCAGTAAGGGACGGTGGAACCTTGTCAGTAAGGGACGGTGGAACCAGGTCCGTAAGGGACGGTGGAACCAGGTCCGTAAGGGACGGTGGAACCAGGTCCGTAAGGGACGGTGGAACCAGGTCCGTAAGGGACGGTGGAACCAGGTCCGTAAGGGACGCGGTGGAACCAGGTCCGTAAGGGACGGTGGAACCAGGTTTGTAAGGGATGGTGGAACCAAGTCAGTAAGGGACGGTGGAACCAGGTGCAGAGGGAAAGCAGGATGGGGCCGGTGGAACCAGGTCCGTAAGGGACGGTGGAACCAGGTCCGTAAGGGACGGTGGAACCAGGTGCAGAGGGAAAGCAGGATGGGGCCGGTGGAACCAGGTCCGTAAGGGACGGTGGAACCAGGTCCGTAAGGGCCGGTGGAACCAGGTCCGTAAGGGATGGTGGAACCAGGTCCGTAAGGGCCGGTGGAACCAGGTCCGTAAGGGACGGTGGAACCAGGTCCGTAAGGGACGGTGGAACCAGGTTTGTAAGGGATGGTGGAACCAGGTCAGTAAGGGACGGTGGAACCACGTCCGGAGGGAAAGCAGGATGGGACCGGTGGAACCGTGTCAGTAAGGAACGGTGGAACCGGGTCAGGAACGGACAGAGGAGCCAGGACTGGATCAGAAAATGGAACCGGGTCTGGTACTGGTACTGGTAGGGAAGGTGGAACCGAGTCCGGACTGAGACGGCAAAAACGAATCCGGAGCGGAAAGTGGAACCTGATCCGGAGGGGACGTGGAACCGTTGGGGACGAAGATCCAGTCCAAAGGATCAAGGATGGACAGATGAAGAAGGTAAAACGTTCGGACGAAGAACAAGGACAGCGAGTGAGAGGATGCAAGTGAAACTGTACCTCTTCCACGTTGAAAACTGTGTTCCGACAATGTCCGAGGCGGTTGGAGAAGTTGGAGGCGGTGGGCGAACTGTAATCCTCCATGGTCTCCGCCACGAATTCCGCCACGCCGATGGTGTCCGCCATCCTGAAGAGCCGAGAGACGAGCAACGGAATTACGGAATGGGAGAGAGGGGAGGAGGGAAAGGAGAGATGGGAGGGGCCACAGTAGCCACGGGGCGTGTCAGGATAGAAGGAAGAGCGAGGATCCATATAGGCGGAGCAACCACAAGACGAAAAGGACAAAAATGAGGAAAATCAAAGTGTAAGTTAAAATTTCGTGAGAGAATGGGGGAGAGTTAGAGGAAAATAAGTATGGAAAATTGTGAGTGAACTAGGGTCTAGGGACCAGAAAAGGGTGAAAAGAATGAAACGCGAGTGAGAAATGAATAAGGAGCTAACCCGATTCACGTGACTTTATTCTTTCATCCTATTGGCTAACTAACTTCTGGCGGTTCCTCCGTGGTTTTTATTTTATTTTACATTTTCTCCAAAACACGACCTCCCTTGAACCTAACATGGCACGTTGCGGTCATCCATGCTTATTCAAATTCCCATGTGAGTGAATTTTGTTTCACTGGCGCACATATTGCTTACAATTCAAATAATCGTCATTTGCGTGAGTTCCAGTATGATAATATAAATCCTTGAGTGGGGCTTGTATTGCGATGGGAAGCACGCGGAGCCAGGGTGACCAAGCACATGGAATCATGGTGAACCGACCACGTGGAACCATGGTGACCCGACCACGTGTAGCCATGGTGACCCGACCACGTGTAGCCATGGTGATCCGACCACGTGTAGCCATGGTGACCCGACCACGTGTAGCCATGGTGAACCGAGGACGTGTAGCCATGGTGACCCGACCACGTGTAGCCAAGGTGACCAAGCACGCGGAGCCATGGTGACCCGACCACGTGTAGCCATGGTGAACCGACCCGGTGTAGCCATGGTGACCTGAGGACGTGTAGCCATGGTGAACCGACCCGGTGTAGCCATGGTGACCTGAGGACGTGTAGCCATGGTGAACCGAGGACGTGTAGCCATGGTGACCCGACCACGTGTAGCCAAGGTGACCAAGCACGCGGAGCCATGGTGACCAAGCACGCGGAGCCATGGTGACCCGACCACGTGTAGCCAAGGTGACCAAGCACGCGGAGCCAAGGTGACCCGACCACGTGTAGCCATGGTGAACCGACCCGGTGGAGCCATGGTGACCTGAGGACGTGTAGCCATGGTGAACCGAGGACGTGTAGCCATGGTGACCCGACCACGTGTAGCCAAGGTGACCAAGCACGCGGAGCCATTGTGACCCGACCACGTGTAGCCATGGTGAACCGAGGACGTGTAGCCATGGTGACCCGACCACGTGTAGCCATGGTGACCCGACCACGTGTAGCCATGGTGACCCGACCACGTGGAGCCATGGTGACCCGACCACGTGGAGCAATTGTGACCCAACATGTGGAGCTGTGGCGGTGACCCGATCATGTCGAGCCAAGCATGGTGACCCGAGCATGTGGAGCAATTATGACCCGATCACGTGGAGACATGCATGGTGACCCGACCACGTGGAGCCATGGTGGCCTGATCATGTGGAGCCATGGTGACCCGACCACGTGGAGCCATGATGACCCAACCACGTGGAACCATGGTGACCCAACCATGTGGAGCATAGTGGTGACCGGAGGAAGGGGAGTGATGGTGACCCGACCACGTGGATCAATTGTGACCCAACATGTGGAGCTGTGGTGGTGACACAATCATGTAGAGCCAAGCATGGTGACCCGAGCATGTGGAGCAATTATGACCCAATCATGTGGAGACATGCATGGTGACCCGATCACGTGGAGACATGTATGGTGACCCGATCCTGTGGAGCCATGCATGGTGACTCAATCATGTGGAGCCATGCATGGTGACCCGATCACGTTGAGCCATGTATGGTGACCTGATCACGTGGAGACATGCATGGTGACCCGAGCATGTGAAGCAATTGTGACGCAATCACGTGGAGCCATGGTTAATCTAGGTCCGAGGAAGTGGAACCATTGCCAAGCAGCCCCGTCTCTGGGGCCAATTCCCCGTCTCCTGTTCTGGTATAGATTTTGTCCAAGAACCTGGACAGTCACATATGTCTACTACTAGCGGGGGGGGGGGGGGGGGGGGAGGGGCTAGCCAAAGCGATTGAATGCCGGTGGGGGTAGAAGAGGAGGTAGATAAAGAGGAGGTAGATAAGGAGGAATTAATGACCCAGGACTCACGGGAAGAATTGGGAGAAGAGGAGGACATTGATGAGGGGCCGGCAGTAGGGGAAGAAAATGGCGGCGCCTCGCACGTGGCGGCGAGAGCCGAGCCCGCGGCGCCAGGGGGTTCGGACCTGCACTTACTCCTAACTCAACTTATGGCATGCGTGGAAGAAGAGAGGGACAAAACAAGAAGGGAAATGAAGGACGAAATTCGGGGACTAAAGGATCACATGAATAAAATAAATGAAAGAATGGACACCCAAGGGGAGACATTAAAAAAGATGAGGGAGGAATCCAGGTATGATATGGAAAAATTGGGCACAAGCTGGGCGAGGAGGTCGCATTGGTACACGACGAAGTAACGCGGTGTGAGGAACGCGTGGGGAGCGAGCTTGGGCAGAGCGCGGCCGGGTTGACCGGGGATAATGAAATCGCGACACGGGGTGTAAAAGAGCCGACGGCCGCCCAATTGGACAAGGTAATTTTACGCGTGCCGGCAGTCGTCGAGGAAAAAGAAATTGCAGAAACAATTGGGGCCGAAGAGACGGCAGAATCAGAACTTAAATCGGAGGTAGAAATGGAATCCACTCAAAGTCTGCATTTGCACCATGATGTCGGGCTTGCTAACCCCAATAAAGGTTTGCAGGTGCTGCCGGAGAAGAAGGTCCCTAAGGTGAGCAGGAATGTGTATGGCGGGAAAAAAGGTTTTTGTTTCGCTTGGGATCGAGACGAAGCCTGGGCGCTCGTGGAAAGTCCTTTGTGCGATGTACGCGAGCGAATGGCGCGCGTGTGAGAAAGAAGTGTGCACAGGATCGCGAGTGTATGACGGAATGTGAGTGGGAAGGGTGCGTCGGAGCAGAGTGTGAAACAGAGGGTGCGATGGCCGAGGAAAGTGAGGGAGAATGCACACCAGAGCATGTTGTAGAGAGTGTGCAGGAGTGCACACCAGAGCGTGTTATTGGGTGTGCAACAGGAGAGTGCACACCCATGGGTAAGTGTGTGCTTATTGGGTGTGTACCAGGAGAATGCACACCCGTGGACGTTACGGAGTACGTAACGGAGGGGTGTCCGCAAGGGTGTGCGATGGCCGATTGTGTTACGGAGTGTAACGGGGAAGTGTGCGGTAAAGGAGTGTGTGGAGGAAAAGTGTGTAATGGAGTGCGTGAGGGGTATGAGTGCGCCAAGGTGTGCAGGTGCGAGTATGGTGTGCGAGAAAGAATGCACACCGGACCGTGTGCAGAGAGAGCGTGCGGTAACAAAATGTAGGGAGTGTTTGGGAGGCGCTGGGGCGCCACGGTGTACGAGAGTGGAACGGGTCGCGTGTGGTGAGAACGCTGCTCGAGCATCGACGCAGACCAGGGTAGCGTTTAGCGCGACGTATAGCTGACGCGAGCCCTCGGTGCATGGTGTGCTTTGTGTGCTGCGGGGTTCGGCGGGGATCGTTGCCGCGGCGGTCTCACAAGGACCGGCGTGCATGGTTCGTGCCGGGCCCCGCCCTGTATGGTCGGTGCCGCGCCTTGGCGGGAAAGGAAATCGGCACGGTTCAAGGTGGGGTGGGGGGGGGGGTAGGAAAGATCGGAGCCGCGCCCCCTGGCTGCCGCGGTGCTCCGGCCGTGGGCGGTTGGGCAATCGTGCGTGGGACCGCAAGGCATCGCGCAGAGATGGCGCCCTGCACCTTGGCCCAACCAAGCCTCCTCCCCTGGCCCGAAAATGTCGGACGGACCCAACCTACAGGCGACCAACCACCCGCATGCATCTCTCAGCTTTTCGAAGCCGAGCTGTGAAAATGTATTTCCACACGGAGTGGCTCGAGTGCAGTGGACGGATAGTAATAGTGTTGGCGAATGGTACCCTGCATGTAGGAATGGAAGTTTCACCATTCCTTACTCTGGGGCTTATGAGCATTAGATTAGGGGGATGGCAGTGAAATGCACATGGAGGTGCCAGCAATGGTTACCTCCATGGGGCACCGAAGCTCGCCGAGGGCGGGCTCGGTTAATTGTTAGGGATTTAGATGACGGTAGAGGACAATATTTAAGTAGTGACATTTGTACAGGTAGAGGGGACGAAGAGAGATTAGAAGGATGATAATGACGAGGGTGTGCTTAGTGTAAGGGAAGACGGGGAAGCACGAGTTTTAGGGGAAGCAGTTAGTTAGATGATGCTGTGTGTGTGAGGATTTGTGTATGGAGGACAAATGGAGTTGTGTTGAAGTGTATGGGAAAAAGGTGTGAGAGCACAACAGGTGTGTGAGAGAAGTGGTGTGCCAGAGATTTGGTGTGTGAGAAAATATGTTGCGGGATGCTTGGTGCGGAATAAAAGGTGTGGAATGCATGGTGCGAAGGAGTGAATGGGAGGAGATGGACCCCTTCACGAATACCCGGGGTGGGTAGTGCAGACCCAGGTAGAGGGTTTAGGTAAATTGTTTGGATATTGACATCTGTGGTGCGGGAAGTAGCAAGAAGTTGACTTCCGTTTCCGGTCTTGCTGGCGAGGGTTCGTTTATTCTCAGCTCTCCATGCTATCCATCGAAATCGAAGTTAAGTAATTGTTCCCATTTGTATTTTCGTTATAACTATTTATTTTATGGTGTATATATTGTCTCCCGACGAAGATTTTCGGTGCAAATCTTTCATACCTGTATTGAAAATCGTGTTAATTCGGGTCGTGTTTTGAGGCCTTGTAGTTGTACAGTGAACACTGTACAACCTTGAGGCTTTGTTTTTCTCTCAGCGGTCCGTGTTTTTGTGATCCAATAACTTTCGTTCTCTGTTTTCCCAATCTTTTCACCCCATAGCCCTCTTCCTTGTGTAAATCACAACTCAAAAAAATCCCCAAAAAAAACATTTCCTTCTCTGTTCTCATTCGTTTATTCATTCTTATTCGTTCGTTCGTTCGTTCTTCGACCACGTGTTTCTCCCCCATTTCCCCAGATAGATTGTCAAATTTCAACTCGTTATTTTATCGTCCATGCGTTATTGTTTTGATTATAGTTACTTTTGGTTTGAATTTCCTGTAACTTGTAATTATTTAATCGTGTTCTGCTCCTGGTGTGCGGCCTTGTAGTTGTACCCCCGTCGGTGTTTGTTATCTTAATCGTGTTTTGCTTGGCTCTTAGTTTTTTTCCCCTCTACCCCGAACATAATACTCTGTCTAACGTTCTAAATCCCCACCTCCCCCCCCCCACCCCCAAAAACCAAACAAACAAACAAAAAAAAAAAAACATTTATTTTCCTTTCTCCACGTGTACTGTTGACTCATCCTGTATTTTCTGTCCAGGTGTGCTGTTCGCCCCGCCCCCATTAACTCCTTGCCATCCACCGTTTTCCCTTCACGTGACTCGTGGTGGTCCCTCTCGGCTCTCCCCCCGTTGGTATTTTTGTGCACATAAGATTGTTCACGGTTCTGTTTAAATATTATTTAAATATGTATAACCTTTCCCCTTCAGTGTTTTACTCAGTGGTATTTTACAACACGCTGTTTTTCTTCCTATTTAAAAGGCTTTTCTCAATTTCCTCTCCAACTCATTCCACCTCAAAAAAAAGAAATTCAATATCTTATACGTCTCCCTCACTACATGGTCTAAATTCACATTCATTCCATCCCTCCTCCATCATTCTGAACCGGATTGCTAACTTGAAAATCACAACAAACCCAATTTGTTTTCAATGTTCGTCTTTCATTAATCATCCACTTTCTAAACTCCCCTCTTGCTCCTCCCATCCAAATCCCTCCCCTTGCACCAACACTCCTAAACTCCCCCCTTGCCCCACCACTCTTAAACTCCCCCCCTACCCCTCCACTCCTGAACTCCCCCCTTGCCCTTCCACTCCTGAACTCCCCCCTTGCCCTTCCCCTCCTAAACTCCCCCCTCACTCCTCCCCTTCAAAACTCCCCCCCAACCCCTCCCATTCAAATCTCCCCCCATACCATTCCTCTCCAATTCTCCCTCCTCCCCCCTCCTCCTCAAAGCTGCCTCCTCCCCCCTCCTCCTCAAAGCTGCCTCCTCCCCACTTCGTCTCCCTTCTATCTCATACCTCCACCCCCCCCAACCTTCTTCTTTCCTCTGCCCCCCCTCAAACAACCCCTCTCTGTGCCTCATCCCTTCACCTTCAAACCTTTCATCCTCCTCATCCTTCCCTTTCTTGGAACTCTTCTGCAATCGCTGACACACTAACAACTGCTCTCCCTACCTCCCCCTCTCATCCTTCATCTTACCCTACTCCTCGCCTCCCCTGTCCTGTACCCGATGCTCCCCCTCTCTCTTCATTAACGGTATGGACCTCAAACATCCGGGGCCTTCGCTCAAACCTGACTGATCTCTCCATACAGGTTGCTTCTGACAATCCAGACTTGATCTGCTTAACAGAGACCTTCCTCCTTCAAGATGTCTCTGATTCCTTAATATCTCTTCCTGGTTACTCCCTCCTCCGGTATGATAGACCTGAGCCTCGGCCTGGTGGTGGGGTGGCTATCTTTATCAAAAACTCTCTTCCTCACTCTCCTTGCACTGCCCTCTCTCCTCCTCACCCCCAGGAGTAGCTCTGGCTACGGCTTCCTCTCCGCTCCCACCTTTTGTTCATATGTGTTCTGTACCGTCCCCCAAACAGTGATGACTCCATCTACATTTCACTGTCTGACAACATGGACCAACTTCTATCCACTCATCCCAACTCTCTCTTCCTCATATGTGGTGACTTCAATTGTCATCATGCCACCTGGTTGGGTGTGGGTTCCTCTCTCACCAGTCATGGCACCTCAGCAAAGGACTTCTGTGACTCACTGGGATTGACACAATCTGTCAATTTCCCGACCCGGATCTCAGCCAATGGAGTATCTTCTCTTCTAGACTTGGTTATGACTAACTTCCCTGCTAATGTCTGCTGCTCTTCTTCTGCTCCAATCGGTTCTTCTGATCATGTGCTTGTCAAAGTGGACATCTCTCTGGCCATTCTCAGAGAGCCTCCTCAGCGTTGACGAGTCTGGCATTTCACTCAGGCCGACTGGGACGGTCTTCAAGCAGCCATCAATCGTCTGGATTGGTCTCCCATCTCCACTGCCTCTGACATCAATTCTTCCTGGGAATTCTTCCAAAGCAAACTGATCTCTCTCATGCACAGATTTATCCCATCTCGCCTTCAGTTGTCTTACCCTTCCTCCCGTCCATGGTACACTGAATCTTGTGGTGAGGCAGTTGCCCTGAAACAACTTGCCTTTGCCTCTTGGAAGGCTAATCCAACTGAAGGAAATCTCAGTTCCTTCCACCAAGCTCGGAACAAGTGTGTGTCTACCCTCAGGAGTGCCAGGAAGCACTATCTCTCCTCACTCAAGAATGAACTCTCAAACCTGTCTCCTTCCTCCAAATCCTGGTGGCGTCTGGTCAAATCCGTTTCTGGTGTTTGTTCCCCCTCCATCCCCTCCCTTACCTCAAATGGCCACACAGTTGACATCGCACGTGACAAAGCCGAATGCCTCAACTCTGTGTTTGCCTCAAAATCCTTAGTCCCAAACCCATCTCTCTCTGTTCCCACCTTTCCCAGTCGAACCAAACTGCTCCTGGACTCTGTGACCTTCTCTCCTGACAAGGTGGAGGAGTTTTTGTCAAACCTCGACTCTGATTCTGCAACTGGACCAGATGGCATCAGCCCACGGGTCCTAAAATCCTGCTCTGCCGCTCTATCTCACCCTCTCTCTGTTCTTTTCACCCTATCCTTTGCTCAAGGTCATCTGCCAGCATCCTGGAAATCAGCAAACATTACCGCTTTACACAAAAAAGGTGCAAAAACAGATCCTTGCAACTACAGACCAATCAGCCTGCTCCCAATTATCAGCAAAGTCATGGAATCCATCATTGCTTCGGATATGAAATCTTTCCTCTTCTCCAATGGCTTGATCTCTGATCATCAATTTGGTTTCAGACCAGGTCACTCTACTCTGGACATGCTGCTTCTGCTGTCTCAACAATGGATGGAGGTCCTCAATGCCAAACAGGAAATCAGAGCTGTCTCCCTTGACATATCACGTGCCTTTGATACGGTCTGGCACCCAGCTCTGCTCACCAAACTCTCCTCCTATGGTATCCATGGAAATCTCCATGCATGGCTTGCGGACTTCCTCTCTGGTCGTAGTCAACGTGTGGCCCTGAATGGATTTCTCTCATCTCCCCTTCCCGTTCAGGCTGGAGTTCCCCAAGGCAGTGTGCTGGGCCCTGTGCTTTTTCTGGTCTTTATCAATGATCTCTCCGACTCTCTGGAAAATCCTCTGTATCTCTTTGCTGATGACTCCACTCTCTGCCGCTCCATGCCTCTTCCCTCAGATCGGCAGTCTGCAGCCTCCTCACTCTCTGAAGACCTGGACAAAATCACAGACTGGTCAAACATGTGGAACATGTCTTTCAATCCTGACAAATCTCACACTCTTACTATGTCTCTCCGAAAAGATCGACTGGACAACCCTCCCATCTACTTTCTCAACAATCCTCTCCAAGAAGTTCTGTCGCTCAAGCTTTTGGGTCTCACCATCTGCCATGATCTTTCTTGGGAAAACCACATTTCCAAGCTGGCCTCCAAAGCCAGTCGCCGACTGGGCATCCTCCGTCGTGCGAAGTCCTTCCTAGGCACACCTGAGCTCCTCACCACATACAAGGCTTTCATCCGCAGCTCAATGGAATACTGTTGTCCCCTATGGGCTGGTGCTCCTGCTTCACACCTGGCTCGGCTTCACGCTGTTGAATCCAAAGCTTTCAGAATCATTGGAATCTCCCGCGATGAAGCTATCTCTGAGGGCCTTTCACTCACTCACCGCAGGCAGGTAGGTGGTCTTTCTGTCTTCTACCGACTCCTCTCCGGCCTTGCTCCCCCAGCTCTCTCTGTGCTCCGTCCCCCAAATATTCCTACAGGTCGCACAAGATCTGCCAGCCACCCTCTGATGGTTAAACTGCCGAAATCTCGGCTCTCTGCTCACCTTCACTCTTTCATTCCTCTTTTCTCCCACCTCTGGAACAAACTCCCACACTCACTTCAATCACAATCCTCCCTCCAGGTCTTCAAAACAGCTGTTCACCACCATCTCTTATCTTCCCCCATCCAAAACCTTGATCTTTTCTACCCCCACTAATTCACCCCAGATCCACCTTGTTTGAAATTCCAACTTCTTTCCTGGAAGTCTTGGCAGTGTCCATATGTTTTATACCTCTCCCACCCCCCCCCCTTCTCATGCCTCCCCCCCAAAGCCCTCTCCCTCCCACAGTTCTCTCCATGTCTCCATGTCTCTCGGTCCCTGGTCTCAAATGTTGTGTTTGTGTCCTTCCCCCTCTCTCCCCATCTTGTCTACCGCTCCCGATGTTATTTGTTTTGTGTGTCTGTTTGTCTTTCTGTGTGATTAATGTTCGCTCTTTCACGAGCCTCGATCTTGTATACAAAAAAAAAAAAAAAAAAAAAGTGCTTGGTTGGGTGCATGAGTCTGTGGAATGGCTGGGCGTGTGGGCTTTGTTGGTGCGTATGGTTATTGGAGCACTCCGCCACTGGTAGTTTGTCGGCCAGGTGAGGCCGCAGGTAGGCTCTGGGAGCCAGTCAGAGTAGTCGTGAGTAGTGTTTATTGGGGCCGGAGGATCCAAGAGAAGGACCCGGGTAGCCCAATGCCAAGGAGGGCATCAGAGGGGTAAAGAGCCAGGAGGGGCCTTCCCCATTTAGGTAGTCGCAGGAGCAGGTAAGCTCGGGTGGCGACTTCAGTGGCGGAGGTGCGCAGGTAGTTGGACCTGCCAGTGGAGCCACACGACCCAGCCCCGAAATTGTGCAAGGGCACAGTATGAAAAATTGGGGAGTGAGACCCAAATTCGTAGGGTACCACAGAGTGGTCAATGGGGGATTCGGTTTTTAGAACCACATAGTGTAAAGAGGCCAATTGGCAGGGTACGACCCCAGGTAGTGTAAGTGGGTTAATGTTATTAGAGTAGTTAGGAAGAGAATTCCTTCGTGCCATCCACATCCATTCACCAAGGGAAACGGAACTCCACACCATAGCCCAGCGGCATAGTAAAAAATACGAAACCAATTGTTCAAATTGTTCTAAAAGCACCAAAATTGGCACACATGTAGATTAATATATTCTAAACATTTTTGGATATGGAGGCATTCAAGATTAGCCGCCAAATTCAAAAATGGCCGCCAAATGTGCTACGGGGAGAATCTTGAATGCCTCCATATCCAAAAATGTTTAGAATATATTAATCTACATGTGTGCCAATTTTGGTGCTTTTAGAACAATTTGAACAATTGGTCTGCTATGCCGCAGGACTAGCCCAGCGGCATAGTAAAAAATACGAAACCAATTGTTCAAATTGTTCTAAAAGCACCAAAATTGGCACACATGTAGATTAATACATTCTGAACAATTTTGGATATGGAGGCATTCAAGATTCTCCCCGTAGCACATTTGGCGGCCATTTTTGAATTTGGCGGCTAATCTTGAATGCCTCCATATCCAAAAATGTTTAGAATATATTAATCTACATGTGTGCCAATTTTGGTGCTTTTAGAACAATTTGAACAATTGGTCTGCTATGCCGCAGGACTACCAGGGGCTTTGAAACTGTTTGAGTGAGTAAGACGCATCACGACGCAGAGTGACATTGTGTTGGTTCCATCTCTTCCTTCCTGGGAGGGATTGGAAGACGAATTTGGAATTAGAGGGGGATATGGGAGACAGAACGTAGTGACGAATTTGTAAATATAAGGAAGGGCTAGGGTACTGTAGTGTAAGCCGATGTTGGGGGGTACGGACGGTTAGGGACGAGTCTGCTCTGCTCGCTCCTCGTGTTGCATTACCTTGTGTTGATGTGTACCTTTGCGCCCTTTCTGCTTTGCTGACCGTGCTTTGTCTCTCCCCCCACCCCTGGACCCACCTTGGAGGAGGAGTTGTGCAGCAACATCGAACTATGCAGCACCCCTGCTGCACTTCAGCTGCACCTGTGCAGCACCCCTGCTGCACTTCAGCTGCCCATGTGCAGCACCCCTGCTGCACTTTGCTACACCTATGCAGATGAACTGCACAGCACTTTGCTGCCGTATCCTTCATTTGTTATAACTTTGCTGCACATGTGCAGCACTTGCTGCCACAGACATTTTGCTGCACATTACCACAGTACACATTATGGACCACAGGTTTTGTGGCCTTACACTTTTGCTGTGCAGCACTTGGCTGCAGACTCACCTTGCATCTGCGGACCACTTGTTTTGAGTGGCATCAATGTCACGCAGTTGGACCATATAGGGTTGGCCCTGCTGACAAATCCAATAAAACGAACACGTGTTTTGTACATTTTTATTATTGGTGTGCTAGGAAAGAAGAACTGTAGGTTTTATGCACACAGAAGATGCAGGAAGCAAGAAGAAGATGCCAGACCAACAGCAGAAATGTGAATGGTGAACTGTGAATTGATGAATGTGTTTTGTGCATTGCTGTGTTTTTCTCTCCCCTCCATTCTTTCTTTCCAAAAAGGACAGGTCCTGGGTCATAGAAATGTAAATAAGTTAGATTTGTGCTTGTATATAAAATGCTGCCCACCGGCTTTATGTTTAGTTTGAAAATAATTCCGCAATTCGGTTCATTGTGGGTGCGATTCTGTCAGTTAGCAACTCAACGCAGTAGGTGGGACATATTTAGTGTTGTAAAACTGTCACATACACGGGTTAGAATAAATGTTAGAGGGAACCACATCTAAGTGTCACACGTAATTAAAAGTTAGTCCCGACTCTTTCTCAAAACCGGTCGTTCCAGTTTTTGTAGGTTCGACTCGGGGACGAGCCTGACGAGGGAGGGGGGCAGTGTTGCGGTTTTGAGTCTGTCAAGTGAGTTTAATAAAGGCTAAAGTCTGTCCCCCATAGTTGGTCACACAAGCAACATGTAGCCTTGCGATAGTATAGTTATGTCTTAGTATTTGTGAGCTTAGTTCCCTTCCAGTGTTAATTCTGCGTTGAGTAGGAGCCAGGAAAATAGGCCCTACTGCCACCGATCATCCTACGTCCGTAGCGTCAATCCCTTTTGCGTTAACGTTAGTTCATATTGGGCGAGTTAACACGAGGCAGGCAGAGGAGGTTCGGGGCGGAGTCGAGGCGGAGCGGCAGAAGCAATGACTGTAAGCACGAGCCGCCAATCAGAGCTCGAGGGTGGTGTCGGCGGCGTGGCGTCAGAGGGCGTGGTGAGAAGAGTCGGGTGAGTTCCAGAAGGTTCGGGGGGCGTAGCTATAAGAACCGCTGCACAAAAGCCCTCGACAGGACCAGCGTGTGGAACACTGATAACGACAGGACTCGCAGAGGAACGCCGGATAAGCGAGAGAGGACTCGCAGAGGAGAGAGAGATAAAGGACTCGCGTTGTGATGAACTGGATGAACTTGCACAAGAACGCGCGTGCTAACCAGCTCGGAGGGAATTGAAGAAGAGGGGTTGGCCGCTACACATACGCGGGCGCAGTCAGACGCACTTATGAACGAGTATAGCGCATTTGAGACGCGTGATTGAACAAGGCTGCGTAACCGCCAGCCGCGCTAAAGTCTGCCCTCTACCGTTCCGCCCCATCATCTGCTTGTTCGAGAGACACGCTATGAGTCCCTGCCTTCGCCTGCCACCATCTTCGCGGGACGTGCCGGGGACTGGGGAGAGCTGGACGAGGACCATCTCTGGACGCGTTGGGGAACACCTGCCCATCTGCAATTCCCTGTGTGAGTGTGAGACGGGCCCGTTGTCCCAGGGATAAGTTAAGACTGCTTAAGGATTGCTCTGTGTCTCTTCGTCCTTGAACTTGTAAATACGTGTGGGAATAATTAAACCCTTGTTCTTTCTTTCTGATTCGATCGTTCCTGTGGTTTCCTCATTTGACTAAGCATGGCACGAATAAGATCGCTCCAATCGGGTTCCACTAATTAAGACTGTGCGGACCACGTGTACGCAATCCGCTCGGCGTACTCACATCACACGTGGTTCATGCGAGGCTTGTTTTCTCGCTCCCAGGGCAGCGCGGGGAATTAGGTACGAGCGAAAAGTAGTCCCGAAACCCTATGCCGCGTGTGTCCGGGAGGGACGTAATAAGTCTCGGTTCTGCCAGGCCCAGTAAAGACAAGGGGATTAATCCCCCCTTGATAAGGGGAAGAAGGCCGGCGTAGAGAACCGGAACTATATATATATATATATATATATATATATATATATATATACATACGTATATATATATATATATATATATATATATATATATATATATATGTATATATATACAGTGAAACCTTGACTTACGAGTGCACCAACTTACGAGTTTTCCAAGATACGAGCCGTCGCTCGGTCGATTTTTTGCTTTGTGATGCGAGCCGAGATCTGAGTTACGAGCGAGCGAGTTTACGCCACCCGCCACTAGGTGGCCCAGCGAGCGTTCAGTTCACGTGGTTATCTTGCCGTGCAAGCATCTCTGCCGTATCGCTGTTGCTTTGTTTTCGCATTTTGTTTATTTTGGAAAATTTCTTAGTTTTAACCATGGGTCCTAAGAAATTGAGTGCCAAGGGCAGTGCTGAGAAGAAGAAAAGGATGATGTGCTTGGATATAAAACACGTAATCGTCGAAAAACATGAGCGAGGTGTGCGTGTTGTCGACTTGGCGAGGCAGTACGATCGTAGTACTTCTACGATATGTACGATTTTGAAGCAGAAGGAGTCGATAAAGGCTATAACGCCAGCCAAGGGCGTTAAGATTATTTCAAAGCTCCGGACCTCTGTCCATGAAGAGATGGAGAAGTTGTTGTTTGTGTGGTTGATGGAGAAGCAGCTCGCAGGAGATACCGTGACCGAGAGCATCATCTGTGAGAAGGCACGAGACATTTATGGGGATTTGGTGCAGCAGACGGCGGGAACATCAATGGACGAGGCATCGGAAGAGTCATTCAAAGCCAGTCGGGGATAGTTTGATAATTTTAAGAAGAGGACCGGCATTCACTCCGTCGTCAGGCATGGTGAGGCAGCAAGCTCGGATGTGAAGGCAGCTGAAGATTTTATTATAACTTTTGCCAAACTGATAGAAGCCGATGGATACATCCCCCAGCAAATCTTCAACTGTGACGAGACAGGGCTCTTCTGGAAAAAGATGCCGAGGAGGACGTATATAACGGCAGAGGAGAAGAGCATGCCAGGCCACAAACCCATGAAGGATAGGTTAACCCTTGCACTGTGCGCGAATGCGAGTGGTGACTGCAAGATTAAGCCGCTACTCGTATATCACTCTGAAAACCCCAGAGCCTTTAAGTCTCATAAGATACTTAAAGAAAAACTGCAGGTTATGTGGAGAGCAAACGCAAAGGCGTGGGTCACCAGGCAGTTCTTTGTGGAGTGGGTAAACCTGGTCTTTGGTCCTGCCATCAAGAAGTACCTTTTGGAAAATAACCTACCCCTGCAAGCCCTTCTCGTCCTTGACAATGCTCCCGCACACCCACCAAACCTCGAAGACGACATCCTTGAAGAATTTAAGTTTATTAAGGTCCTCTACCTTCCAGCCAACACCACCCCTATCCTGCAGCCCATGGACCAGCAGGTGATTTCAAATTTCAAAAAGCTCTTCACCAAGCACCTGTTCCGGCGCTGCTTTGAGGTTACGGAGAGCACAAACCTCACCCTTCGAGAGTTCTGGAAGGATCACTACAATATCGTGACCTGCCTCAGAATTATCGACATGGCCTGGCAGGGTGTTAAAAGGAGGACCTTAAACTCTGCATGGAAGAAGCTGTGGCCTGAGGTTGTGTCCGAAAGGGACTTCGAAGGATTCGAACCTGAAGTGTTAGTGGTGGAGGAGATTGTGTCCCTCGGAAAGTCCATGGGCCTGCAAGTGAATGAAGAAGACGTTAACGACCTCGTCGAGAAGCACAACGAGGAACTGACAACGGAGGAATTAAAGGATCTACAGCAGCAGCAGAATACGGAGGTTTTGCAGGAAATTAACGCGGAGGAGCCAGAGGCGGAGGTGGTTATCGCTACAAGTGAGATTAAGGAAATGTTGGGAATGTGGGAGAAAATTTCAGAGTTTATTGAAAAGAAACCCTGAAAAAGTTGCAACAGGTCGTGCGTTGGCGCTGTGTAACGACACTTGCCTCACTCATTTTCGAAACATTTTGAAAGGGAGGAAGAAACAAACCTCCTTGGACAGGTTTTTATTGAAACGCCCTGCAAGTGAAAGCGAGGAAAGTGTGGCGAAAAAGGCAAAAGTTATCTCCTCCACCTCCGCCAGCATCTTCGTCTGATCTTCAAGGTAAATACACTTAATAAAACCAGTTTATTTCTTTACATTCTCTTTTATTATGTACAGTATATACGAGGTCGTGCTTGTTTATACATTATTTGTTATTTATAAAGTACATTTTTCTTATTTAAAAACACGTAACAAAAAAAATTGGTGTGGTTTTTGGGGGGCTGGAACGGATTAATAGCATTTCAATTCATTTTAATGGGGAAATTTAATTTGAGAAACGAGCAAATTGAGTTACGAGCTCGGTCACAGAACGAATTAAACTCGTAAGTCAAGGTTTCACTGTACATGTATATATATATATGTATATATATATATGTATATATATATATATATATATATATATATATATATATATATATATATATACATATATATATATATATATATACATATACCTGGCTCCTACCTGGCTGACCTCCTCTCCAGACACACTCCCACCCGCAACCTCCGCTCTGCTGGTACCAACCTCCTGACCCCCCCCCCCCCCCCCCCATCCGGACCAAATTCAGATCCTGGGGGGACAGGGCCTTCTCCATCGCTGCTCCCATCCTCTGGAACTCACTACCTCACACCATCAGAGACTCCTCCTCACTCACCACATTCAAAATATCACTCAAGACCCACCTGTTCAGCACTGCATTCAACGTTCAACCCACAGCATTTAACCCCTGACTATCACTTCTCCTTCTCCCTCCTTTTGCTTTAAATATTTCCCTATTGATTCTTGTCTTTTTGCAATTGTTGTTTTCATGTTTTGTTCTGCATTATGTTTTGCACTCTGTCAAAGCGCCTTTGGGCTTCATGAAAAGCGCTATACAAAATAAATGAATTATTATTATTATTATATACATATATATATATACAGTCACATGAAAAAGTAGGTACACCCCATGTAAAGTGTTGACTTTTTCAACATACTTCAACATACAGCTATTTGGTCTTCATTTCAACAATATTGATAGATAAAGGTGATATAATATAACAAATACCATGAAACATTTACATTTTGTAGTCCATTGTATAATTTAAATAAACATAAATGCAAATTTCGCATGTGGAAAAAGTAAGTACACCCCTACATTTATCACGACTTCAAACACCTAAAATGAGAATCAGGTGCACCAGCTCAGGTGCAAATGATGAGAACATCGTTAGAGAGGATCTTGGAGGAACCTGTCTTATTTAAACCTCAGACATTTAGTTTGGTTTGCTCTTTGTTGTTGAAGTGTGCGGCATCACCATGCCTAGATCAAAAGAGCTCTCTGAGGCCTTCAGAAAGAAGGTTATAGATGCCTACGAGTCTGGGAAGGGATTAAAAAAGATCTCCAAACAATTTGAAATCAATCATTCGACTGTCCGGAAGATCATCTACAAGTGGAGAAGATTCCAAACAACTGCCAACTTGTTCAGGCCAGGCCGCCCCAGCAAGTTCAGCCCGATAGCAGACCGCAAGATGCTGAAAGAAGTCTCTTAGAACCCCAGAATGTCATCACGGGACCTACAGGTAGCTCTTGCCACTGTTGATGTCAAAGTGCACGAGTCTACCATTAGAAAGAGGCTGCATAAATGTAATCTATATGGGAGGTGTGCCAGGAGGAAACCTTTTCTGTCCACAAAGAACATTAGAGCAAGTCTAAAGTTTGCCAATGAACACCTATGCAAAGACCAGCACTTCTGGAACAATGTGCTCTGGACAGATGAGTCAAAGGTAGAGCTATTTGGCCACAGTACCAGAAGACATGCTTGGCGAAAACCAAAGACAGCATTTGACCACAAGAAACTGATACCAACTGTAAAGCATGGTGGTTGAAATATTATTGTCGCGCGGACCCTTCGGTTAATACCAGGGATGGACCAGAACGGATTTACTTGAGGCGACGACCAAACACGGATTTTACCTATGTAGCGTGGGAAGAGGAAGGGAAGTGGAAGCTGTGGCAAAAGCGCTTATCTTTAGCGAACTGATGGCAGCTGTAGGGAAATTCATGTACTCGACACCGAATTAGAATGTACAAAAATAAACACGTTTATTCACGGCACCCGATAACAAGGAACACGGCGGTAATCAAATAATGGGCCTAAATTGGGATCCCACACACCGCACTTCAATTACGCCACACAGGAATAGATTACGAAAGGAAATGTCTCGTCGTGTAATGTTCTGTGGTGCGTCCTTATCTGTCTGTGGTCTGTCGTCCCCAAGCTCCGCTGCACACCACCAGGTCCCTCGCTCCAAACTCCAAAGCACCGCAAAGGCCCGAGCCAACGCCCACACCAGGCTCCTCGTCGATCGCCCACGAGGTCCGTGCACCACTCCTGGCTCCAGGAGCACCGAGCACCGCGCAGATGGCGAGCCAACGACCACCAGGACCTCTCAAGACCAAGAAGGATCGCAAGAGCTTCAAACACACCGAGACAGCCAGAAAGCACAAGGGTTCGAGCTGGACGTGCAAGAGGGCCAGAGGGACGTGCTGCGCAAGAGAGAACTGGATGTGCAAGACAAGAGAGAAAATGGCATTCAGCGCGCCCTGATATGACCAGGTCGGTGACGTCAGCCTTGGCGCGCCACCAACCAGCGCCCTCCACGGAACCTTCCAGATTCACGCCTCCCGCACTTGTTGGCTGGAGGTTCGTGCCTACTGCGCTGACCAATCACAGGCCTGTAGCATGGTGATAGCTTGTGCTACTCGATGTGGCTACGCCTGCCGGAGGTGTAGCTGGCTGCGGCCCATGCGGCGGTGCCCTGAACTGGCCTCTTGCCTGTTCTCTTCCGAAGTCCTTGTCAGGGAAGGAAATTATTTAATGTTGTACTAAGGGCCTGTCTAAGTGTTTATGTTGGTGTGCATTGCCATAAGTTGGTGTAGATTCCCTATTGCGACAGTTGAAGATTGTTGCCTATTTAGATCTACCTGACTAGATATGGCTCTACCCGACCGACATAATAATATGGTTTGGAGCAGCTTTGCTGCATCAGAGCCTGGGCAGCTCACCATCGTGGAATCCACTATGAATTCTTCATTGTACCAGAGGGTGCTTGAGGATAATGTGAGGCCATCTGGCGGAAAGTTGAAGCTCAACCAAAGGTTGACCTTGCAACATGACAATGACCCTTAACATACCAGTAAATCCACCAAGGAATGGCAGAAAATAAAGAAATGGAGGGTTCTGGAATGGCCAAGTCAAAGCATGGATCTAAATCCCATTGAGATGTTGTGGGGGGATTTGAAACGAGCTGTGCATGCAAGAAACCCCTCAACCATCGCACAGCTGAAAGAATTCTGCATGGAGGAGTGGGCAACAATTTCTCCCAGTCGATGTCAGAGACTGGTAGACAGTTATAAGAAACGCCTACTTGAGGTTGTTTCTGCCAAAGGGGGCAATACCACCTATTAGAGCCAAGGGTGTACTTACTTTTTCCACATGCGAAATTTGCATTTATGTTTATTTAAATTATACAATGAACTACAAAATGTAAATGTTTCATGATCTTTGTTATATTATTTCACCGTTATCTATCAATATTGTTGAAATGAAGATCAAATAGCTGTATGTTGAAATATGTTGAAAAAGTCAAAAATTTACATGAGGTGGACTTACTTTTTCACGTGACTGTATATATATATACATTGCATTCAGAAAGTATTCAGACCCCTTCACTTTTTTCACATTTTGTTATGTTGCAGCCCTATGCTGAAATCGTTTAAATTCATTTTTTTCCCTTATCAATCTACACTGAATACCCCATAATGACAATCCATGAAAACAGGATTTTAGAAAGTTTTGCAAATTTATTAAAAAGAAAAAACTGAAATATCACATTGACATAAGTATTCATACCCTTTGCTATGACACTTGAAATTTAGCTCAGGTGCCTCCCATTTCTGTTGATCATCTTTGAGATGTTTCTACACCTTGATTTGAATCCACCTGTGGTAAATTCAATTGATTGGACATGATTTGGAAGGGCACAGACCTGTCTATATAAGGTCTCACAGCTGACAATGCATATCAGAGCAAAAACCAAGCCATGAGGTCGAAGGATCTGCCTGCAGAGCTCAGAGACAGAATTGTGTCGAGGCACAGATCTGGGGAAGCCTACAAAAAAATTTCTGCTGCATTGAAGGTTCCGAAGAGCACAGTGGCCTCCATAATTCTAAAATGGAAGAAGTTTTTTTTGTTTTTTTTTGTATACAGAATCGAGGCTCGTGAAAGAGCTAACATTTATCACACAAACAAATCAAACAGACAAACAAAATATATAAAAAGAGGGAGCGGTAGACAAGATGGGGAGAGAAGGGGAAGCACACAAACACAACATTTGAGAGTAGGGACATCGGGAGATGTGTGGGAGGGAGAAGGCTTGGGGGGAGGAGGCGTGGGAAGGGAGAAGTATAAAACACAAGGACACCAAGGACTTCCAGGAAAGAAGTTGGTATTTCAAAAAAGTGGATTTGTGGTGAAATTAGCGGGGGTAGAAAAGATCAAGGTTTTGGATGGGGGAAGATAAGAGATGGTGGTGAACAGGTGTTTTAAAGACCTGGAGGGAGGAGTGGGATTGAAGAGAGTGAGGGAGTTTGTTCCAGAGGTGGGAGAAAAGAGGTATGAAGGAGTGAAGGTGAGCAGAGAGTCTTGATTTTGGCAGTTTAACCATAAGAGGGTTGCAGGCAGATCTTGTGCGACCTGTAGGAATATTTGGGGGACAGAGCCCAGAGAGAGCTGGGGGGGCAAGGCCAGAGAGGAGTCGGTAGAAGACTGAAAGACCACCAACCTGCCTGCGGTGAGTGAGTGAAAGGCCCTTGGAGTTAGCTTCATCGCGGGAGATTCCAATGATTCTGAACGCTTTGGTTTCAACAGCGTGAAGACGAGCTAGGTGTGAGGCAGGAGCACCAGCCCAGAGGGGAGAGCAGTATTCCATTGAGCTGCGGATGAAAGCCTTGTATGTGGTGAGGAGCTCAGGTGTGCCAAGGAAGGACTTCGCACGACGGAGGATGCCCAGTCGGCGACTGGCTTTGGAGGCCAGCTTGGAAATGTGGTTTTCCCAGGAAAGATCATGGCAGATAGTGAGACCCAAAAGCTTGAGTGACAGAACTTCTTGGAGAGGATTATTCAGAAAGTGGATGGGAGGGTTGTCCAGTCGGTCTTTTCGGAGAGACATCGTAAGTGTGTGAGATTTGTCAGGATTGACAGACATGCTCCACTTGTTTGCCCAGTCTGTGATTTTGTCCAGTTCTGCAGAGAGTGAGGAGGCTGCAGACTGCTGATCTGAGGGATGAGGAATGGAGCGACAGAGAGTAGAGTCATCAGCAAAGAGATAGAGAGGATTTTCAAGAGAGTCAGAGAGATCATTGATGAAGACCAGAAAAAGCACAGGGCCCAGAACACTGCCTTGGGGAACTCCAGCCTGAACAGGAAGAGGAGCTGAGAGAAACCCATTCAGGGCCACACGTTGACTACGACTAGAGAGGAAGTCCGCCAGCCATGCGTGGAGATTTCCATGGATACCAAAGGAGGAGAGTTTGGTGAGCAGAGCGGGGTGCCAGACCGTATCAAAGGCACGTGATATGTCAAGGGAGACAGCTCTAATTTCCTGTTTGGCATTGAGGACCTCCATCCATTGTTGAGAAAGCAGAAGCAGCATGTCCAGAGTAGAGTGACCAGGTCTGAAACCAAATTGATGATCAGAGATCAAGCCATTGGAGAAGAGGAAAGATTTCATATCCGAGGCAATGATGGATTCCATGACTTTGCTGATAATTGGGAGAAGGCTCATTGGCCTGTAGTTGCTAGGATCTGTTTTTGCACCTTTTTAGTGCAAAGCGGTGATGTTGGCTGATTTCCAAGCAGATGGCAGATGACCTTGAGCAAAAGAGAGGGTGAAGAGAACAGAGAGAGGGAGTGAAAGAGCGGAGGAACAGGATTTTAGGACCCGTGGGCTGATGCCGTCAGGTCCAGTTGCAGAATCAGAGTTGAGGGTTGACAGAAACTTTTCCACCTTGTCTGGAGGAAAGGACACAGAGTCCAGGAGCAGCTGGGTACGACTGGGTACCGTGGGTACAGAGAGGGATGGGTTTGGGACACAAGATTTAGAGGCAAACACAGAGTTGAGGCATTCAGTTTTTTCAAGTGCGGAGTCAGCCCTGTAGCCGTTTGAGGTGAGGGAGGGGAAACAAACACCAGAAACAGATTTGACCAGGCACCACCAGGATTTGGAAGAGGGAGACAAATAAGAGAGTTCGGTCTTGAGAACGGAGAGATATTGTTTCCTGGCACTCCTGAGGGTGGACACACACTTGTTTCGGGCTTTGTGAAAGGAAATGAGATTTCCTTCCGTTGGATTTGCTTTCCAGGAGACGAAGGCAAGTTGTTTCTGGGCAATGGCCTCACCACAAGATTCCGTGTACCATGGACGGGAGGAAGGGTATGACAACTGAAGACGAGATGGGATAAATCTGTGCATGAGAGAGAGCAATTTACTTTGGAAGAATTCCCAGGATGAGTTGATGTCAGAGACGGTAGAGATGGGAGACCAGTCCAGATGATTGATGGCTGCTTGAAGACCGTGCCAGTTGGCCTGAGTGAAATGCCAGACTCGTCGACGCTGAGGAGGCTCTCTGACAATGGTCAGAGAGATGTCCACTTTAACAAGCACATGATGAGATGAGCCGATTGGAGCAGAAGAAGAGCAGCAGACATTTTCAGGGAAATTAGTCATAACCAAGTCCAGAAGAGAAGATGCTCCGTTGACTGAGATCCGGGTCGGGAAAGACAGATTTTGTCAGTCCCAGTGAGTCGCAGAAGTCCTTTGCTGAGGAGCCATGGCTGGTGAGAGAGGTACCCACACCCAGCCAACTGGCATGGTGACAATTGAAATCACCACATATGAGGAAGAGAGAGTTGGGATGGGTAGATAGAAGTTGGTCCATATTATCAGACAGCGAGATGTAGATGGAGTCATCACTGTTTGGTGGACGGTACAACACACATATGAACAAAATGTGGGAGCGAAGGGGAAGCCGTAGCCAGAGGTATTCCTGGGGGTGAGGTGGAGGCAGTGCAGGGTGAGTGAGGAAGAGAGTTTTTAAAATAAAGATAGCAACCCCACCTCCAGGACGAGGCTCAGGTCTATCATACCGGAGGAGGGAGTAACCTGGGAGAGATACCAAGGAATCAGAGACATCATGAAGGAGGAAAGTTTCTGTTCAGCAGATCACGTCTGGTTTGTCAGAAGCAACCTGTATGGAGAGATCAGTCAAGTTTGAGCGAAGGCCCCAGATGTTTGAGGTCCATACCGTTAATGAAGAGGAAGGGGGAGCATCGGATACAGAACAGGGGGGGGAGGGGTAGGGTAAGATGTGGAAGAGGAGGAAGTGGTAAGGAGAGCTGTTGAAGGTGTGTCAGAGATTTCAGAATAGCTTGGAGAAAGGGAAGGATGGGGCGGACAAAAGGTTTGATGGTGATTGGGTGAGGCACAGTGAGGTGTTATTTGAGGAGGGGGAAGAGCGAGGCAGAAGGTTGGGGGAGATGAAGGTGAAAGTTGGAAGGGGGAAGAAGCAGGGAGGACGCTTTGAGGAGGAGGGGTGAGAGGGGAGTCTAGGAGGGTAGGAGCGAGGGGGAGTCTCGGAGGGGAGGGGCATGGGGGGAGTTTAGGAGGGAAGGGGCAAGGGGGGAAATTTGAAAGGGATGGGTGATGGGAAGGATTTGGAGGGGAGGGGCAAGGGGGAAGATTTGAAAGGGATGGGTGATGTGGGAGATTTGGAGGGGAGGGGCAAGGGGGAAGATTTGAAAGAGATGGGTGATGGGGAAGATTTGGAGGGGAGGGGAAAGGGGGTAGATTTGGAGGGGAGGGGTGATGGGGAAGTTTTGGAGGGGAGGGGTAATGGGGAAGTTTTGGAGGGGAGGGGTGATGGGGAAGATTTGGAGGGGAGGGGTGAGGTTGGATTTTAGAAAGTGTACGATTAATGGGAAACGAACATTTATTGCAAAATGGGTTTCTTGTGACCTTCGAGTGAAAAATACGTTTGAGGACGCTGGAGGAGGAGTGGAGTGCAGGAGAGTTTCTGGAATGTAGAAAAGAGGAACTGTAAGAGATGGAATGAATAGATTTGGTGAGCAAGTCGAAAGCATCCTTTTATAGAAGAAGAAGAAAAAGGTGTTATAATATACGACAGAATACAGTTCTTCAGGGGAAAGTTTAAACATTTTTAAATTGAGCAGTGAAAACTATCTGGGGAAATGGAAAATGGAAATGGGGGTGAAACACGTGATTGAAGAACGAACCAACAAATAAGAACAACGAATAAACGAATAAGAACAATGAATAAGAACAGAGAAGGAAAATATTTTTTATTTTTTTTTGAGTTGAGATTTTAAACAAGGAAGTATGGGGTGAAAGACTGGGACAAAAACAGAGAATGAAAGTAATTGCAGCCCAATCGACGGACCGCTGAGAAAAACAAAGCCTCAAGGTAGGACACGGTAGCCTCATAGGCCTCAAAATAAGCGACACGAATTAACCGACGATTTTGTATACAGGTATGAAAAATTAACACCGAGAATCCTCCTAAGGACACATTTATAGGTACACACACCGAATGATAGAGACAGTTTCGACAAAAACACAATTGTGAAAAATTACTTCACTTCGAAAGCGTGAGCACATGGACAGCTTCGAAAAAGACGTGACCTCGCCGACTTTCAACCTCGCCGAAATAAGTTTGGAACAACCAGGACTCTTCCGAGAGCTGGCCGCCTGGCCAAACTGAGCAATCGGGGGAGAAGGGCCTTGGAAAGAGAGGTGACCAATAACCCGATGGTCACTCTGGCTGAGCTCCAGAGATCCTGTGTGGAGATGGGAGAAACTTCCAAAATGACAACCATCACTGCAACATTCCACCGATCTGGGCTTTATGGCAGAGTGGCCAGACGGAAGCCTCTCTTCTGTGAAAGACACATTAAAGCCCGCTTGGAGTTTGCAAAAAAGCACCTAAAGGACTCCCAGACTGTGAGAAACAAGATTCTGTGGGATTCCCCTATTCGCGACCGTGTTCCGCGAATTCGCAGTTTTTCAGGGGCACAAATTTTTTTTTTCACGAGCCGCTGGCTTGACACATTTATAAAACCCATCTTTCACCAGCCATGCATAAAGCAGCTGGACATATACATAAAAACATCTTCTACGAGCCACGAACATGATGGTGTTGTGCTTTTTTTTTCCATTTCACAGTGCAGTAAGGTTAAGCTGGATTAGCACATTTAATAAACTCGAAGCACATTCCTTCAATAAATTGGAAATGGTACCTGGTGTTGTCGTTTCTTTTTTATTTGTACGCATTTTTTGTAAAACTGTAATCATGTGCACCATTCATGGATTTTGCCTCACCATTCACGGTTTAGTCCTCTCTATTTGCGGATTTCGCGACTTGGGAAACAATCCCCCCTTTTTCCATTGAAACAATGCTATACTATATTTTTATTATTATATACTATACTATTATATACAATGCTATACTATTATATTTGCGGTTTTGCAATTCTCGGATTTTCCAGGAACGTATCCTCCACGAATAGCGGGGTCCCACGAGACACACACACACACACACACACACACACACACACACACACACACACACACACACACACACACACACAGCTTTCTTCTTCAAGTCCTCAACTCCCCAAACCCTAAGTCCGTCAGCCCCTCCCAATCCGAGGTCCTCAAACCTTATCTCTCAAAGCTTCACCCCCTTTCCCAACTCTGTCCCTTCTTTGCTCCCTTCCAATTCTCTATCACCCACTCCCCCTTTTTTCTTCAAGAACCCATCCCCTGGTCCCCAAATCCCCCTTCTTCTTCAAGTTCTCAACCTCCCCCCCCCTACCCCCTCCCTAACCCCAAGTATGCATAATAGTCACTAAGTGTTAATACTGCTAAGGTTTCTCGGATTATACGTGCTGTGGTTAGGACACTTACCCCATTCAGACACAATCGCACAATTTGCATTTATATAGGTGTATAGATTATATATTTGTTTGTAATGGACTTGTTCTCCCTAACCGGCGATGAGAGACCACTGGAAATTGAGGTGTTCACTGACTGAGTGGCGAGAGACGATACGAGGCCTGAGGCACAAGCATGCACCATGCTTTATTTATAGTGATTTCAAGTCTCTACGCTGTCACATCCCAGGGGTTAAGACCCCTGGGTGACGGCTGACCGAAACGAGCATTAACTCCGAGGCGTACTTCGGACCTTGGTGGGATTGTCTTGCGCGAAAGGCCCGAAGCCTTATCTGATCAGACGGCCAACACTGGGTTAATCCGAACCCACAAACACAAATACAGGACAAGCAAAATCCACAATACAAGAATGAAATGCAAAAATAAAGGATTTAATGAAAATAAATACAAGAGACAAAAATGAAAGGCGAGGTAAAACTAGAATTCCTAATTGAGACGTCTCCACTCAGACTCCTATACAACCAAGGGGAAAGATTAAATAAAAATAAATGATGTTCCTGCCGGCCGGCACTTAACTCTGGTCTCAACGAGGGGGTTTGGCGTTCGTCGCTTCCAAACCACCGTGCGGAAAGCGCACCAACAAATGGTGCCGAAAACGACCAGGCATGAACAAGCAGCCAACCGGCCCTTCCTCGCTTCCACCGCCATGCAAGACTTGGCTCTTTCCTCCCCCGAAAAGCACCACAGTCAACAACACCCCCTCCTCCGACGTTGCAAAACTTCCAAAGCTCTGACACGTCTCCTCACCAGCGTACGCGAGACAACAGCGCCCACTTGAGCCGAGAGCCAGAACGAGAGAAAATGCGAACGCCAGCACAAAAGAGACCAAGATGGCGAGATGGCTTCCTTTTTGCTCTCCGAGCTCTCAAATGTTCCACCGCTGACGTCACACTGTCCAATCATCCCATTACATCAGTCCATGGCCACGACCAATCGTCGTCTTCGGGACGGGGCCTCACAGCCTTGCTTGATGCCCAATGATGAAGGTCGAGGCGTGGCCTCCCCGTCACGAGTCATCAAGGGGGTGGGGAGGGGGGGGGGGGCAGAGGCTAATCTCTGTTCGGGAATGTTCAGATGACGGGGTTCCCTTGTCGATCGGCAAATGCTGTTTCTGTCGGCCCCAGCGGCGTTGTTGGCTAATGGAGCCCATTGCCTGGCCGGCTGAGTTTTATCAGAACATTAGGGAAAATCACAGGGAGGCAATACATACTGGGGATTATTAACCATAAGCCCTATAATTAATTAGTACAAACCACCCTCCTTATGGCGACATGCAAAGACTTTTAACCTGAACATTTACCCTGCTTATGTACATCGAGATGGTTTCTTCTTCTACGCGTCACACGGTCCATACTAAAACCTACACATTCCTACTTTCCTAAGGTATTTCATGCCTACCCCACACCAATGTAACAATACAGTTATCTACATATAGTAAGCTACATACATCTACAAACAGCGCACTTACACCCCCTCTAAATCTTGTTTTGAAAGCCGATGGCTCTCTTGGGATATGTGGGGATTACAAGTCAACGTTTAATCAGGTAGCAGTCGTGGATCAGTACCCAATTCCTGGAGGTTGAAGACCTATTGGCTGTGATGAACGGTGGTCAGACATTGTCTAAGTTGGACTTAACGGCTGCATATCAACAGCTGGAGCTAGAAGAGGGCTCTAAGGACTATACGGCCATCAATACGCATCGCGGTTTGTATCGTTACAACCGTATGCCCGATGGCATATTGTCGGCTCCAGCGATTTTTCAGAAATTCATGGAAGGCATATTAAGATCGATACCATTTGTAGTCGTTTATCTGGACGATATCCTTGTGTCAGGCAGGAATCAGGAAGATCACCTTGTTCACGTATGTGAAGTATTTCATTGTCTGCGACAGGCAGGCATTAGGTTGAACCAAGCAAAATGTTTCTTCTTTGCAGAATCCGTTGTATACTGTGGATACCGAATTGACAGGACAGGTACGTGGCTGGTCGGACTCGTCGGACTGGAGGATCCTCAGCCACAGAATGTGAGCCAGCTGAAGAGTTTTCTGGGGATGTTTAACTATTACCACCGTTTCCTTCCAAAAGTTTCATCAGTGTTGGAACCCCTGCACCATTTGTTGCGTAAGAGCATTGCATGGGAATGGGGTGTTGAACAGCAGTGAGCTTTTCAGCATTCAAAGTGGTTATTAACGTCGGCAGAAGTCTTTGTGCATTATGAAAGCAACAAGCCATTAGTGCTATCGGTAGATGCTTCACCCTTCGGAGTAGGTGCAGTATTGTCGCATGTGATACGGTGGTACCCAAAGGCCCATAGCATTTGCTTCAAGGACCCTTAACCAGGCAGAACGGAACTATGCTCAAGTGAACAGAGAAGGGTTAGCAGTCATTTTTGGAGTGAAACGATTCCATCAACACATTTGGGGTCGCCACGTGGAGACTCACAGTGATCATAAACCATTGTTGGGTTTATTGGGAGAAGACGACCCATTCCACAGATGGCCTCTCGAAGGGTGATTCGTTGGGGAATAGTTCTCGCTGCATATTCGTACTCACTGAGGTATAAACCGGGGAAGGTTCATGGGAATTGTGATGGACTGAGTAGGTTACCCTTGCCAGAGAGTCCAGGTAAAACTCCTAGCATGCCGGAGACTGAGATGGTCATGCACATGGTGGATACCTACTCATCCACAGTTACCTCAGTAGACATTAAGAATTGGAAGAGAAAGGACCAATTGTTGTGCCAGGTCTACAGGTACATACAGACAGGATGGCCAGACCATTGTTCATGCGAGGAACTGAAGCCTTTTTTCAGTCGGAAAGAGGAATTGACCGTGGACTGTGATTGTATCTTATGGGGCCATCGAGTTGTGATTCCAAAGCCTTGTTGTGCAGCAATATTGGAGGAACTGCATGATACGCACCCAGGGGTGGTCCGTATGAAGGCCTTGGCAAGAGGCTATGTGTGGAGGCCCAGCATCATTCAGGATATTGAAAGATGGGTGCATGGTTGCAATGCCTGCCAAATGAATGCCAGGAATCCTCCTGCAGCAGCTTTACACCCGTGGGAGTTGCCAGCTAGACCATGGCAACGGCTCAATGTGGATTATGCAGGGCCTTTCCTGGTCCGGATGTTCTTGGTTGCTCTGATGCATTTTCAAAATTTGTAGAAATCAGGGTAGTGGCGACTGCTACTGCAACAGCTACTATTGAATGTTTGATGGACCTTTTTAAAACCCATGGTCTAGTGGAACATCTGTTGTCGGACAATGGCACTTGTTTCACAGCTGATGAATTTCGGGCCTTTTGCACTCAAAATGGACTATATCATTCTATGTCGGCTCCAGTCCGACGAGCTTCTAATAGCCTGGCCGAAAGGATGGTACAGACCTTTAAACAGGCAATGAGAGAGATGACTGTGGAGAACGACAGTCTGAAGAACATGTTGGCCCGGTTTCAACTGAAGTATAATGCAACCCCACACCCGACGACGGGCCGTACACTGGCTGAATTGTTGTTCAATCGCATGCTGACATTGCGTCTGGATTTGGTTCACCCAAGAGTGAACGTGCGTGTAAGTCAACAACAGGAGCGTCAAAAGAAGTACTATGGTGGTTCAGATCGTGATTTTGTTCCCCAATATACTGTGTTTGCAAAGAACCATGGACAAGGGGATCCATGGCTGCAGGGTACAGTGACAAAGCAGACCGGACCAGTGTCATATCAGGTACATCTAGATGGGGGTGAGCCTATACGCAGGCATGTGGACCAGTTACATCCTCGACCTGAGCCCTCAGAAGAGAGGAGCTCTCCCAGGCTTTCATGTATGGTTCTGGACCAGCAAGAGCCTGTGGTGAAGTAGGGTGGGGGCATTGGTGATGAGAGGTCAACTACAGTGTTGGAGCAATTGGAAAGAGACAACCCTCTTGCAGATTCAAAGGATGGGTTATGTCGTCCATGCCGTCAGGTTAAACACCCGACCTACCTGATGCTACACAATGTTTTGATCTTAGGTTGGAGGAGTGTGAGATATTGTTATAAGTTAATTGTGTTAATTTGGTTTATCGTGATATTTGAAGTTTTAAAAATATACTTCCGGATCCGGAAGGGGGAAGCCTGGCGAGCGTGCCATGCCGGCAATGGAGATGTTTGCTGTGATTATTGCGACCTGCTGAATGACTTTGGTTTTCACTTACAATAAATCTTTGTTGAACTTCATGGAGTGATACTGGATCCTGGGGCCAAAACAACAACCGTTGACTATCGAGTATGGAGGGATAGAATGGTTTCAAATTGGAAAAGGAGTTAGGCAGGGATTCATTCTCTCCCCTTACTTGTTCAGTCTGTATAGTGAGCACATCATGATGAAATCAAACCTGGATGACAGAGACCGGAGTCAGTATTGCAGGAAGATGTATCAACAATCTAAGATATGATGATTATACTACTCTTTTGGCAGAAAGTAAAGAGATTTTGATGAAACTGCTGCAGACACCGAAGAAGGAAAGTGAAAAAGCTGGTCTTTATTTGAACCTAAAAAAGACCAAAATCTTGTCAATTGGGAATATTGATGTGTTCCGATTTGGAGATGATCATGGGAATTGCGAAGGGGGATGGTGAGATGTGGAAATAGGCCTAGTGGAACGTTTCACTTCCTGGATTCTAATGTATGGTTGAAGTGAGTCGAAAGTGTGGAGGAGAAATTAATAGAGGGTTAGCATTGGGGAAACAGTGACGTCAGGATTGACAAAGCTCTGGAAAGACAAAGATGTAACAATACAAACGCCACCCACATTTTTATCCTGAAAAATCATACGGCCGCCATGTTGGTGGTTACTGCAATGCAAAGCCAAAGAATCTTCGGAGCTGTCATATACACAATCGCCATGCGCCCTCTTCATATTTTTTCCCTTCAGTGTAAAATGACCAGAGCGACACTTAAAAGGATTTTGATAGGCGTCACAGGCCTTGTGAAGATAGGCCTCAGCGATCAAGCCAGCGGTCTGTTGTCTATACACCACCCAAATAACTATGTGGCATTCTCTCAAGTTGGGCTTTTACCATGGAAGTTACGTAGGAAGTTGAAGGGTTGGAGCAGGGAAGGGATTGACGCCTTCGGGTTGGAAGGGGGAGGGTGAGGACTTCACATAAAAGTGAAACCATTTCAGGGCTTACCCTTTGGTGGAGCAAAAGTGGACCAACTCCTGGCTGAACACAACTTTTGAACACTGTACCAACAAGGGAGTGATACCGATAGTATTGAAACAACAAATCCACAAGGCATCTTGAAGTTCATAATCTATACACACTGGAGTGTGTTTATGCCAATCTTACAAGACTGTATCGCATCGTAGGGACATTACCAATTTCTTCAGCTACAGCTGCAGCTAAGTGATCATTCAGCAGGGTCAAGCTGATCAAGAATAATCTCGGCTTCAGTAAAAAATCTCCCCTCTTGTTTATCGCCCATTTAATACATGTGACCTGTACTAAAGTATGTCTTGGTTGATCTACGGAGAGATCTTGTACCACTCTTGTGTTTTCTGTTTGCCTCGCAGGTGATCACGTTCTTTTGTGATACAAACACCAAATTTGTGATCTTTGTTGAGCATCAAAAGCTGGCGAGTTTCTGCCACCGCCTTCCACCGGACAAGATTTTGGAAGCAATCAGCGGAGTGAAACTCCTCGCTGTCACATCGACATGAGTGGTTGGTTCATCTTGTTTTACAGATAAACAATTGGATTTTCTTTTCTCTGTCTCCTCTCTTTACTTTACTGGTGATTTTAAGACAACTTGTTTCATTTGTAAATAAATTAAAATTAAATTTGTCCATGGTATCCCAGGTTCCACGATACATAGACAATACAAACCAAGAGAAGGCAAGTGAATGCTCCAGTATTTCCAGCTGCAATTTGTGGATGTGAGTCGTAGACAGTGAAAAGAAAGAAAGGAAGATTGACAGTTTTGAAATGCCGTTTTTTTTGGTTCGTGTAAGAGCGAGGACACATAACAGACCAGGGGAACGTAACAAAGGGAACAGCAGGAGAAAGGGGAAACCCTAATAGTAGGGCATATAGAGAAGGTAGATGGAGATGAGATGCAGGTAACGATGAGGGGTTGGGAGAACGCAAGGGGTCGACCAGATAGATACATAAGCAAAATGTTGGAAGGGGTGTGGGTGGTTTAATGGGTGTAGAAAAGATCATGGCTTTGGATGGGGGATGACATGAGATGGTGGTGAACAGCTTTCTTGAAGACCCAGTTGGGAAGAATTGGATCGAAGAGATTGTGGACGGTGGTTCCACAGGTGGGAAAAAGAGGAATAAATGAGTTGAATGTGAGTAGTGGTTCTGGATTTAGGCAGCTTCACATGGAGGGTGTTGCTGATGGACTGCGTACACCCTTCATATACCTGGGATGGAGGGGGGTGGAGGGGGACAAAAGAGGGAGAGGGCAGATGTTGCAAGGCCAGAAATGAAGCGGAGGAAAACAGACACCAGCGACCCTTTGGCAATGGCGAATTGATAGGCACATAAACTCAGCTTCATTGCGAGATATTCCAGTGATCTTGAAATCCTTGGTTTCCATGGCATCAAGCTGAGCAAGATGTTAGGCAGGGCAGCCTTGTAGGTGCATCGGAGCTGAGGTGCGCCATTGCGCCAAGGAAGGACATAGCATGATGGAGAATGCCCCATCAGCGTCTGGCTTTGAAGGCCAACTTTGAAATATGGTTCGCTCAAGAGAGATCATGGCTGAGAGGAAGACCCAAGAGTTTGAGCGACTGAATTTCTTCAAGACGGTTGTTTAGAAAGTAGATGGGAGGGTTTGCGGAATGGTCCTTTTGGAGACAGAGAGAGTAAGGAAGGCTATATGTAAATAATACATGTGTATATTGTTACATTTATGGGGGTAGGCAATGAAATACCTTCGTCCAGGTAAATTGTACAGGGTAATGTGCTCCGAATGTCATGAAGAAGAAGAAGAAGAAGAAACCTTACTGCAACTAAGTAGGGCCGGATGTCACGTACAGTCACGTGAAAAAGTAAGTACACCCCATGTAAAGTTTTGACTTTTTCAACATATTTCAACATACAGCTATTTGATCTTCATTTCAACAATATTGATAGATAAAGGTGATATAATATAACAAATATCATGAAACATTTACATTTTGTAGTCCATTGTATAATTTAAATAAACATAAATGCAAATTTAGCATGTGGAAAAAGTAAGTACACCCTTGGCTCGAATAGGTGGTATTGCCCCTTTTTGGCAGAAACAACCTCAAGTAGGCGTTTCTTATAACTGTCTACCAGTCTCTGACATCGACTGGAAGAAATTTTTGCCCACTCCTCCATTCAGAATTCTTTCAGCTGTGCGATGTTTGAGGGGTTTCTTGCATGCACAGCTCGTTTCAAATCCCCCCACATCTCGATGGGATTTAGATCCGGGCTTTGACTTGGCCATTCCAGGACCCTCCATTTCTTTCTTTTCAGCCATTCCTTAGTGGATTTACTGGTATATATATATGTATGTCCATCTTACTGTAATTCACCAAATGTCCGTCCGTCCGTTCGAAGGTACCACAAATACGGCTCAACCGATCGCAACAATATTTTTGGGTGGGTATTCCTGGGACCCCTTGGAGTAAAATAGGCTACCTATATTGTTTTTCCAATTTTTCCAATTTTCCCAAACACGATGGAATAATATTTACTGATATGAACAGTGATGTGGCTTTGTTGAAATTCTACAAATACATTTTATTCTACATACCAGGAGAGAGTAGATCGACTCCTGACGAACTCTTCCTATATAAACGTGCGGCTCCGAAGTAACATGGCAGCGTGTGCAAAGCGACTGAGAAACAGGAGTAGCGGCCGCTTCCGTGTTACAGATTTGGCGCGCGCTCTTCACACATAAACGTGCAACTGAGAAAGACGTGTAGCGGCTGCTTCCGTTTTGCAGAATTCAATCTTTTTTCAAAATGTGCGCCATGTACTGTTTAGATTTTGATGATTTGTGTGATATGATTCAACGGATGTTTATATGAATCGTAAAAAAAAAAAAAAGCCTTCAATTTCTGATATTTTGCCTTTTCATTTGGGCCTCCCAATTGAAGCCCCGCCTGTAGGGCGGGTACCGTTGCTAGTTGCCTTAATTTATAGGTTTAACAGACCAATAAACTTGGGATTTCTACCTCATACAATTGGCGAAATGTTATTTTGACTCGAGCATTTCCCACATGTAAATGTAATTTACACATGTAAAGGGCTGATCACTTTAACAGTTTTAAGGCAAGTTGATGGAGGCATAACCACTTCGAATTCCTTGAAATTGTGTAGTTTTCCACAAACTAGTGAGTGGCATGAACCCCTCCCTTCCCCCATCCCCCCCCCCCCCAACCTGTGACAATATTTGAGACAACTGCAATTGTGAAACCTCTCTAGACTTTGCCCAAGTAATTCATCCACAGGTAGGGCAATACAACTCATTATATCTCTGTTAAGCCACATTACAGTATCCCTTTCTACTGTAGGTGCAGCAAATTATGTAAATGCAAGCAGGGAATTTGGACACACACACATGACCTACTTATTTTGTGAACAGATGGGATAGTGCGAATGGGATGACTGCATTACAAATCCCCATCCAAATAAAGTCGTGTTAATAGGCAGCCATCGCCTGTGTTGGCACTGCATGAAAACTGGAGTTTTGAGTCAAGTCTAACCCAATAATGGATTGAACAAACTAGACAGGTAAATTATGAGCACCACCACCTGAGCCATCATGCCAGTCCTCCAACTATTTGAGCATATCAGTAATGAGCAATCCAGAGATTTTTGATAATATTAGTTCTAATTTTATACCAACTGAAGTCCATTAGTTCATCAAAACGGGATCTTTAAGGATCTTAAAGAATGACCAGTGTGGTAATAACCACTAAATTAATCAGACCAAAACACTGACATGAAAAAAAAAAAAATCAAGCAAATGTTTGGTCTTGTAAAGACAACATCTACAGTAAAATTGTGGAAGTGAATATTAAAATGGAAAGCATTTAAATTATTTGATCCAACTGTGAAACCCAAATGAAGCCTTGTGGTTTTCTTAATAACATTGCGTACGGTGGACACAAGAACATCAAGGTCTCGATGGACTTGTCGCCTTGAGATTGTCCATTCTTGGCTACAATCTTGCTTGGCTACAAATTGTATTTTTCAAAACACCTATATGACTAATGAGCAACTTAATGAAAGTAGATTTAAGAAATAAAAATAGAAAGCATACATTTTAACAGAAAATATTTTCAAATCTCGACTTTTATTTATATTTGGGATGCGAGCTAAGATTTTCAATGTGTATGAGATACTGCAGGAACATCATGAATGGTATCACCTACAACCCTAAAACGTTCTTTGCACAATGGCGTTGTGCAATGCAAGACATCAACAAACAACTCTGTCTTTTGTGGTCTAGCCAACACAAACAGCTCTAATTAACCTGGCTTCCAAAGGGCCTCCTATTTATGAAAGCTTCGAGCAATTCCAAACGAATATGGTGATGTTTGCATGTAGATCTAAACCTTGGCACACTTCCCATACTCCAGAAAAAAACCCAGGAAACTATAATCAAGGCACAATGGTGGTCCAGCTTCGGGCAGAGTTTCGACACCATCACATTGTACATATCTCCAAAACATTACCAACAGTAGACTGCATGCAATGGGTGCTGCTACCGTCTTGTGCCATTTATAATCTCAAAATGCAGCAAATAGTGGGTGCCATGGACCCTTGAAGGTGGTGGTGCACCATCAGGTCACTGGTGCAGTGTGCAAAGTTCAGCGAACAGCCGCTCACGCTCTTCCTCGAGTCTCTGCATGTTTCGTGTGTTGTGAGCAAGTCGATTCTCAAGCATCTGCAGCAGCGGGTCACTCACGGATGCCATCTGCCCACAAATGTTTTGCATGAACACTGCCGAGGAAAGGAGGCGTAGAGGTCATTTCAATGATGCTCCATATTGTACAAGCTGAATTATAACCGAAACCGTTTCAACAAGGGGTGTTGAAAAAGTTATACAAAGGCAATACTCACAATAGTTCAAAGCACACCAACATTTCAATTCATCAAAATGCAAGTCTAAGTGATTAATAGGCAAATACAGATATGTAATATATATATATATACATTTTTTAATTATTTTTTTAACCTTTTATGGTCAGGGTGGAAAACTCCAGTTTCCCTTGACATCATTAACCGAGGAGTTTAAGGTGGTGAGGGTGCGGGAGTTCATGATGTTGCGGGATTCAAGTGATTCAGTGGTAAATAATTGTCTCCCAAAGAAGAAGGGAAGTCGGAAGTGGAATGCAAGAGCATAGGTGGATGAGATGGAGAAGCCAAACAGTTCAATCCTGGTTTCATCAGACCACAGAATCTTGTTTCTCACAGTCTGAGAGTCCTTTAGGTGCTTTTTTTGCAAACTCCAAGCGGGTTTTCATGTGTCTTTCACTGAGGAGAGGCTTCCGTCTGGCCACTCTGCCATAAAGCCCAGATCGGTGGAGTGTTGCAGTGATGGTTGTCCTTCTGGAAGTTTCTCCCATCTCCACACAGGATCTCTGGAGCTCAGCCAGAGTGACCAGAAAGCCTTTCATCAACTGAAGGATGACATAGCTGGCGCCATCGTGACCTCCATCGACGAGTCGGTCCCATTTGTAGTGGAAACAGATGCATCTGACTTCGAAATCGTGGCGCCATTGAACCAGGGGGGTGGGGGGGGGGGGGGGGGGCGACCGGTGCTGTTTTTCTCTCGCACATTATCAGACAGCGAGAGACGACAATCCTCAATGAGGCCTACGCTGTCGTGGAATCGGTCCGCAGGTGGCGCCATTTCCTCTTAAGTAAACATTTTCACCGCTTTACGGACCAACAATCTGTAGCCTTTATGAACGACGGAAAGCATTCTCAAAATATCAAGAACGAAAAGATCGCACGCTGGCGCATATAATTAGCTGACTACAGCTTCGATATTGTGTACCGGCCCGGAAAGGAGAACCAGGCGGCCGATGCTCTGTCTCGACCTGTCTGCTCCAGCATGATGGTCGATGAGCTTCGCACTATACACGAATCTCTTTGTCATCCGGGCGTCGCTCGCATGGCTCATTTTGTTCGGAGCCGGAACTTGCCTTTTTCCATAAATGAGATTCGCCATTTATGCAAATCGTGCCCGGTTTGCGCTGAACTCAAGCTGAGTTTCTATAAGCCTCCGATGGGAACGTTAATTAATGCTGGATGGCCGTGGGAGCGGCTGAATCTTGACTTCAAAGGGCCCCTTCCTGGCGGACGCGCATCGCTACCTACTCATGATCGTGGACGAGTATTCACGATTTCCTTTTGCATTTCCATGCGCTGACATATCGTCCACTACAGTAATTGGATGTCTCCAGCAGTTTTTCCTTATGTTCAGATATCCCACGTTCGTCCACAGTGACCGCGGGACGGCCTTCCTATCCCGGGAAATCAAGCAATTTCTCCTGGAGTGGGGAATTGCTTCTAGCCGCACTACTGCTTATAATCCCTAAGGCAAAGGATTAATCGAACGTTACAACGGGATTACATGGCGGGCGGTTACCAAGGCTTTGCGGACACGCGGGATGACCTCGAACATGTGGGAGCGAGTATTACCGGAAGCGCTGCATGCAATTCGATCCCTGTTATGTACTTTGACTAATGCCACCCCTCATGAAAGAATGTTATGGTACCAGCGTCGTAGTTCTAGCGGGCAGCGGCTACCCTCATGTTTGGCCGAGCCAGACCTGCGTTTCTGAAACGCACTGTCTGACAGAGCAAATACGAGCCTCTGGTTGACTGCGTGGACATTTTAGAAGCGAATCCTGAATATGCGCATATTCGGGATTCGCTTCTCGCTCCCTGCAGAGAACAGGTCGATGAAGCCACGATTTCCCCCACCAAGTTAGATTTACGACCGGCCAAAGCAGCTGATAGCGATACTGATTCGGATTCAGTGGGTTTGTCAGCTGCGCCGGGGAGCCCTCAGGCTAAGCCGTCCGACGAGCGGCGTTCGCCTTTGCTGGGCACTGGGGCACGGTGGCTGACGGAGTTTATCACACTCGTGTTGGCCGACCTTGTCAGCAACCTACTCGCTTTCACTGGTAGATTTTACGCGACTAATGTTCTAGCATGATTGCAATTCTAAGGGAGGGAGAATGTAGTGAAACTGAAGAAGAAGAAGAGGGGGATTCTGGGGTGTGGTGATCTAATGTGTGCTGGATATATAGTCGAGCGCTCTATGTGTGAAGAGAGAATTACGCATTCTGAACGCACCATGTTCTGGTCTGCGCTGCATTCATCTTGGTAAGACCAGATCGATGGCTTGGTCTTTTGTACTATGCTTGAGTAAACTTTATACTTATACTTTATACGACTCAATAACTAATACGTTAATTGCTTGTGTGCCTAGGACTTGTGTGAATCGATTTCATTAAAGCCTCACTTCTGTGAACGAGGTCTTGGATAAATTCCATTACATTGACCTTTGGACAAAACTATTAATTTGACTTCTTCATATCTTACTATAATTCACCAAATGTCCGTCCGTCCGTCCGTCCGTCCGTCCGTCCGTCCGTCCGTCCGTCCGTCCGTTTGAAGGTACCACAAAAACAGATGAACCGATCGCAATGATATTTTGGGTGGGTAATCCTGGGATCCCCTAGAGTAAAATAGGTTATATTGTTTTTCCAATTTCAGCTTTGGCCTCAAGCAATTTCAGGTTTGGACTCCTGCATAACGTTATTTTCCCGGGTGCCGCACAAACGGCTGCACCGATCGCTGCACAGCTGCACCGATCAGACTCGGTGACCTCGGACAAAGACCTTTTATAAGGACATGGGTTGAATCCCTGCTTGAGAGAATGCCAACTTCCTCCTCGCCATCACGATCGTCTCTCCAACTCACAATCTCACGAGATATGTGGAAAGGACGACCCAAAACTAATTATCTTCTTTTTGATTCGTATATAAACATCATTAAAAGTAAATAATGACTTCGGCCAAAGTTCAAACACGTTTAATCTCTACATGAGAGAATTCCACATAGCTATATGGGCGGTGTACAAGCCAAAAGATCGCTGTCTCCATCGATCTTGCCAAGGCCGTATCACCTATCGGCTCAAAATCCTTTTAACTGTTGACTTGGTAGTTTTTACAATGAAGGAAACATCAACAATGTTGTTAAAAGTTTATTTTGTGATTAATTTGTGATTGGAGTTATGTTGTTTGGAATGAAAAAAGAGATATCGAGTTCATAGTGGGGGGGCCTATGGACTCAATTTCAAGTTCGTGTGCAGTTCATGTTAATTTTGGGCAACCACTATAAATGTATTCTACTGGGTCCGACTAATCGGAAAAATGATGTCGCCATTTTTTCTGTTGACCTTTGGTGACCTTGACAAGGTCAAAGTTCAAACGTCATTACAGTGACCATACTTCATTCAAAGTATATCCACCTTGGTACCAAAATGTGGCAAATTTCACAAGGAACATTGATTATGACATTTGTTTTGTCATTTGCCCACTCAGATGTTTGCAATATGCAAATTTTTAAGCAAATGACCTAATTAGAGAAAAAAATATGCATAATTAACATATTGTCTTCACCATACACGTAAATCCCATCGCTTCGCATTATTATTGAATGCCAATCATTAGTTACCATCTCAAATGTGTTCTGCTGGATCCTAAACTGGAAAAATATGTTGCTTATTGTTTTCTGTTGACATGTTCTTGATATTAACTGACCTTTGACATGTACTTGACTTTACTTACCTTGACCCAAGGTGAAATGTCAAATGTCATTTTAACCATGTGATGCGATCAAGCAAAATAAGTCGGCTGTCCAGAATATTGATTTTTGGATTCAAGTTCCCAATGCTTTTCTTTATACTGTTCATTCATCATGCTCATTTGCTCATGTTGGTTGGGTTTTTAGCCATTGTTAGTATTTTTAACATTAAATTTGTTGCCTAAAAACACAAAATTGATTCTGGCAGATGTCCAAATCACTTTGCTTGTTCACGTCACACATAGTCACGTGAAAAAGTAAGTACACCCCATGTAAAGTTTTGACATTTTCAACATATTTCAGCATACAGCTATTTGATCTTCATTTCAACAATATTTATAGATAAAGGTGATATAATATAACAAATATCATGAAACATTTACATTTTGTAGTCCATTGTATAAATTAAATAAACATAAATGCAAATTTTGCATGTGGAAAAAGTAAGTACACCCCTACATTTATCACTACTTCAAATACCTAAAATTAGAATCAGGTGCACCAGCTCAGGTGCAAATGATTAGAACATCGTTAGAGAGGATCTTGGAGGAACCTGTCTTATTTAAACCTCAGACATTTAGTTTGGTTTGCTCTTTGTTGTTGAAGTGTGCAGTGACCATACCTATATCAAAAGAGCTCTCCGAGGCCTTCAGAAAGAAGGTTATAGATGCCTACGAGTCTGGGAAGGGATTAAAAAAGATCTCCAAACAATTTGAAATCAATCATTCGACTGTCTGGAAGATCATCTACAAGTGGAGAAGATTCCAAACAACTGCCAACTTGTTCAGGCCAGGCCGCCCCAGCAGGTTCAGCCCGAGAGCAGACCGCAAGATGCTGAAAGAAGTCTCTAAGAACCCCAGAATGTCATCACGGGACCTACAGGTAACTCTTGCCACTGTTGATGTCAAAGTGCACGAGTCTACCATTAGAAAGAGGCTGCACAAATTTGATCTACATGGGAGGTGTGCCAGGAGGAAACCTTTGCTGTCCAGAAAGAACATCAGTGCAAGACTAAAGTTTGCCAATGAACACCGAGGCAAAGACCAGCACTTCTGGAACAATGTGCTCTGGACAGATGAGTCAAAGGTAGAGCTATTTGGCCACAGTACCAGAAGACATGTAAGGCGAAAACCAAAGACAGCATTTGACCACAAGAACCTGATACCAACTGTAAAGCATGGTGGTGGAAATATTATGGTTTGGGGCAGCTTTGCTGCATCAGGGCCTGGGCAGCTCACCATCATATAATCCACTATGAATTCTTCATTGTACCAGAGGGTGCTTGAGGATAATGTGAGGCCATCTGTCGGAAAGTTGAAGCTCAACCGAAGGTGGACCTTGCAACATGACAATGACCCTAAACATACCAGTAAATCCACCAAGGAATGGCTGAAAAGAAAGAAATGGAGGTTTCTGGAATGGCCAAGTCAAAGCCCGGATCTAAATCCCATCGAGATGTTGTGGGGGGATTTGAAACGAGCTGTGCATGCAAGAAACCCCTCAAACATCGCACAGCTGAAAGAATTCTGCATGGAGGAGTGGGCAAAAATTTCTCCCAATTGATGTCAGAGACTGGTAGACAGTTATACGAAACGTCTACTTGAGGTTGTTTTTGCCAAAGGGGGCAATACCACCTATAAGAGCCAAGGGTGTACTTACTTTTTCCACATGCGAAATTTGCATTTATGTTTATTTAAATTATACAATGGACTACAAAATGTAAATGTTTCATGATATTTGTTATATTATATCACCTTTATCTATCAATATTGTTGAAATGAAGATCAAATAGCTGTATGTTGAAATATGTTTAAAAAAAGTCAAAACTTCACATAGGGTGTACTTACTTTTTCACATGACTGTATATTCTCTTTGCTCTTTTCAGGGAAGGACTCCAATCCTGTTAAGATAAAGAATTAATGCTTTTGTAAGATACAATGACCTGTGGTATCTGCATGTAGGTCTACAGTCAACCTCATTCATACCTTGATTTTTATTAGTGCCCATTGGTAAGTCAAATTATTTCATACTTTCAAATGATAACTTGGATCGAACGTACGATGTAAATGCTATTTTAATTCATCAATTTGAAAAGAATATTTCATTTAGCAATGGATAGTATGTCCCAATTAATTCCGCTATTTCATCTTTTGCCTCATTAACAAAACGTTTTATCATTCAAACACATTTAATAATTCTTTTGACTAGTCTCAGTTATGTGAGTAACACATTCATTTGCCCCTGCCCCATTCATGGTTTCTAATATTTGTCTGTTGCAGAAACGTGAATCATCTGCTCATCAGCTTGAAGATGGCATTTCAGAGACTAGACAGTCCTTTCAACGCCAAATGACCAAGGCAGGAGACCAATTTCAAACTCTGCATAGTATGTCAAAAGCCGGACAGTGATGGACTTGTAACAGAGCCAGAATCTGAATCATATTCAAGGTTTTTGAGTTTTGTTCACAAACGTGGGCAGTATGGAGATGGAGAATTCCCTGAGATTATCCGCAGACTGGAAAATGTTACAGAAACAGACTTGGAAGCCAACAAAGCACAATGGCACCGCAAATGCTACGGTAAGACCTGTCATTCTGGTCACCTTGAATGCGCTAGAAAGCGTTATGAGAAGGCATGTCAACAGCAAGAAAGTCTGCAACTTCAGAAAAAACGTGGTCGCCATAGCTGCTCTAGTGCAAGTAATCCAAATAAACAAGCAGCAGCTGCTTCTAACCAAGTGGACACTCCACGTTTCACTTGGTCGGCAACCCCAACATACAATAAAGAGTTGTGCCTCTTTTGTCAAGAAGATAACAGCCAAGATTTACATGAGGTTTCCACATTCAATGAAGGTGAGCAAATACGGAAAGCTGTTGAACAGAGTACCAATGACACATGGAAAGTGCAACTAAGTGCTGCTATCAATGCGGACGATGCTCGTGCAATTGACGTGAAGTATCACCTGGCATGTTGGGTGAAGCATGTTCAGCGAGCTCCAAAACAAGACAGCCAGGGCAGGCAGCCTCGAGCAGAAGACACAAATGTTGGTGTAATTGCATCAGATATTGAGTTTCTTAGCCTGGTGAAAAGCCTTCTCACAGATGGTACGAAGCTCAACTGCACAGCACATACTGCAGTATTCTTGAAACAAATGGTGTGCACATACGACCACAAAAACATGATGTGAAGCAGAAAATTGCCTCCCATATAGACAATGTTCACTTCAAGAGGCCAGAATCCCGCAGGCAGTCAGAGCTGGTTTTTACCACAGCAGTGCGTGATGCTGCAGTAGAAGATGCAATGGCAAAGAATGCTGATAGTAAAATACACCAACTGTTTGATAGTGCTTCAATTCTAAGAGAAGCTATAGCTGATGATGTCAAAAAACCATGGGAATTTTATGGAGAGTTGACAATTGAGGATGCAGAAAAGCATGTGCCCAAAGCCCTGTATTCCTTCATCCGTTGGCTACTGCAAGGGCCAGCCACGAGCATTCAGACAGCAGTACGTTCAGCCAGTGTTCACCGAAATGTCCTTGTCATCAGTCAAAACATCATGTTCTCCTACAAGTCAAAACGCCAAGTGGAGTACAAACCGAAACATGGTGATACAAGGCAGCGATCGTCTACCACGTTGGAGACAACACACCTATTGGAAAGATATCTGCAAAGCAGTTCCTCTCGAGCACAAAGACCAAAGACGAACTAACCGTGTACCTCGCAGAGAAAGCCTTGGACCACTTTCAGGAGACAACTACATCGTTTATTGTCACCTCAAGGAAAGATGTGGTGTCCAATGGTGTTGATGTGCAGCACCTCTACAACTCACAAGAGGAGGCTGACACAGGAATTATCCTACACAGCCTGGATGCTGGAAAGCGAGGAGCTACAGAACTGTACAGACAATCCCCAGATACAGATGTTCTAGTCCTGCTTATCAGACGTTATCCACAGCTATGCAGAGACACATTTTCTGACAGGGACAGGAAACAAGAAATGTGTTATCCCGCTGTCACCCATATTTCATGCACTGGGTAACCAAATGGTTGCTGCTCTACCTGGCTTTCATGCGTTATCTGGAGCAGATCAAACGCAGATTTGCTGGCAAGGGTAAGCTTAGCTGCTGGCATGCACTGATGAAATCTTCCCCTGATGTGGTATCTGCCTTTGCATCTCTTGGTAATCGTAATGGACTATCAGCAGAAACAATTGCAGCTCTAGAAGAGTTTGTTTGTCAGTTGTACGAGCCAGGGATATCCATCACCAATGTTGGCCACCTCCACTGGAGATTGTTCACAAAGAAACAATCAGAAGCTCAAGAGTTGCCGCCTACTCGAGGAGCTTTGGAAGAAGCTATCGCGCGTGCCCACTACCAAGCAATGGTGTGGAATCAAGATTACATGCCTGACCCACAGTTCCCACCTGCTACAGACTTTGGGTGGAAAGTGGAAGGTGATGGTCTGGTGGCCATCTCAACAAAGAAACTTCCTGCCCCATAAGCCATCACTCACCTCGTTAAGTGTGGATGTACGACAACAAAATGCAGCTCTCACTGCTCTTGCAGATTACAGAATATGAACTGCACAGAAATGTGTGTGTGTGTGTGGTGCAGATGATGACAACTGTACTAACAATGACCACGGACATGCTTTTGGGATGGCTGAAGAAGAAGAAGAAGATTATGAAGATCCTTTGTTGTGAACAATATAAGAAGCTAATCTAAAAGCAAAAACATGTTTCCAGATAACTCGGTGCAAAAAAATTTACAATGTGTGTCAACAATAACCATTAGATGCACATAGGAACACAATCATGGTAATGCAGAATTGTGGCCAAAATATGCTCCTTGAACTTTGACCTTAGTTCAAGGTCACAAGAGTCACAAGAATATTGACAACATCAGTCAGCTAATAGGACCCAGGATACATTTGTGATTACCCACGATCGATGTTTCTATACGTGAAGGTACCCATTTGTTTGCGAACGGGTACGTTTTTCATGGAAGTCCTTCACGAACCTGCTGTACATGTCTGATGTGCGACTGAAGGTGCTACAGGAATGTGGAATCTATTGGTTTCATGCTTTAGCATTCGCCGTATCTGCATTGCCTGTTCGCTTCTGGCCTCCCACCTGTGCGTAGCACGGGTATCTCACTAGTTCTCATAATAAAGCTTTGTTGAAAATTTGATGACAAAGCTCAAATGGTAAAAAACCTTATGACCTGGACAGACACACAGAATTGATTGCAAAACCCCGTCTCCTGCTGCGAGGGGATCAAGATAATAAAGATGTGTTGTACAGCATTATGTGTGATGCTTTTGATACAGATGTATTGCACAGTCAAGACTTGTGAACCCATGGACTTGTGAACAAAAATATCAATAAGAGATCTGTATTTATGCTGAAGTGAAAAGCAAAATACACCAACATGGACCCGACATATTTAAAAATTAATCAGAACGAGATGCATAATTTTCTTAAGAGCTAAAAGGAAAGCATTAAGACCTTACACCCTTATGACAGAAATAAATACACAAATCACAATATCAAGGTCTTACAAGTCTTATTTTAATACCGTGCAGCTGATCCACACAATGTGTGTGTGTGTGTGTGTGTGTGTGTGTGTGTGTGTGTGTGTGTGTGTGTGTGTGTGTGTGTGCGTGTGTGTGTGTGTGTGTGTGTGTGTGTGTGTGTGTGTGTCTTAAGAGGATCAAAATGGAAAAGAGAAAGGCAGTGCAAATCAGTAGCAGAAAGAAAAGGGAATGGGCAAGGGGTCGAGGAGAGTACAAGAGAGCATGGGTGTTGTATTGAAGAAAGCATGGCTTGATGATGGGCAGCAATCTTGAAAGACTAGAGCGATGGGCACAAGACAACAGACACAGGTAGTTGGTTTTTCTGTTGAAATTAGAGGAATGAAGGAGGTGAGAGTTCCATTTAGAATTGAGGAGGGTAACCAGGTATGGGATTATGAAAGGACAAGTGAAAAAGCAACGGGCAGGCTGATGGAAGACGGAACACCGAGAGCATGGAGTGATGAGAGTGCAGGAGGAGGGAGGCCAGAAGTGAGGTGATAAAATGCTATAGGATTTTTTTTGTGAATCTACAAAAAAGCAGCAGCCATTGTCTCCAATTGTATAAAGACAAGACAGAGGAAAAACAAATACTAAACCATACGTCATATTTGCATAATCAGCAATTGCTGTTGCACAAATCACAAACAGAGCACATTTTCTTTTGCATTGTGTTGAGGCTCGTGGAGGAGATTTCCGTAAATTGCATACATTCGTGGGTGAAAAAAATCCCATTAAGTTTGAAATCAATATGACTTTCAGAATATTGTATTATGATTCCCAAATTGTTGTGGTCTTGACGCTATGCATGTGGGGATAGTTTTTCAAATGATGTGTCCTCCCCTACTCCTTGATCTTAATCCCATTCTCACTTTTACGCAGCTGTTGGTGTTTTCCCCTTTCCATTTTTTTCCCTTCCAGCCTGCTCTTGTTCTTCCACGAGCCTCGATCATGTATACAAATTTTAAAACCTTTTAAAAGACTAGGACGACACTTGTAGCGTGCATGGTCTCACCTCGCGTGTTCATTCTGGACATAAATACCATCGTTAACTGAACATGCTACTATTATTTGGACTTCCGCTTCCGGACCGGTCTGGAGAGGACGCTGGCGTTACTTGTTCGCCGCTTCTCCGACTGGGCCATTGTACATAGTTTGCTTTTCTGGTGGTCGTGGCGGATTTTTGGCCGTTGGGTCTGCCCTCTGCTCGGTCCCGGCTCTGCTCCTGGCTTCGCCTGCCCGGCTCCTCCACGGTTTCCTCAGGCCCCACTCCCGTTGTTTGTGGCCGTTGTTTGCGGCTGTGGCTGTTTGCCGCTATGGTCTTGGTTTGCGGCTGCGGTCATTTGCCGCTGCGTTTGCCGCTTTGCCTCCTCGACCTTGGCCTCGTACTCGTCCCTTCGCTCCTGCCTGGCATGGCTCTGAGGTACTCCGCCGCAAGGCTTCTTCTGCTCAATACTCACTCCACCCCATCATGCATCTCTGCAATCAAATACCACGGACTCCTGCGACGACCCAGATACATTCATAGAGGCTCTGGTCGTAAGTTTGTTTACTTACAAACAGGTCACTCCATTCCCGTACTCTGGTCGGCTCAGCGCACTCCCACTCATCGTCCCAGCGCACCTGGTCACAGCAACGCACATGATCGCAACTCATGTCTGCAAACCCTGGCTAAATCACCTGAGTTCATCCCCACCGTACAAAGCAACATCAAGCTCACCCTGTTCAATACCCGGTCCCTCAACAACAAAAGCCTCATCCTGAACGACTACATTCTGGACAATAAACTGGACTTTCTCTGTCTCACTGAAACCTGGCAACAACCACTGGACTACTTCTCACTCAACCTCACTACACCCAATGGATATTCATACATCAATAAACCACGCTCGGAGGGCCGTGGCGGTGGAATTGCCGTAATTCACCGACAGGACATCAAGACCAGCCTCATCTCCATCTCATCTGCTCCATCATTTGAACACCTGGCTTTTAAACTCTCTGGTCACACACAGTCAGTCATGGCTGTCGTCTTCCGCCCTCCCAAACCACACCCATCATTCCTGTCTGACTTCTCCTACTTTCTGACCCAGCTCTGTTCCCTCTCCCCCTCAATCCTCCTCCTCAGTGATTTCAATATCCACATGGACTCCACTGACTCAACAATAACCACTGACTTCACTGATTTACTCACCTGCTTTAACCTCACTCAACATGTCAACTTTCCTACCCATAACCGTGGTCACATTCTGGACCTTGTCTGCTCTACTGGATTAATTTTGCACCATCTCTCTGGCTCCGACCTCACCCTCTCTGACCACTTAGCCATCACTATGACCATCAACATCCCCACCCCAGCACCAAGGCATTATCGCACTATCAACTTCCGTAAGCTAAACGCTCTTTCACCTACCTCATTCTCATCCACCCTCTCTGAAAAAATGTCCACTTCTCCCTTCGTTGACCTCCACACCCCTTCTGACCTCACTGACTACTACTACCACCACAATCTCTCCTCCTGCCTTGACCAGCTTGCGCCTATGAAAACCAAAACAGTTTCTTTCACCCATTCTGCTCCCTGGTTTACCCCTGAACTCCGCCTGATGAAAACTCGTGCTCGCCAACTTGAAAGACTCTGCAATAAAACAGGTCTTACAATTCACTCCCAAGCCGACAAGGACCACCTACAGCACTACAAAGATGCCCTCTCCCGCGCCCGCTCCGCCTACTACTCTCAAATTATCCACTCTGGCTCTGGAAACCCAAAAGCACTCTTCTCTACAATAAACAAACTCCTCAGCCCCCTGAACACCACCACCCAGTCATTCACAGTAGACAACTGCATCTCCTTCCTTTCATTCTTCCAATGCAAAATTGACAACATCGACAACAGCTTAACCACCACCGCACCCGCTCCCCCTCAAACCACCTGCCCCCCCTTATCCTGCCAACCCCTGTCTCAATTCTCCCCAGTCTCCCCTACTGACCTCTCTGTACTCCTCATAGGAATGAAAACTGCCACCTGCACTCTTGACTACGTCCCCTCCAGCTTTGTCAAGGCCTCCCTTCCTGCTCTCTCTCCACTTATCACTGCAACAATAAACTCCTCCCTGTCTACAGGCATCGTCCCACCATCCCTCAAAATTGCTGCTGTTACCCCCATTCTGAAAAAACCTGGACTCAACCCTGACACCCTAAACAACTTCAGACCCATCTCCAACCTACCCTTTCTGTCAAAAGTTTTGGAACGCGCTGTAGCCACTCAACTCAAACATCATCTCTCTGCCAATAACCTGTATGAAACATTCCAATCCGGATTCCGCTCCAACCACAGTACTGAAACTGCTCTCCTCAAAATCACCAACGACCTTCTCCTCTCCTCTGACGCTGGCAACCTCAACATTCTCATCCTCCTCGACCTCAGCGCCGCCTTTGACACCATCAATCACACCATCCTCCTGTGGAGGTGTAACTCAGTGTAACTCATTGGTTGGAACTGGTAACGAAGCAGGTACTAGCAGGTGGTCGTAAGAATGTCAGGAATGTATCTCGCTCTGTCGAAGCTGGGATTCCTTTGTCCACCTTTATTACGACCCCGGGCTAACACACATTCCCAAGCCCGCACTATTGTTTTGGACATCGGGATGCAAAGAGGGTGAAGAAACTCCCCAGCAGGGGGGCGATTGTGGATGACCAAGGAGCTTCAGCGCACGGAGGATTAACATTTAGCGCACGGAGGATTAACTCGAGTGTGCCCATAAAAACGAGAACAAACTTTGAGTGAGGGGCACTTGCCACGAGAACCTCTGCCCGACGGAACGAACGAGTACGGAACGGGAAACAGCACTAGGAGAGCACCGGCCAACGAAGAAGAACCAACGACTTGAATACTAAATTCGTTATAAGTATCATAGTTCTTTATTATATTGAAACAAGTGAATTATTAGCTAATAAAGCTTTGCTTTGGTAAACGCTGTTTGGTCATATCGTAGCCTCCTGAGTCAAATAACTATTCCCGAACACTTCTCAACCGACTTGAAACCACCTTTAACATTACCGGCACTGCCCTCTCTTGGATTAAATCATACCTCTCTGACAGACGCCAGTTCATCTCCATCAATAACTGCAAATCCCCCACTGCTCCCCTCCCCCAAGGTGTCCCCCAAGGTTCAGTTCTTGGCCCCCTCCTCTTCATCCTTTACCTGTCCCCCCTCGGTCACTTAATCCGCCGTCATGGTCTCCAATTCCACTGCTTCGCCGATGACATCCAGCTTTTCATCTCCACCAAGTCCATCTCCACCACCACCCACTCTATCCTGACAAACTGCATCACTGAAATAAAATCCTGGCTTCAAATCAACTTCCTCAAACTTAACTATGATAAATCTGAAATAATCATCATTGGCCCAAAAACACTCACCAAATCCACCCATAACTTTGCCCTCAACATCGACGGTTTCCCAGTATCCACCTCCCCTCACATCCGGAATCTTGGCATCATCTTTGACCAAACCCTCTCCTTCGACAAATACACTAAACAGATCACAAAGACAGCCTTCTTTCACCTGAAAAACATCGCCCGTCTCCGTCCATCCCTCTCCTCCACGGCTGCAGAAACCCTCATCCACGCCTTCATCACCTCCCGTCTGGACTACTGCAACAGCCTCCTCTATGGTTCACCCTCAATAATCACCAATAAACTCCAATACATTCAGAACTCCACTGCCCGTCTACTCACCCATTCCCGGACCCATGACCACATCACCCCCATCCTTTACAAGCTTCACTGGCTCCCCATCCACCAGAGAATCCAGTACAAAATCCTCCTCTTGACCTACAAAGCCCTCCATAACCTGGCCCCATCCTACCTGACTGACCTCCTCTCCAGACACACTCCCACCCTCAACCTCTGCTCTGCTGGTACCAACCTCCTGACCCCCCCCCCCCCCCTTCCCCATGCGGACCAAATTCAGATCCTGGGGGGACAGGGCCTTCTCCATCGCTGCTCCCACCCTCTGGAAATCACTACCTCACACCATCAGAGACTCCTCCCCACTCACCACATTCAAAACATCACTCAAGACCCACCTGTTCAACACTGCATTCAACATTTAACCCACAGCATTTAACCCCTGACTATCTCTTCTCCTTCTCCTTCTCCTTCCTTTTGCTTTGATTATTTACCTATTGATTTTTGTCTTTTTGCACTTGTTTTTTGTACTCTGTCAAAGCGCCTTTGGGCTTCTTGAAAAGCGCTATATAAAATAAATGTATTATTATTATTATTATTATTATTATGGCCCACTGCTAGAATGGTCCATATACCCGTATCATCCATGCACCTTATTATGTCGCATAGTTTCTTGGCATGGGATATGAACGTCATAAATTTAATGCTTCAATCACATCGGGTCAAAGATCAGATATACAAAGTTTCAGATTTTTCAGATAAGGACTATCCGGATAACCAATCAAAGCTGGAATACGACTTCACCCATGATGTCTTTATTATCTCCCTAAAAATGGCCTCTAAAGGTGGTTTTTTAAATTTTTATATAACCCATGGGGAGATGATGACATATGCCAAGTTTCAATTTTTCTGAGCAGTTTCATTTTCTGACTTTTCAAGGGCTGGCAGGATGACCTAGGCCCTAGAGGTACGACCACTCGCCTCTAAGCTGTCTTGTCTGTGTTTGAATCCCAACCCAGCTATAAACTGTCATTCCTTTGTGTGTGTATTCCCCGTCTGCCGGTATTAGTTGGTGGTCGTTAAAGGTCTGCCGGTATTAGTTGGTGGCCGTTAAAGGTCTGCCGGTATTAGTTGGTGGCCGTTAAAGGTCTGCCGGTATTAGTTGGTGGCCGTTAAAGGTCTGCCGGTATTAGTTGGTGGCCGTTAAAGGTCTGCCGGTATTAGTTGGTGGCCGTTAAAGGTCTGCCGGTATTAGTTGGTGGCCGTTAAAGGTCTGCCGGTATTAGTTGGTGGCCGTTAAAGGTCTGCCGGTATTAGTTGGTGGCCGTTAAAGGTCTGCCGGTATTAGTTGGTGGCCGTTAAAGGTCTGCCGGTATTAGTTGGTGGCCGTTAAAGGTCTGCCGGTATTAGTTGGTGGCCCATGGTGTCCCTCACGAAGAGAAGGCGAGCTATCGCTGGCACCATGAATCAATTACAAATTTCTGCCCGAACCAGCAGAGGGCATTGCGGAAGCGGCACAGTCGTGCTTTCAGCCAATGATGCTACTCCGCAGCCTTGTGTTGCATACGAACAAAGAATTGCTGGGATACCCATCTCAGTTTCATTGACCTTCCAACTCTATTGGTCCATCCCACAATAAAAATAAGTTTTAATGTTTTAAATATATATATATTGAACAAACAATGGTGATCGTAGGGAATTGGGTGTGGGTGGACAGAAAGCTCTTCAACAGTCCAGCTACTTCTTTACTCCACGTATTTGGCTCTTTCAGAGACAGAAGAATGAAATATTCAAAACATTATCGGTGATTAGGCCTTACATAAAATAGGTCATGTTGTACCGAAGTTCACGTGGTTACATTGAAGAATGGGGTGTGTGAAACGTACCAGATCCGTTATGGATTTTCACAATGGGATCCAAATGCTCAAGGCTGCAGCACACACACCAACACACTCATTTGTTTTGAGCATTTAAAAAAAGTAAAGTTGGACATTGGTGCTTATCCAAACTTCATAATGTTTAGCAATTTCGTAATTCACATGGGCATTGTCTCGTTCAATATCTATCATCATGGTAGATATTGATAGATGGTCATACTGATAGATATTCGTTGTATTGTACCAGAACATTCGTTATTGTGACCATCATCATAACCAGGTTTAGTTATAGTCAGTTTTCTGTAATGGGCTATCATACCGGAGAAACGGAACTGCCAAACGGTGATACAAGTCTCAGAAGATGGAGTATACTCCCCTTAACATGTCTCAAAGAATCACGCACGCTCCCTCCCCCAAATAAATGCACTTCTCCTCCAGATATCTGAAGCAGATCGAGTGGACGCTTCATTCAGCTCTAAGTGCAAATAAAGGTGCGATCCATTTACACATTTACTTGTTGTCACTGCACTTCTAACTCTCCATTCCAAACTCGTGCTAGTGCAGAAGTATCATCATCTTTAAAGGTGTCTTCCAGCAAACATTGTACTCATTGCCTCACCTGTGCACCTTACGGAAGGAATCTTCTTCCTCCTGACCGAGAATTTTGGGCAGCTCAATGGCAGATTCGAGACAAGGCAGGCTTACCGTCTGAACAGGAACCACATGCACTGGAACCTCAAGCCTTTCATAGCTGTTGGCACAAGGGATATTTAAGAAAATCGTTCCATGCTAAGACAACACAACTGCCCCGGCCGCAGCTCCGACGTTTCAATTTTCACCTGGAGCCGCCATCAACTTGCACGGATTGGAAGCAGGTGAGCAGCACACGACCTGCCTGGGATTATGGAAATCATAAGATTTTGTAGGTTCAAATTTTAAATGCATTAAAAACTTTTACATGCAAATGTTACAATGTCGCTCTGTCTGCACAGCATGAAGAGCTGCTCAGGCAATGAGACGATTAATTTATTAATCACATGGGGCACCAGAAACACGAGTGCACAGCAACTAAGGATTTTGAACTTTGGTCGTTAAGAAGAGACCGATGAGACAAGGGTGGGAGACTTTCTGAAACACTGAGAAGCATTGAGAACCGTTTTACGCCACACACCTTGGCATTTCCTGTGTCACCAAAGCAGGCAAAAATGAGTCCCACGAAGCATCCATCCATCATCTGGTACATAGCCTGCGTGCGGACATCTCCAAACAGACAGGTAAGGCAGATAATGATACCATCAATGACAAAAAAACTGTGTCATATTGTAGAAAATAATTGGTGGTTTTTCATTTATGCAAGCACAGTGGTGGCCTAGTGATGATAACATCAGACTGAGATGGCTCCAAACCCAGATGGATAATGAATGAAGTTCAGGCTGGGGGTAATGACTGCTCCTGGCCTGGTCAACATGCAATTATGTACCAGTCTCCACAATGTGGTTGACTCAATGCACTGGAAACTTTGCAACCCTTTCACCAATTAATCAGTTACAATAACCAATCCCAGTCGCCTGTTGTTCTACGAGTTTGAATTTGAAGGAATGCATTTATAACTAGAACGGTGATCGGTAGGGAGCGTACCTCCACCAGGCTGAACAGTTTATGTTTTGTATCCCACTGATAGAGTGACAAGTCACAACTGGATCCGACATGAACCAAAATCGAATCGGCTTGTTCTCGTCACTTACCTAACTCATACACCTAGTTTTGTCATGTTGTCCATAACTTTTTGAGATATCCAGCCATATATCATTTTTAGCCCTATCTCTCAATGGTGAAGAATCACGTCGAAAAATCCCATTTCCGGATCCGGATCCAGATCTGAATCTTCACCAACATCGAATCATTTCGTCCTTGTCACATACCCAACATGTCCACCGAATTTCGTCCGAATCCATCCAAAACCTTTTGAGATACCCTGTTCACAAACAATCAGACATGTGGGAAAACATAACCTCTGCCAACCTTCAGTGGCGGAAGTAAAAGTAACAGTACAGGATGCCATAACTGCAGGGCCTAAGTAAACCAAGTAACTACCGAGAAATGCAATGGACAGCTTGCCCTATCTGTGGATGGTTAACAGTTGTGTTGTACTTTTTTATCTTTTTTACACACCTCCATTTAAAAACATGACAACTACTCTTAGGGACTAATTGAACTTTGTAGTTAAGATTGAAGTTTTGGCTAACACGGCTTTACAAATGGCCATTTGATCAAATGCAATGGTTCACCGAGGTGCACAATGAAATACTTGCAAATAAACATTAATATTGTCCTGTGGACGACTCTATTAAGACAGAGCGTTCATGGATGGTTAATTGAGCTTACTTTGAGGCGTTTCCAATTGATGGCGGACGATACGTGAGCAGGGGGGTTTGGGGGAGAATGCCGACTTACCAGACGGTCCACGACGATGTCTTCATCCTTTGAAAAGTAACTCACAAACGAAAACGGAATTTATGATACAAAAATAAACAATTTGTTATTCGGAACCTGAGAACAATGGACGCGACAATAAATAACTAAAACCGAGGTTGGGATCCCACTCAAAGACTTCAAATGCAAGACAATGGAAGGATGAATAAAAGCAAACGTTGTGTGGTGCGTTTGTGTTGGCTTAGCTCTGTCTGTAGTCAGGTCGGTCATGCTCCATCCGACGTGGCTCTGGTCGGCGCGAACCGCTCGGTCCCGTCTGCGGGCTTTCCACCGGCCCTCCGTGCGACTCAAACGGGTCGCGTGCAGCTCGCTCCTCCGGCCGTGCCCGGACTCGGCCACGCGGTCTCGCCCCCTCGTCCGGAACCAAAATGAGACGTCCGCCGGCACAGGAACGCGCAATGGGCAACAGGGGAAGAAAGGAACGGTCTCCAACGCGGGAAGGCAGGAAGAGGCAGACAAAGGTGTAGAGGAAGAGGCGAAGGGCGAAAAGGGGGAGAGAAAATGTCTGTCTCCGCTCACTTTTATCAGACCTCGTCTGACGTCAGCTCTCTATCTCTGCCAACCAGTGCATCATTTCCTTGTGGCCTTCAGTGCCTTCCTCACATCCTGGTGTTTTTCCTCCAATGAGCGCAGCGCTTGTTGGTAACGTTTTCCGCCCTCCACACTGATTGGCCGAGCGTCTCGCACCTTTAGTGTTATGTCATCGTGTGGCATGTGATTGCCGGTGGCCAATCAGTGTGGCACATCCTTCATCTTCCCTGCGCTCCAATCAGCGACCTGATCTTACTTGCCCCTCCCCCCTGTCAATCACGTGTTCTCCTGGCGTGGCTCTCGGCCTGCTTGTTCGATGTTTGCTTCCCTGATGGTGATGTCAGCCCAAGTGCGTGGTCGCCTGCTGTTTGTTCTTCCGGTCAGTCATTGTGAGGGGGGATTTAATTAATGTGGATGCGCTATTGGGGCTAACTAATGTATGTGATGTATTGCCATAAGGGACACCGGAATGATCACAGAGGGGGACGACATACAATGGAATTAGCATAATCCCTACGCGAGTTAACAAGCCCTGCCCCCTCGTGGCGGGGACGAAGACACAAGATTAATCCGACATTCGGGCTGCAGAACTTATTACATCAAGATTCCCTATCACGACAGTCGAGCAACTACCTATGCAGATCTACCTGGATCTATATATCCCCCTAACCCACCGACATAACAATATTCACCTTGAGCATTAAATAAGATCAGATTCTAGAAATACTGTATTTCGCTGAATGGCAATGAAAGTGAAGAAAGAACAAATCGATCGTTTGACCATGCTACTTCTAGAGGTTTGGAGTTATCAACAACAACCGAAAAATCCCAAATTCACAAAGGATCGGTCATGTCCGACTTGAAATGCCAATATAGATGTTCGAGTACAACAGAGCATATGCAGACAGAAAATGGCCAGGGACTGAGGACATATATGACAAGTGAAGAGGCAAGGGTGAGGAAAACCTCACCAACGTGAGAGGGCCACACGGTGATGTGTGGATGAGAGTGGTACCATCCAACGACACGCAAGGTCCGACCGCTCTGCGCGGACAAATGGTGCCGCAGCAGTTAAGAACCACAACCAGTCCCGCAAGAGTTAAGAAGTGCAAAGCAAATGTCTGCACTTAATTTCTGTGTGATTCCTTGTCAGTGCTGCATGGTAGTTGAGGAGGGTTGAACAAATCACAGCTGATGGTCAGATTCAGCGACAGTCAAACATGAACAGTGTTTGGAAGACTTGATGGAAGTCGAGTGGAACAGAAAGCAGAAGCAGATTACAAATCCAGGAAGAGTAGCGAGGTTTGAAGGATAGAAGAGGGAATTAAACATGGGAAGAATGACAAAAAGACATCAGGAGTTGAGCATGTGTGGCAATTTAATGTTTGTGCAAAGTCAGACATCAGATGAGGGGCATGGAGGGAATTAGGTCCTGAACAGTGGGGGGAGGGGGGGAGGGGGGGGGGGGGGAAAGCTCAAGTATGGAAGAATACCAAACTGTCTCAAAAGTAGATGGGAGAAAGGGTAGATGAGTAGGAGTGTGGAAGAGGAAGGAGGGGAAAAGGGAGAGGGCAGGGATAAAAACGTCTTTAAACGTGTGTTAATGACAGGTAGACATAAACTACCCAGTGCATTGTGGACCTTTGTATATCACATAAGTAAAAGGTAAAAGCAGAGCTGGTTAGGTGGATGTGAATGCAAGCATAAAGGATATCTCTGCCTTCGTGGTGGCTGCAGACAGCTGCTCAGGGGAGATCTCCACACGGTCCTTACGCTTATCCGAGCGGCGCAGGATCATGACAGACATCACGTGAACAACTTGTTCACAATCAACCTAAAAGGCATTGAAGAAAGATAAGCCAGAATGGATCGGGGTAGAGACTATGAATGAGGAACGGAAGATAAAATGACGTTTAAAATGAAAATGAACCTCGTTTTAAGAATGGAGTGAACTAGGAAGAAAATCCTATTTGGATTTGTTGACCCCCAAGTGGAGAAGATAGTTGGAGGGCTGAGTGAATGTGAATATTGGAAGGCAGTGGTGGTGTTGTTCGAGCCACATAATACAAACATAGGGGTGGGGTTGGGTCAGCCCCTCATGGTGAATATGGGTTGGGTCAGCCCATCATGGTGAATATGGGTTGGGTCAGCCCCTCATGGTGAATATGGGTTGGGCCAGCCCCTCATGGTGAATATGGGTTGGGCCAGCCCCTCATGGTGAATATGGGTTGGGCCAGCCCCTCATGGTGAATATGGGTTGGTTTAGCCCCTCATGGTGAATATGGGTTGGGTCAGCCCCTCATGGTGAATATGGGTTGGGCCAGCCCCTCATGGTGAATATGGGTTGGGCCACCCTCTCATGGTGAATATGGGTTGGGTCAGCCCCTCATGGTGAATATGGGTTGGGTCAGCCCCTCATGGTGAATATGGGTTGGGTCAGCCCCTCATGGTGAATATGGGTTGGGTCAGCCCCTCATGGTGAATATGGGTTGGGCCAGCCCCTCATGGTGAATATGGGTTGGGTCAACCGCTCATGGTGAATATGGGTTGGGTCAGCCCCTCATGGTGAAAGGATTACCTGAACCCCATGAAGGAAATATGGCTGTAGGTTTTGCTGAGCCGAGGATGGGATGGCAACGAGGACTCGGGAGTAGGAAAGAGGCCGTTTTTACTATGTTTGCCAAATTCCACATGGGAGTGGAAGGAGGGTGTTGAAGTTTGAGGAAGATCATGGGGGGGGGAGGGGGGGATAGAGGACGTGGGGGTTGTTTGATCCTCACTCGGAGAGGCGGGTGTTGGGGTTGGCGAAGAGAAGGGGAAGAGGAAAACAAGAATGGAGGTGATTGTCGAGCTGAAGAAGGTCAAGAGAGTTGGGAAGAGAAAGAGTTGGTTAGATAGAGCCCAATGATGGGCGGTGTGGAACTGTAACACCCACCTCACCAATGCAGAGCCCCATAACCTCTTCATTCTCTGTGCTGAGAGCGTGCAGGAGGCACACAAGGAACGCATCAGTGTTGATGTGCACAGCGTCTAAAACCATTGAAGGTTTATGGCTCTTAAAGATGACGTTGATGTTTTTCGGCACTTCCCTGCAAGACCAGGTGCAAACTAAAAGAAAAAAAAATGAAACAATGTACAAATATTCCATTAAAAACTCAACAACGTGGCAAAAAAAAAATCTCAAAACAACATCTAGAAAGGGGAACATTCAAATACTATAATTTCAGAAGTGTTTGTATGACTTCTATGTATTCCTGAACAACTGGACGGAACAAGTTGAAAACTAGTGGTTGTAATCGGGGAGTGCGTGGGTAGGTTTCAGGTGGTAAATATAATTATTGATGCAGGGTATTCAGGGTAGGGGAAGGATATCAATCTTTCAGTGTAAATATGGATGGCACAGTCCCTCTCCTGGTGGTAACGGGTATCACAAGCCAGACTAAAATACGGCGGTAATGGGGGATTGACCCGTTTGCAATCCATAAGGATGGGTTCCTCAGTCGTCTACTTCATTTCAGTGCAGATGACAAGGATGAGGGCGACGTGGGATTGAAGGACGGAGATGAGAACAATGGGGAGTTGAAGGAAGAAATGTAAGATGGTGAAAGCATGAAGCAGGACGAGGACGTCGAACAGAACGCCATTAACGACACATCGATGGAGGTGGGAGGACTAGGACGGTGATGAGAACGAGGGTGGCGATGAGGACCAGGATTAGGATGGCGACTAGGTCTCGGCCAACCATGAGGCTTAGGGACAGCGAGGATAAGGGCGAGAATGGTGATAAGGACGAGGGCGGTGACAAGGAATATGACAGTGATGAGGACTACAACTATGACTGGGATGGCGGCTGGGATAGTGTAAGGTTGTTTGATGTAGGGTGTGGTGTAAGGATGGTATGGGGTGCGGTGTAAGGTCAGTACAAGGGCAGGACTAGGACGGCGCCTAGGACTAAGGTGACGACTCGGACGAATACGTGTTGTGGTTAAGACATTTACCCCGTTCAGACACGATTGTTCAATTTGCATGTATATACAGAAGATAGATAGACAGATGATTTGTAATATAGATACACATTTGTTTCAAACTTTTTGGAATGCACTGAGATTGTCTTCGGTCGGATTTGCCTTACAGGAAGAGAAGGCAAGCTGTTTCAGAGCAACTGCATCACCACAGGATTCAGGGTACCATGAGCAAGAAGAAGGGGAGGATAATTGAAGACAAGATGGGATGAATCTGTGCATGAGAGAGAGCAGGTTTCTGTGGAAGAATTCCCAAGGTGAGTTAACATCAGGGGTAGTAGATACAGGAGACTAGTCCTGAAGAGAGATGGCTGCTTGAATGAGCTGTCAGACTCGTCGGCATCGACTTTCACAAGCACATGATTAAATGAACCAATTGGAGCAGAGGAAGAGCAGGATACATTTGTGGAAAAGTTAGGCATCACCAAATCAAAAAGGCAACATTTGACATTGGGAGAAATCCGGGTTGGAACATTTACAGATTGTCAGTCCCATGGAGTCACAGAAGTCCTTGGCTGAAGAGCCATGGTTGGTGAGAAAGTTACCAACACCCAACCTACTTACACGGTCACAACTGAATTCGCCACATCTGAGGAAGAGAGAGTTGGGCTGAGGGGTTAAAAATTTGTCCACGTTGTCTGATAGAAGGATGTAGATGGAGTTGTCACTGAAAGGAGGACGGTACAACACACAAACAAACAAGAGGTGGTAGTGGAGGGTAAGTCACAGCTCGAGGTACTACTTGGGGTTGGGAGGTGTAAGATCAGTACAAGGGGAGTGGGAAATTTAATTAATGATGTAAAGAGCAACTCCACCACCAGGACATGGTTCAGGCCTATCAAATCAGGGGAGACAGTAACTGGGGAGGTTGGGGACGTCCTGTAGGAGGAAGGATTCTGTTAAACAGGTGGTGACGTCTCGTTTATCAGCAGCGACCTAGATTAGGAGGTCTATTAGCTTGGAGCGGAGACCTCGGATGTTTGAGGTCCACACTGTTAGAGATAGAGGGGGAAGAGGAGTTGGATTGGAAGGGGGGTTGGGGGGAAGAGAGGTGGCGTTGTATGGGGGTAAGGGTGGGGGGGGGGGGGCAGTAGTTGGATGCAGGATGGGGAGGGGGGGTGGTGAGGCTTTGCGGGGGCAAAATGAGGTTTGGGGGTAATGGGAGGGAGTTAAGGGGGTGAGGAGAGGGGGTGGGTGGGGTGAGGAGGGTGAGGTGGGTGGGGTGAGGGGAAGTGGGGTGGGTGAGGGGAAGTGGGGTGAGCGAGATGAGGGGGGAGTGAGCGGGGTGACGGGGGGAGGAGGAGTGGGTGGGGTGAGGGAGGGGTAGAAGGGGTGGGTGGGTGGAGTGACAGGGGTGGATGGGTGGGGTGAGAGGAGGAGGTGTGTGGGGTGAGAGGGGAGGAGGGGTGAGAGGAGGAGGAGGGGGGGTGTGGGGGACCCTCAACACAACCTCAACACTTCATCTCAAATGCATTTTAACGTTTCCTGGTCACGTTTCACAAGCACACATTCCATTGAAAACACTAATGCTGCTTGTATCAAGTAGGCCTTCGTTTTGTCCGTAAGGCCCCATCACCCCTCAGCTTCCTCAACAGCCTCATTTATCTTTTCGCGATAACCCGTCCTCTCTGTCTTTAATCAATAAAAACGGCACGATCTGTCATGGAGCAGCTCGAACCTAAACGCTCTCAACTCGATCGGGTTTTCTTTGTCCGCACATCGATTAAATCAGCTACTGATAATTTTTTTTCCAACAATGAAAAAATACCTTACACGTAAAATCTACCTTCGCGATGATTTTTATATCACATCAGAACGTTACCAACAGCGGGATAGATATATTTATTTATATATATATATTTATATATATATATTTATATGCATATATTTATATATATTTATATATATATATATATATATAGCGATCTTTTTTCTCATTTATATTGTGATTTTCATTGTCGAAAAAAAAAAGAAATACAATTTTACCGATTAAAACTACAAAAACACACTACCTTCTGATTGTAAACCCGCTCGCCACGATTTTATTGTTCTCAACAATTCTCGCAGTGCTGTGACATTGAGTGGTTAATTTACTAATTATAATATACTAGACAGTGAAATTAAATCGGTGATGTGTTCATATATTTTACATGTTCAGTGAAATGTTCATTAAAAAAAAAAGACTACTGAGCAACAACGAACAAAACCCATACACCGCTCAAATAACTCGCCATTGTGAATAAAATTGATTTAAACTTTTGTCCCTTTTGGCTAAAAGTTTTGTTTTGTTAAATATAGTTTTGCTAAATATAGATAAGTGCAATAATAATATTTAGCTTCATCAATACCCGCAGGTACCGGTATTTTATATTTTTATGGGGGTGTTTGGGCCCCTTTCAAGTTTCCTCAATGTCTGCCGTATGGCTGGAATTTGGCCGGGGTGCCGGTGATAGCACGCCTACTCCTCGTGAAGGTCGCCGTGGGATCTTTGACAATTAAGCGTTCATTTATTTGATACCGGTAACCAAGGTTATTGATTAGGTGAGAGCTGAAGCATCCTCGTTTGTGCAAGGCGGTCCTAAACTTTGTGAAAGCGTGTGGGAGACCTATATAGTTTTCTGGATATCCCAAAGACCTCCTTTTCTATATATTTTCTTTTCAGCACAGTTATGTTCAGGCGCGTGGCGTGTATAGAGCCTCGCAGCTCTAAAAACGCCATAAAACTCAAAAGAAGAAGGTGAGAGCTGATTGGTTATTCCCTCCAAATCTTGGGGAGAGACGTTATTGGGAGCCTTTCAGGTTCTGCACCAAGGGTGACTGTGCTTCTCTTGTACCCCTGTTATGTTTCGTTTGTGTGTTTTATTACCCCATCTTGTCTACTTATTTCTCCTTTCTTTCTTTTGTGTTGTTTGTCCTGTGTTTTAGTTCGTCTTTGCCCTTCCTGCTTTTCCTCTGGCCTTCTTCCTGTCTGGAAGGCCTCGCCCACCAAACAGGAAATGACCCTTGTGCTCCCCTTTGCTACCACCTCTCTTCTTCCCCACCTCCCCTTCATGCCTAGTGTTGACCCCATCCCCTCCCCAGAACCCTGGTGTGGCAAACAGGAACCATCATATTGTGTACGCTTTAGGTTTGTCAAAGATGGAGCTTTTCCGACCAGTGAGGCTTTCAGTCTGGAGGTTTGGTTAGGCATGCTGGGGTTCAAGGCTGTTGTCTTTTTCTGCCTGATCTCCCGTGATTTTGATGTGTCTTTTCAGACAGGGCGGGGACTTGCCGAGTCTGGTGCAGGTGGGCCACCACTCATCTACTGGGTCACTTGCGGACTAGGCGATTGAGACTCTTTCAGAAACTCAGGAGAGAGCAGTGACCGTCCGCCTGTACAATGAAAGCATGAGCGACTATGATGTCCAGGTGTGGCTTCGGCGATACGTGGCTGTCCGTGACCAAGTATGACTCATCCGGAACAGCCTCGGCATTTGGACCGGAAAATGGCAGGACCGAGTCTGGTTGCAGATGAGGGATGACAGCACGATCTCCCATATCCCAAACGGGATTATGGTTGGAATGGACGGATGTTGCATCATCGTGTGCATGTCAATACTACCAGCACTTCAAGTCGAGGCTCCACAAGTACTTACCACACCCCATCCTCCCTGGTTTCCCCACTGGCCTCATCATCACCATCGAAACTACATCTATGAGTTAATGCATCAACTTGCCCACACCGCACCCTGATCATGAACTTTCAGAGCATTTATTCCAAACAGGAGGAGTTCTGGTGCTTAATTGAAGCAACTAAGCCCGACATCATCATGGGATGTGAGACGTGGTTGAAGCCAGGTAAATTACAAGGCAAAATCTTTCCCCCAGGATTTAATCTCTGTCATGGACACGGTAGATGGCTACTCTGGTGTCTTACTGGGTGTTAGTACCAGTCTGAACAGTCAACAAATACAAACTGACAGTGAATCTGAGTTTATAGCAGTTAAAGTGATGAATGGGAATTACAATATTATAATTGGCTCCGTGTATTTACCACCTTGTAGTGAACAAAGCTGCATGGATAACCTCAATAAAGCCATTAAGGATCTGTGTGACTCAAACCCACATACAGCTGTATGGATTGGTGGAGATATTAATTTACCCGACAATATCAACTGGGAGACGGAGCAGATCATCTCACCAATATATGCAGAACATCAGTGACTCCTGCCTGCAAATTTGGCCAGCTTGGGACTTCAACAGACTGTGAACTTTCCCACAAGGAGAGACAATATCTTGGACGTTGGCACAACTAATCGCCCTTCTCTGGTCAAATAATGGGTTGGCACGCCTGGCCTTAGTGACCATGATGTGTGCTTGAAGATGATTGTCCAAGCGTACAGTCAGAAACCACCTCGCCATAAAAGTCTGATGCCAAAGCATGGGCAGGTCAATTTGTTCACCGTCACACAACCTCAACACCAGTAGAGGTTCTGGCTGCGGAAGCGCAGGCTGCACTGGAATAAATCGTTGATGGTTACCTTCCAAAACCAGCTCATATAGAATCAGCCAATGTTGGTTTGACACAGCAACTAAACACTTGCAATAAGAAAGTCCGTGCATACGCTTGTGGCTAGGTGCCATAACAGAGATAGAGACTGGCATCATCATCACAATATCAAGAAGGAAACGCAGAAGATCTGTCGCCAGACCTGTAATAAATACCCGTCTGACATCAATAGTAGTGACCCAGATGGCAATAAGAAGTTGGGATCGTTGGTGAAATCTAAACCCTGTGATCAAATGTGAGTTGCGCCGCTGAATGAGGGAAATATTATTCACTGCGATCGCAAGCACAAAGCGAACAGCTTGAACAATCTCTTCAGTATTTACTGATGACAGTGGTTTATCACTACCTGATTTAGGCCCCAGCCTCCATCCAACCATGGATGACATCACTGCTGGCTGCGAAAGGAGGAACCAAGCTTCTCAAAAACCTTAAACCGCACAAAGTAGCTGGGCTTGCTCTGCGAAACTGCTAAAGGAAACAGCTGAAGAAATCTCACCTGCAGTCGCCTTTCTCTTTCAGGCATCCCTGAATCAGGGCAGTCTACCATCTTCTTGGAAGAAAGCACCAATCGTCTGTATCTTCAAGAAGGGCTGCTGATCATCTGCCTCACATTATTGGCCTATCTCACTTACATCAGCCCTTTGCAAGCTGTGTCAGCATATCGTGCATTGTGCCATCATCCATAATCTCATCAACCATCAGATATACAGTCACATGAAAAAGTAAGTACACCCCATGTAAAGTTTTGACTTTTTCAACATATTTCAACATACAGCTATTTGATCTTCATTTCAACAATATTGATAGATAAAGGTGATATAATACAACAAATATCATGAAACATTTACATTTTGTAGTGCATTGTATAATTTAAATAAACATAAATGCAAATTTCGCATGTGGAAAAAGTAAGTACACCCCTACATTTATCACTCCTTCACATACCTAAAATTAGAATCAGGTGCACCAGCTCAGGTGCAAATGATTAGAACATCGTTGGAGAGGATCTTGGAGGAACCTGTTGTATTTAAACCTCAGACATTTAGTTTGGTTTGCTCTTTGTTGTTGAGGTGTGCGGTGTCACCATGCCCAGATCAAAAGAGCTCTCTGAGGCCTTCAGAAAGAAGGTTATAGATGCCTGCGAGTCGGGGAAGGGATGAAAAAAGATCTACAAACAATTTGAAATCAATCATTCGACTGACCGGAAGATCATCCACAAGTGGAGAAGATTCCAAACAACTGCCAACTTGTTCAGGCCAGGCCGCCTCAGCAAGTTCAGCCCGAGAGCAGACCGCAAGATGCTGAAAGAAGTCTCGAAGAACCCCAGAATGTCATCACGGGACCTACAGGTAGCTCTTGCCACTGTTAATGTCAAAGTGCACGAGTCTACCATTAGAAAGAGGCTGCATAAATTTGATCTACATGGGAGGTGTGCCAGGAGGAAGCCTTTGCTGTCCAGAAAGAACATCAGGGCAAGACTAAAGTTTGCCAATGAACACCTAGGCAAAGACCAGCACTTCTGGAACAATGTGCTCTGGACAGATGAGTCAAAGGTAGAGCTATTTGGCCACAGTACCAGAAGACATGTTTGGCGAAAACCAAAGACAGCATTTGACCACAAGAACCTGATACCAACTGTAAAGCATGGTGGTGGAAATATTATGGTTTGGGGCAGCTTTGCAGTCATTCCATGTCAAATCATCAAAGAATCTGCCGTCATCTGTCAGATTTTTGTAAAACTTTGGGAACCAATTGGGACCCATGAAAAACAGCTAGAACTCAAATATTTTTGCTAACAGCCTCTTATTTAGTGAGATACAGGTTAACGAACTTTGGACTAATTAGCGCGACGTCGCGAATTCAAATGGCCATATCTCTAAAAGTATAACACCTAGAGAGCTGGTTTTGGTGTCATTTTAAAGGTATTTTCATGCCCTATAAATTTGTCTGGGCAACATTTTCCTACCTCCAATCACAACAAAGTTATCACAAAATATAAACTTCAATCGTGAATCCCAAAAAAATGTATCCTTCAAATTTCCTCAAATTCATCCCAGAGGTACCTTATGATGTCAAGAAGCTTCCACATAAGTTTTGTGATGGGCACTCCAATAGTTTCTGAGATATGAGCAATAATGTACATGTACGTATGGCATATAGGTTCGAAAATCAGCATTTGTAATGTATTATACAATCATTCTAACCTAGCCATGACAGGGAACACAGGGAACAACCATCAATTGCTTTGAAGTATCATATACTTTCATTTTCAACTGGGCCTGAGGGGAATTCTCATCTGGGGAATTCCAACTGGGATTTCCCATGTGCCACAATCCACCCGTTTGTGTGCTACTATCGGCAAGGCATGCAAGATAAAACTCCTGAACACATAAATTTTGCCATCATATCAGAATGTAACATTCATGATACCGTGGCAGTTCATCTGTTCCAAAAACTGCTCCTTCAATTCCTAACCACCAAATTTGGACAGCGCCCTAAAAATGTTTGCTACTTCTCCGACGGATGTGCAGCCCAGTACAAGAATCGGAAGAACTTCAGCAATTTATGCCTCCATGAAGAGGATTTCGGTGTCCCAGCTGAATGGCACTTTTTTGCTACGTCGCATGGGAAGGGACCATCTGATGGAGTTGGCGGGACAATTAAGCGGTTAGCAGCTAAAGCCAGTCTCCAACGACCATATGATCAACAGATCATCACTCCTCGCCAACTTTTCGAATTTGCTGATTCAGAGATTGCAAATGTCAACTGCCAGTTTGCAACAGCAGAACAGTATGAACAAGAATCAAAACTACTCAAAGCAAGATTCGAAGAGACCCGCACAATCCCAGGTACACTAAAGCTACATTGCTTTGTTCCTGTGTCTAAGGAAAAAGTCACAGTTCGAGCCTTTTCGTTCTCAGCCGAAGAACGAAAGGAACATGTGAAACTTACACCTGGGATGATCGATCACAATGTCTCAGCCATAACTGGTTATGTTACAGTGGATTATGATGGTCACTGGTGGGTTGCATGTGTCATGGAACATACCCCAGAGAGGCATGAGGTGGATATTAAGTTCCTCCATCCACATGGACCATCCCCATCATATACATTTCCGGAACCATCAGACCCTCTCACTATTGACTACCAGGATGTGCTTACTACTGTTGAACCAACCACTGCAACTGGAAGGACATATTGTATTTCCAAGAAAGAAACAAGTGCTGCTGTTGCTGCATTGAAGAGGAAATTGAAAGCCTAAGTCAGGTTAGTGAACACTGTGTACTTGAACTCACTTATTGATTGTATAATACATTACAAATGCTGATTTTCGAACCTATATGCCATATGTACATGTACATTATTGCTCATATCTCAGAAACTATTGGAGTGCCCATCACAAAATTTATGTGGAAGCTTCTCGACATCATAAGGTACCTCTGGGATGAATTTGAGGAAATTTGAAGGATACATTTTTGGGGGATTCACAATTGAAGTTTATATTTTGTGATAACTTTTTTGTGGTTGGAGGTAGGAAAATGTTGCCCAGACAAATTCATAGGGCATGAAAATACCTTTAAAATGACACCAAAACCAGCTCTCTAGGTGTTATACTTTTAGAGATATGGCCATTTGAATGCGCGACGTCGTGCTAATTAGTCCAAAGTTCGTTAGTCTGTATCTCACTAATTAAGAGGCTGTTAGCAAAAATATTTGAGTTCTTGCCGTTTTTCATGGGTCCCAATTGGTTCCCAAAGTTTTACAAAAATCTGAGAGATGACGGCAGATTCTTTGATGATTTGACATGGAATGACCCTTTGCTGCATCAGGGCCTGGGCAGCGCACCATCATAGAATCCACGATGAATTCTTCAATGTACCAGAGGGTGATTGAGGATAATGTGGGGCCATCTGTCGGAAAGTTGAAGCTCAACCGAAGGTGGACCTTGCAACATGACAATGACCCTAAACATACAAGTAAATCCACCAAGGAATGGCTGAAAAGAAAGAAATGGAGGGTTCTGGAATGGCCAAGTCAAAGCCCGGATCTAAATCCCATCGCGATGTTGTGGGGGGATTTGAAAAGAGCTGTGCATGTAAGAAACCCCTCAAACATCGCACAGCTGAAAGAATTCTGCATGGAGGAGTGGGCAAAAATTGATCCCAGTCGATGTCAGAGACTGGTAGACAGTTATAAGAAACGCCTACTTGAGGTTGTTTCTGCCCAAGGGGGCAATACCACCTATTAGAGCCAAGGGTGTACTTACTTTTTCAACATGCGAAATTTGCATTTATGTTTATTCAATTTATACAATGGACTACAAAATGTAAATGTTTCATGATATTTGTTAGATTATATCACCATTATCTATCAATATTGTTGAAATGAAGATCAAATAGCTGTATGTTGAAATATGTTGAAAAAGTCAAAACTTTACATGGGGTGTACTTACTTTTTCACGTGACTGTATATATTGTTACAGATACGACTTTGATGGTATGGTGGGCCGAGCGGGATGGCCGCCGTATCCGTACAAGTTACCCCGATTGCACCCGGGGTTGACTAATCGCGCTATGCTGGCTCAATAAGAAAAAGAAGACACCCGGCTGGATTATAATGACACAATACGACACCAGGGGTTCAGTTCTCAAGTATATTCGTACGGAAAAAGGTTAGATTACAACTACAAGAGGGACAGCATAGGAAGACAGGCACTTAGACACACTCTTATATTAACCCTAGACAGACCACAGATAAACGGGACAACGCTGACTCACACGGGATTTGATGGCAAGGAAAGCGGCAGTCGATGGCTCAGGTGCACCTGGCTCAGGGACAGAATCACGTACGGTGGTGTCCAGCAGATGCGGGGAGGTCGCTCAGCGCTCGTGGGTCGCGACTTTGGTGGAGATGCCGGGGAGGTCGCTCAGCGCTCGGGAGGGTGGCGTCTTGTCCTTCCAAGCTCGGGGCGCATCTGACTCAGCGCTCGCAGGTGGCTTTCCTTCTCCAAGCGGGGTGCGCATCTCACGTCACGTCCGGCGCGGGGCCGCGTATATCCGGCGGGGAGTGACACGCCCTCGGCTCGTTAGCGCCGCCCCAGATGGCATCGGCCCATGGCTTCTCATTGGGTGCGGGGGTTACCGGCTCCGCCCTTGACGAGGGGCCGACAGGGAGCCCCTTCGTGGTAACCCCGTGGAGCGCGTGGTCAATGGTGGCTAACCGAGCCGGAAGGAGGACGCCCACTCCCCATGCCGTCACCGCGCCGCCCCCCTCTTTTGTTGTTGTTGTTGTAGTTGGCGCTTCTTCATGGGGAAGAGATGCGGAGAGGTATGGGGAGGTCCTAAACTTCCTAACAGGTGCCATATAATCACATTCTGGTGCAACGAAGAGTCATAATTAATGGAAACAAGTCCTTAACTGACATAGATTAAGAATAACTAGCAAGATGTCCTATAATTGTCTACGTGTGGTGCGGGGGACCTGGGCACGACATTTAATGGGGGGATGAAGGGGAAGATCGGCTCTAATGGGTGTTGTTTACAGACAATGGGACTAGGGAATGGGGTAAGGGAGAGTTGGGGAGTATCGGAGAAAATAGGGGAATATTTACAAGCGGATATGGAGGCCAAATTCCATATTCGCAACATTGCACCCTTCTCTACCCTCGGGGCGTCCCGACCCGATAAATTTTTACCTACTTTAGTGTGGCACGCAATGTAGTTCCCTCTACTATTAACTCTACCCTGAGTGCGACAGTTTTACAGATATTCACAAATGAGTAAATATGTCCCCCTGCGACGTTGCACCCTTCTCCTCACAGAAACACACCCACAGGATAACCGAATCCGGAAAGAATTCTCAAACTAAACATACAGCCGGTAGGGAGCATTATTTACAAGACTACGCTGCTATTTACACTACGATCCAGGACCTGTTTTTGGAGGAACACATGCAGATGTTATGCATAGAGAGAGCGCGCTTGCCAACATCGATACACCAACCCACGAGTGCTCTGTGGCCGACGGCCTTTAATAACGTGCAGAGCACCCTTTCCCGAGCATCAACAGCACCACCCCACCACCAATCGGTGCAGTCACCATTGTTCATTGGAATCAAAATAACTTCAACAACCCCTAACCCTGCAGGTGTCTCTTGCTCTTCTTGTGGTGCACTTGGTGGTGTTAACTATTAGTGGTTCACCTGTATGGCATAGGTGCCACGTTGATCCATAAGTCCATCCCCGGGTGGTGCTTGGCCGCAAACGAACTGCGGTCCATTGTGGGTGGCCACAAACATTGCGGTCCATATGGTGTACCGATCCAGGCAGCGAACAGCGAAAGTGCAGGCCCACAACTGCGCAGCCAGCACCTCTCTCTCCTCTCTCTCTACCCCAAAGCCAGATCCTCGGAGGTGGGAGACAAAAGAAGCAGACAAGTGAGTAAGGTGGTAAGGGCGCAAAAGTGCACGCAATATAAGGTAATGCACACTGGGGGCACATGGGAACCAGGTGAGACAGGTACGTTCCTATCGTACGCCCCCCCCCACCAGGTAACCTACATGGCCCCTCCCTTACCCCTTACTGCATCCACAAAACACAACCCTACTCATAAACATCTACTTTACAAATCAACAAACATCCCTACTGTCTTCCCCGTTCCTCCCATATACCAAATTCGTCTTCTCTCCCTCCTAACCAATCAAATTTGCCATTTTCAACTCTCATCAAAATTTGCCATTTTCAACTCAACATCAAAATTTGCCATTACCAATTCATCATCAGTCCCTCCTAGGGAGGGAGAGATGGAATCACCCCAATGTCTCATCCACGTCGTGATGCGTCTCACAAATCCTCACAGCAATTCTCATTTCTGCAACAGAACAAAGAAAACACAGGTGTGGAGTCATCATCATCACCTCAGGTAAGTGGCTGCGTATGGTGCGACAGGTTCATCAATCCTAACTATTTCCTAAATGACTTTAACAACTTTACACTACCCGGGGGCTTTCTCCGGCCAAACCATTGGCCCTCTTACACTATGGGTTCTAAAAACCAATTCCCATTGGCCAAACTGTGGTGCTCTTCAATTTGGGGTCTCACTCCCCCGATTCATCTCCCGGTGCCCTCGCACAATTTCTGGGCTGCGGCGTGTACCTCTCCCAGTGGGTCTACCCACCTGCACACCTCCACCACTGCAGTTGCCTCCGAGCTTACCTGCTCCTCACCCTAACCTAACTACCTGGGGAAGGCCCTCTGGCTCTCTCCCCACTCCGTGCCCTCTCTGGCACTGGGCTGCCCGATCCACACCCGGGATCCTCAGGCACCCACTCACAACTACCGGCTCCCAGAGCCCACCTGCGGCCTCACCTGGCCGACATCCTCACAGTGGTGGAGTGCCCAACCAACTACACACACTAACAGGCTACACGCCCAGCCATTTCCACAACACTAATGCACCCATTCACAACACCATTCTGCAACCGCACCACAAATGCCAATATCCAACCACAATTTACCTGCACCCTCTACCTAACACTTACACTACCCGCCCCGGGTGCTCGTGAAAGGGGTCCACTCTTCCCCCATCCACACCTTCGCACCATGCACACCACTCCGTACCACTCACTCCAACTCTCTCCACACACCGGTACCTGCACACCTGTGCTCTCACACCTGGTGCCACCTGCACCCTTCTCTCCCCAAGCGCATTCGCGCTGATCCACACACTCACTACTCACACACTGCTCCACACACCTGTCCAGTTGCACACCTGTGCAATCACACCTGTTCAATTTTCACAAACACGGCATCATCTCAGCTAACTACTCCCTTCTGAAACTTGCGCTTCCCAGTCGTCCCTTTAAACTATTGCGCTCCCACGTCATTATCATCCACACTAATCTGCCTGCGTCCCCACTACAGGTATCAGTCACTAACTAACCTTAACGTTACCTAAGGTCATCTTCGCTAGATCCCTACACACCATATCCTAACCCACCCGGGCTAGTTTTCACTGCCATACACCCCATAAGCTATTGCTCCTTTGCCCCCCACATGGGAAGGATGGTGGATTTGCCATCCCACCACATCGGGGGTCTCTCACTATCAATTTTGCACGTCAAATTTCAACAAATCAAAAATTTGCCAATCATCTGCCAATCACTGTACCATTACCAATCATCACTCTGCCAATCCTTTGCCAATCATCAAATTTCGTTTTTCTCTAATTTTGGGTCCAAAACACTAACCTCATCACCCAGTCTACTCACTAATACCTCTCGGTGCGCCAATCCCTGTCCAAAGCCCGGCTTCGTAAAGCCAAGCAATGGATGCTGGTGGTTTTGTGCCTGCGGCTGGATGCGTCCGGCATTCGGGGCAGGGACGGGGGCGTACCCGGGCCGAGATCCCACGCATCACCTCGGCGTGGAGCCATCCAATGTCCCGATCTCGACCTGCCGGCACGTCTCAACAAAACGTGGTCGCCATAACGACCCTTCCTATCGGGCTGCCCGCTCCGCCTAGTGGAGCACGGACGCGGCCGTTCAAAGCGAGGCCCGGCACGCACCGAGGGCCTGCTTCGGCTATAAGTCGTTCTAAACTCTACCCCGTCTAACGTCGATGCTTCACCTGGACGCTTACACCCCGCAGCCCGTTCCTTGCTCACACATCCAGCTGTGCCCATGCTCCTCGTACCGTTCCTTACACACCCAGGCACACCCATTCCACTCACAGCCTTGGTCACACACCTGACCACCGAACATTTTGGCACACATTCGTTGGTCGCACACCTCACCAATACACCGCTTCGCGCCCCCTCCTTGGTCACCTCCTCTGTGACAATCACAGGTGTGCCCTCATTCGCACACCCAACCACGTGCCTCACCACCAACTCCAGCGTGCATTCCCACTCACGCTCTACCATTCCAGGTGTGCATCCTTCCATCCCAGGTGTACATCCTCGCTCACCTGTCACAACTAACTCACGCTCCATGTCACTCTCACTACTTTCACCTCCATTCCTGACAGAGCACTCACCCTTACTCTTGACAGCGCACTCTTTCCCCATGCACCTGTCCGTCACACACCTTTCTCGCGCACACTCCTGCGCACACTCTCCCGTCACACCCTCTGTAACACTCCCCACAGGTGGACACTCTTCCTTACTTCTGACAGCGCACTCTTTCCTCATGCACCTGTCCGTCACACACCTTTCTCGCGCACACTCCTGCGCACACTCTCCCGTCACACCCTCTGCAACACTCACCACACCGCGCTTCCACGTGCTCCCTCGCACACACGCTACGACCGACTCACTCTCGCCAGCACCCTCACTACTCCTTGGCACGCACTTTTTCCTCACACACCCCAGAGTCGGACTTTCTCGCACACCTCCTCTTTCGCACACCAGACCTGTCGCACACTTCACCAACGGCCTCTCACGAACACCCGGGTCTATCTCGACCCCCAAGCTTATTAAATCCCCTGGCGCATCATACGCACGACCATATTGGTCACCACTTACACCGGGTCCTCTTCCTCTTCGCTTCTCCTCCATCACCTGCGAATCCCTCATCCGGTTAATGAGCACATCATCACGATCCGAACACAGACTTTGGACCAATTCTTTTACTTCCTCCTTTATCTCTTTCTTATCCTCTCTCCGTCGCTTCTTAATTTCGCTCACCCCTTCTTCCACTTCTTCTAATTTCTGCTTCACCTCTTTTATTCCCCGGTACGTCTCCTCAAGCTCGTCCTCCAAGGCTACCTTGACCGTTTCCATGTGCGTCCTCACCTGCCGGTCCTTCGTCTCCATTACCTCTATCACCTCGTCCAACCTCGTTGTCAGTCCCTCACGTACCATCTGACATTCCCTCTTTGTCGCTATCAAGTCGTTTTTTATGTCGTTTTGTGTCGCTTTCAACCCTCCTAATACCGCAGTGTTCCTTTGAACCTGCTCCACTAACTCCGTCTGTCCCACCGTCAGCTGCTCCACCTCCTGCGTCAGGTCCTCTATGCCCCCTTGTAACTTTACAGTCCCCTTTCTCACCTCCTTCTCCATGTGCTCCTTACAGTGCCTCACCTCCTCGCGCACTCCTCCGACCTCCTCACTCACTCCTCTTCTGATCTCTTCTCCCATCACTTGCATCTCCTGCCCAGATGCCACCCTCATCTGCTCCATTTCCTCCCTGTGAGCATCCAGTTTGGTTTCTACCCCCATTCTGACCCCCTCTATCTGCTGCTCCATTTGTTTAACTTCCCTTTCCGCTTGGTCCCTCATGTCCCTCAATTTGCCTTCCATACTGTTTTCTAACCCCTCTAACCCATTTTTCACTCCCTCTATCTGATTCTCCTGGGCAGCCATTCTATTTTCTACCCCCGTTAACCCATGTTTCACCTCTTTTATCCCGTTGTCTAACCCCTCAAAATTATTGTCTAACTTCCCAATTTTCTTGTCTAACTCCTCAAAATTATTGTCTAACTTCTCACCGGTACCCCTCATTTGGCCCTCTAATCGCCCACTATCAACCCTCATTTGCTCACTCTGAGCATCCATCCGGTTCCCCATTACCCCCATTTGGTCCTCCAATCGCTCACCCAATCGCTTACTATCAGCCCTCATTTGCTCACTATTAGCCCTCATATCGTCCTTCTGCAGGTTGAGGGACGCCTGCATTTGCGCCATAAATTGCTCCATGAGGGCCTGCATTTGGGCCATCCCTCCCACTTGTGCAGCGGGTGCGGCCGCCGTAGCTACTTGCGAGGCGTCATTTCGCGCGCCCGTTACCTCGTGCGTGACGACGCTATTTTGCGAATCTGCTACCCCCGCTGTTTCGCTCTCCTCATGTCCCTCATGTCCCTCAATTTGGTCCTGGACCGACCCTGCTTCACTCTCCCTAACCGGACCCCAGCCGTCTTGATCCGCCATAGCGCGACTTTCAAAATTCGGGTTTTGTAAAACAAAACGAATTTCGGCCGCTCCAAATTTTGACCAAATTTTTTTTTTTTTCTCTATTCGTTTTTTTTTTTTTTCCAAAATTTGGTCGGGCCTCGAATCTCACTCCCGACACCAATTGTTACAGATACGACTTTGATGGTATGGTGGGCCGAGCGGGATGGCCGCCGTATCCGTACAAGTTACCCCGATTGCACCCGGGGTTGACTAATCGCGCTATGCTGGCTCAATAAGAAAAAGAAGACACCCGGCTGGATTATAATGACACAATACGACACCAGGGGTTCAGTTCTCAAGTATATTCGTACGGAAAAAGGTTAGATTACAACTACAAGAGGGACAGCATAGGAAGACAGGCACTTAGACACACTCTTATATTAACCCTAGACAGACCACAGATAAACGGGACAACGCTGACTCACACGGGATTTGATGGCAAGGAAAGCGGCAGTCGATGGCTCAGGTGCACCTGGCTCAGGGACAGAATCACGTACGGTGGTGTCCAGCAGATGCGGGGAGGTCGCTCAGCGCTCGTGGGTCGCGACTTTGGTGGAGATGCCGGGGAGGTCGCTCAGCGCTCGGGAGGGTGGCGTCTTGTCCTTCCAAGCTCGGGGCGCATCTGACTCAGCGCTCGCAGGTGGCTTTCCTTCTCCAAGCGGGGTGCGCATCTCACGTCACGTCCGGCGCGGGGCCGCGTATATCCGGCGGGGAGTGACACGCCCTCGGCTCGTTAGCGCCGCCCCAGATGGCATCGGCCCATGGCTTCTCATTGGGTGCGGGGGTTACCGGCTCCGCCCTTGACGAGGGGCCGACAGGGAGCCCCTTCGTGGTAACCCCGTGGAGCGCGTGGTCAATGGTGGCTAACCGAGCCGGAAGGAGGACGCCCACTCCCCATGCCGTCACCGCGCCGCCCCCCTCTTTTGTTGTTGTTGTTGTAGTTGGCGCTTCTTCATGGGGAAGAGATGCGGAGAGGTATGGGGAGGTCCTAAACTTCCTAACAGGTGCCATATAATCACATTCTGGTGCAACGAAGAGTCATAATTAATGGAAACAAGTCCTTAACTGACATAGATTAAGAATAACTAGCAAGATGTCCTATAATTGTCTACGTGTGGTGCGGGGGACCTGGGCACGACATTTAATGGGGGGATGAAGGGGAAGATCGGCTCTAATGGGTGTTGTTTACAGACAATGGGACTAGGGAATGGGGTAAGGGAGAGTTGGGGAGTATCGGAGAAAATAGGGGAATATTTACAAGCGGATATGGAGGCCAAATTCCATATTCGCAACAATATATATACCTCGTCTGACGTCAGCTCTCTATCTCTGCCAACCAGTGCGTCAATTCTTTGTGGCCTTTCGTGCCTTCCTCATGTCCTGGTGTTTTTACTCCAATGAGCGCATCGCTTGTTGGTAGCATTTTCACACCCTCCGCACTGATTGGCCTCGCGCCTTTAGTGTTATGTCATCGTGTGGCATGTCATTGACGGTGGCCAATCAGTGTGGCACGTCCTTCATCTTCCCGACCCTCCAATCAGCGACCTGCTCTTACTTGCCCCTCCCCCCCCCATCAATCACAAGTTCTCCTGGGCGTGGCTCTTGGCCTGCCTGTTCGATGTTTGCTTCCCTGCCGGTGTTGTCAGCCCAAGTGCGTGGTCGCCTGCTGTTTGTTCTTCCGGTCAGTCATTGTGAGGGGGGATTTAATTAATGTGGATGCGCTATTGGGGCTAACTAATGTATGTGATGTATTGCCACAAGGGACACCGGAATGATCACAGAGGGGAACGACATACAATGGAATTAGCTTAATCCCTATGCGAGTCAACAAGCCCCGCCCCCTCGTGGCGGGGACGAAGACACAAGATTAATCCAACATTTGGGCTGCAGAACTTATTACATCAAGATTCCCTATCATGACAGTTGAGCACCTAGCAGTGCAGATCTACCTGGATCTATATATCCCCCTACCCCACCGACATAACAATATCCACCTTGAGCATTAAATAAGATCAGATTCTAGAAATACTGTATTTCACTGAATGGCAATGAAAGTGAAGAAAGAACAAATCGATCGTTTGACCATGCTACTTATAGAGGTTTGGAGTTGTTGCAAAAAGCTCAACAACAACAACCGAAAAATCCCAAATTCACAAAGGATCGGACATGTCCGACTTGAAATGCCAATATAGATGTTCGAGTACAACGGAGCATATGCAGACAGAAAATGGTCAGGGACTGAGGACATATGTGACGAGTGAAGAGGCAAGGGTGAGGAAAACCTCACCAACGTGAGAGGGCCACACGGTGATGTGTGGATGAGAGTGGTACCATCCAATGACACGCAAGGTTCGACCGCTCTGCGCGGACAAATGGTGCCGCAGCAGTTAAGAACCACAACCAGTCCCGCAAGAGTTAAGAAGTGCAAAGCAAATATCTGCACTTAATTTCTGTGTGATTCCTTGTGAATGCTGCACGTCAGTTGAGGAGGGTTGAACAAATCACAGCTGATGGTCAGATTCAGCGACAGTCAATAATGAACAGTGTTTGGAAGACTTGATGGAAGTCGAGTGGAACAGAAAGCAGAAGCCGATTACAAATCCAGGAAGAGTAGCGAGGTTTGAAGGATGGAAGAGGGAATTAAACATGGGAAGAATGACAAAAAGACATCAGGAGTTGAGCATGTGTGGCAATTTAATGTTTGTGCAAAGTCAGACATCAGATGAGGGGCCGAGAGGGAATTAGGTCCTGAACAGGGGTGGGGAGCAAAAAGCTCAAGTATGGAAGAATACCAAACTGTCTCAAAAGTAGATGGGAAAAAGGGGTAGAAGAGTAGCAGTGTGGAAGAGGAAGGAGGGGAAAAGGGAGAGGACAGGGATATAAACGTCTTTAAAAGCTTTGTACAGTGCATCCAGAAAGTATTCAGACCCCTTCACTTTTTTCACATTTTGTTATGTTGCAGCCTCATGCTGAAATCGTTTAAATTCATTTTTTTCCCTCATCAATCTGCACTCAATACCGCATAATGTCAAAGAGAAAACAGGATTTTAGAAAGTTTTGCAAATTTATTAAAAAGAAAAAACTGAAATATCACAAAGGGTCTGAATAAGTATTCAGACCCTTTGCGATGACACTTGAAATTTAGCTCAGGTGCCTCCCATTTCTTTCTTTGTTTTTTTTTGTATACAGAGTCGAGGCTCGTGAAAGAGCTAACATTTATCAAACAAACAAATCAGACAAACAAGCAAACAAACTATATAAAAAGGGGAGCGGTCGACAAGATGGGGAGAGAAGGGAAGGAAGCACACAAACACAACATTTGAGAGCAGGGACATCGGGAGATGTGTGGGAGGGAGAGGGCCTGGGGGGAGGCAGGATAGGTACAAAACGTAAGGCCACCAAGGACTTCCAGGAAAGAAGTCAAAAGTCACCTAAAAAAGTGGATTTGGGGTGAAATTAGCGGGGGTAGAAAAGATCAAGGTTTTGGATTGGGGAAGATAAGAGATGGTGGTGAACAGCCGTTTTAAAGACCTGGAGGGAGGAGTGGGATTGAAGAGAGTGAGGGAGTTTGTTCCAGAGGTGGGAGAAAAGAGGAATGAAGGAGTGAAGGTGAGCAGAGAGTCTTGATTTTGGCAGTTTAACCATAAGAGGGTTGCAGGCAGATCTTGTGCGACCTGTAGGAATATTTGGGGGACAGAGCCCATCTTGATCATCTTTGAGATATTTCCACACCTTGATTGGAGTCCACCTGTGGTAAATTCAATTAATTGGACATGATTTGGAAAGGCACACACCTGTCTATATAAGGTCTCACAGCTGACAATGCATATCAGAGCAAAAACCAAGCCATGAGGTCGACGGAAGTGCCTGCAGAGCTCAGAGACAGGATTGTGTCGAGGCACAGATCTGGGGAAGCCTACAAAAAATTTCTGCTGCATTGAAGGTTCCCAAGAGCACAGTGGCCTCCATAATTCTTAAATGGAAGAAGATTGGAACAACCAGGACTCTTCCTAGAGCTGGGGGCCCAGCCAAACTGAGCAATCGGGGGAGAAGGGCCTTGGTAAGAGAGGTGACCAAGAACCCGATGGTCACTCTGGTTGAGCTCCAGCGATCCTGTGTGGAGATGGGAGAAACTTCCAGAAGGACAACCATCACTGCAACACTCCACCGATCTGGGCTTTATGGCAGCGTGGCCAGACGGAAGCCTCTACTCAGTGAAAGACACATGAAAGCCCGCTTGGAGTTTGCAAAAAAGTACCTAAAGGTCTCTCAGACTGTGAGAAACACGATTCTGTCGAAAATCCTGTTCCTCTTTGTCATTATGGGGTATTGAGTGTAGATTGATGAGGGAAAAAAATGAATATAAACGATTTCAGCATGAGGCTGCAACATAACAAAATGTGAAAAAAGTGAAGAGGTCTGAATACTTTCCGAATGCACTGTATATCACATAAGTAAAAGGTAAAAGCAGAGCTGGTTAGGTGGATGTGAATGCAAGCATAAAGGATATCTCTGCCTTCGTGGTGGCTGCAGACAGCTGCTCAGGGGAGATCTCCACACGGTCCTTACGTTGTCCGAGCGGCGCAGGATCATGACAGACATCACGTGAACAACTTGTTCACAATCAACCTAAAAGGCATTGAAGAAAGATAAGCCAGAATGGATCGGGGTAGAGACTATGAATGAGGAACGGAAGATAAAATGACGTTGAAAATGAAAATGAACCTCGTTTTAAGAATGGAGTGAACTAGAATGAAAATATGAATGATCGTTTTAAGGCCATTTTCCCCGCTAGAGCGGGGGTTAGCCTTGCGGGCCCCATGACAATCATGGTTCCCTGTTTGACGAAATGTTTTTTTTTATGGCCGGATGCCCTTCCTGACACCAACCCTTGGTCACGCTCTTACGATGCGCAGGGATACCGTGTACCTATTCTAAATCGGGGTACACACCGTGATCATTCATCCCAGCAAGCTGGTACTCAATTTGCCGACCTCGGAAGGATGACAGGCTGAGTCAACCCCCCTGGCGTTAATTCAGCGATCGACCGGGATTCGAACCCAGGATCCTAGGATCCCAAGCCGGCACCCTAACCGCAAAGCCAACACCAGGCTAAGCCAACAATAGAGTAAACTAGTCTGGAAGAAAATCCTATTTGGATTTGTTGACCCCCAAGTGGAGAAGATAGTTGGAGGGGTGAGTGAATGTGAATATTGGAAGGCAGTGGTGGTGTTGTTTGAGCCACATAATACAAACATAGGGGTGGGGTTGGGTCAGCCCCTCATGGTGAATATGGGTTGGGTCAGCCCCTCATGGTGAATATGGGTTGGGTCAGCCCCTCATGGTGAATATGGGTTGGGTCAGCCCCTCATGGTGAATATGGGTTGGGTCAGCCCCTCATGGTGAATATGGGTTGGGCCAGCCCCTCATGGTGAATATTGGTTGGGTCAACCGCTCATGGTGAATATGGGTTGGGTCAGCCCCTCATGGTGAATATGGGTTGGGTCAACCGCTCATGGTGAATATGGGTTGGGTCAGCCCCTCATGGTGAATATTGGTTGGGTCAACCGCTCATGGTGAATATGGGTTGGGTCAGACCCTCATGGTGAATATGGGTTGGGTCAACCGCTCATGGTGAATATGGATTGGGTCAACCGCTCATGGTGAATATGGGTTGGGTCAGCCCCTCATGGTGAAAGGATTGACTGAACCCCATGAGGGAAATATGGCTGTAGGTTTTGCCGAGCCGAGGATGGGATGGCAATGAGGACTCGGGAGTAGGAAAGAGGCCGTTTTTGCTATGTTTGCCAAATTCCACATGGGGGTGGATGGAGGGTGTTGAAGTTTGAGGAAGATCATAGGGGGGGGGGGGGGGGAATAGAGGACGTGGGGGTTATTTGATCCTCACTCGGAGAGGAGGGTGTTGGGGTTGGCCAAGAGAAGGGGAAGAGGAAAACAAGAATGGAGGTGATGGTCGAGCTGAAGAAGGTCAAGAGAGTTGGGAAGAGAAAGAGTTGGTTAGATAGAGCCCAATGATGGGCGGTGTGGAACTGTAAAACCCACCTCACCAATGCAGAGCCCCATAACTTCTTCATTCTCTGTGCTGAGAGCGTGCAGGAGGCATACAAGGAACGCATCCGTGTTGATGTGCACAGCGTCTAAAACCATTGAAGGTTTATGGCTCTCAAAGATGACGTTGATGTTTTTGGGCACTTCCCTGCAAGACCAGGTGCAAACTAAAAGAAAAAAAAAATGAAACAAAATACAAATATTCCATTAAAAACTCAACATCGTGGCAAAAAAAATATCTCAAAACAACATCTAGAAAGGGGAACATTCAAATACTATAATTTCAGAAGTGTTTGTATGACTTCTATGTATTCCTGAACAACTGGACGGAACAAGTTGAAAACTAGTGGTTGTAATCGGGGAGTGCATGGGTAGGTTTCAGGTGGTAAATATAATTATTGATGCAGGGTATTCAGGGTAGGGGAAGGACATCAATCTTTCAGTGTAAATATGGATGGCACAGCCCCACTCCTGGTGGTAACGGGTATTACAAGCCAGACTAAAATACGGTGGTAATGGGGGATTGACCCGTTTGCAATCCATAAGGATGGGTTCCTCAGTAGTCTACTTCATTTCAGTGCAGATGACAAGGAGGAGGGCGACGTGGGATTGAAGGACGTAGATGAGAACAATGGGGAGTTGAAGGAAGAAATGTAAGATGGTGAAAGCATGAAGCAGGACGAGGACGTCGAACAGAACGCCATTAACGACACATCGATGGAGGTGGGAGGACTAGGACGGTGATGAGAACGAGGATGGCGATGAGGAGTAGGATAGCGACGAGGACCAGGATTAGGATGGCGACTAGGTATAAGCCAACCATGAGGCTTAGGGACAGCGAGGAGGATAAGGGCGAGAATGGTGATAAGGACTAGGACTAGGGCGGTGACAAGGGATATGACAGTGATGAGGACTACAACTATGACTCGAATGGCAGGTAGGATAGTGTAAGGTTGTTTGATGTAGGGTGTGGTGTAAGGGTGGTATGGGGTGCGGTGTAAGGTCAGTACAAGGGCAGGACTAGGACGGCGCCTAGGACTAAGGTGACGACGAGGACGAATACGTGTTGTGGTTAAGACATTTACCCCGTTCAGACACGATTGTTCAATTTGCATTTATATACAGAAGATAGATAGACAGATGATTTGTAATATAGATACACATTTGTTTCAAACTTTTTGGAATGCACTGAGATTGTCTTCGGTCGGATTTGCCTTACCGGAAGAGAAGGCAAGCTGTTTCAGAGCAACTGCATCACCACAGGATTCAGGGTACCATGAGCAAGAAGAAGGGGAGGATAATTGAAGACAAGATGGGATGAATCTGTGCATGAGAGAGAGCAGGTTTCTGTGGAAGAATTCCCAAGGTGAGTTAACATCAGGGGTAGTAGATGCAGGAGACCAGGCCTGAAGAGAGATGGCTGCTTGAATGAGCTGTCAGACTCGTCGGCATCGACTTTCACAAGCACATGATTAAATGAACCAATTGGAGCAGAGGAAGAGCAGGATACATTTGTGGAAAAGTTAGGCATCACCAAATCTAGAAGGCAACATTTGACATTGGGAGAAATCCGGGTTGGAACATTTACAGATTGTCAGTCCATGGAGTTACAGAAGTCCTTGGCTGAAGAGGCATGGTTGGTGAGAAAGTTACCAACACCCAACCTACTTACACGGTCACAACTGAATTCGCCACATATGAGGAAGAGAGAGTTGGGCTGAGGGTTTAAAAATTTGTCCACGTTGTCTGATAGAAGGATGTAGATGGAGTTGTCACTGAAAGGAGGACGGTACAACACACAAACAAACAAGAGGTGGGAGTGGAGGGTAAGTCACAGCTCGAGGTACTACTTGGGGTTGGGAGGTGTAAGATCAGTACAAGGGGAGTGGGAAATTTAATTAATGATGATAAGAGCAACTCCACCACCAGGACATGGTTCAGGCCTATCAAATCAGGGGAGACAGTAACTGGGGAGGTTGGGACGTCCTGTAGGAGGAAGGATTCTGTTAAACAGGTGACGTCTCGTTTATCAGCAGCGACCTAGATTAGGAGGTCTATTAGCTTGGAGCGGAGACCTCGGATGTTTGATGTCCACACTGTTAGAGATAGAGGGGGAAGAGGAGTTGGATTGGAAGGGGGGTTGGGGGGAAGAGAGGTGGCATTGTATGGGGTAAGGGTGTGGGGGGGGGGGGGCAGTAGTTGGATGCAGGATGGGGAGGGGGGGTGGTGAGGCTTTGCGGGGCAAAATGAGGTTTGGGGGTCATGGGGGGGAGTTAAGGGGGTGAGGAGAGGGGGTGGGTGGAGTGAGGAGGGTGGAGGTGGGTGGGGTGAGGGAGGAGGTAGGAGGGGGGGATGGGGTGGAGTGACAGGGGTGGGTGGGTGGGTGGAGTGACAGGGGTGGGTGGGTGGGTGGAGTGACAGGGGTGGGTGGGTGGGTGGAGTGACAGGGGTGGGTGGGTGGGTGGAGTGCCCAGGGGTGGGTGGAGTGACAGGGGTGGGTGGGTGGGTGGAGTGACAGGGGTGGGGGTGGGTGGGGTGCAGTGACAGGGGTGGGTGCGTGGGTGGGTGGAGTGAAAGGGTGGGTGCGTGGGTGGGTGGAGTGACAGGGTGGGTGGGTGGGTGGAGTGACAGGGGTGGGTGGGTGGGTGGGTGGAGTGACAGGGGTGGGTGGGTGGGTGGTGAGTGACAGGGGTGGGTGGGTGGGTGGGTGGAGTGACAGGGTGGGTGGGTGGGTGGAGTGACAGGGGTGGGTGGGTGGGTGGAGTGACAGGGGTGGGTGGGTGGGTGGAGTGACAGGGGTGGGTGGGTGGGTGGAGTGACAGGGGTGGGTGGGTGGGTGGAGTGACAGGGGTGGGTGGGTGGGTGGAGTGACAGGGGTGGGTGGGTGGGTGAGTGACAGGGGTGGGTGGGTGGGTGGATTGACAGGGGTGGGTGGTGGGTGGAGTGACAGGGGTGGGTGGGTGTTGGAGTGACAGGGGTGGGTGGGTGGAGTGACAGCGGTGGGTGGGTGGAGGGACAGGGGGGTGGGTGGAGTGGAGTGACAGGGGTGGGTGGAGTGACAGGGGTGGGTGGAGTGACAGGGGTGGGTGGAGTGACAGGGGTAGGTGGAGTGACAGGGGTGGGTGGGTGGAGTGACGTGGGTGGGTGGGTGGAGTGACAGGGGTGGGTGGGTGGAGTGACAGGGGTGGGTGGGTGGAGTGACAGGGGTGGGTGGGTGGTGGAGTGACAGGGGTGGGTGGGTGGGTGGAGTGACAGGGTGGGTGGGTGGGTGAGTGACAGGGTGGGTGGGTGGGTGGAGTGACAGGGGTGGGTGGGTGGGTGGAGTGACAGGGGTGGGTGGGTGGGTGGAGTGACAGGGGTGGGTGGGTGGAGTGACAGGGGTGGGTGGGTGGGTGGAGTGACAGGGGTGGGTGGGTGGGTGGAGTGACAGGGGTGGGTGGAGTGACAGGGGGGGGTGGAGTGACAGGGGTGGGTGGGTGGGTGAGTGACGGGGGTGGGTGGAGTGACGGGGGTGGGTGGAGTGACGGGGGTGGGTGGAGTGACGGGGGTGGGTGGGTGGGTGGGTGGGTGAGTGACAGGGGTGGGTGGGTGGGTGGGGGTGGGTGGAGTGACAGGGGTGGGTGGAGTGACAGGGGTGGGTGGGTGGAGTGACAGGGGTGGGTGGGTGGAGTGACAGGGGTGGGTGGGTGGAGTGACAGGGGTGGGTGGGTGGGTGGGTGGAGTGACAGGGGTGGGTGGGTGGGTGGGTGGGTGGAGTGGACAGGGGGGGTGGGTGGGTGGGTGAGTGACAGGGGTGGGTGGGTGGGTGGGTGGAGTGACAGGGGTGGGTGGGTGGGTGGGTGGGTGGGTGGGTGGAGTGACAGGGGTGGGTGGGTGGGTGGGTGGAGTGACAGGGGTGGTGGGTGAGTGACAGGGGTGGGTGGGTGGGTGGGTGGAGTGACAGGGGTGGGTGGGTGGGTGGAGTGACAGGGGTGGGTGGGTGGGTGGGTGGAGTGACAGGGGTGGGTGGAGTGACAGGGGTGGGTGGAGTGACAGGGGTGGGTGGAGTGACAGGGGTGGGTGGAGTGACAGGGGTGGGTGGAGTGACAGGGGTGGGTAGGTGGGTGGGTGGGTGGGTGGAGTGACAGGGGTGGGTGGGTGGAGTGACAGGGGTGGGTGGGTGGGTGGGTGGAGTGACAGGGGTGGGGTGACAGGGGTGGGTGGGTGGAGTGACAGGGTGGGTGGAGTGACAGGGGTGGGTGGGTGGGTGGAGTGACAGGGGTGGAGTGACGGGTGGGTGGAGTGACAGGGGTGGGTGGGAGTGACAGGGGTGGGTGGGTGGGGTGGAGTGACAGGGGTGGGTGGGTGGGTGGAGTGACAGGGGTGGGTGGGTGGGTGGAGTGACAGGGGTGGGTGGGTGGGTGGAGTGACAGGGGTGGGTGGGTGGGTGGAGTGACAGGGGGTGGGTGGGTGGGTGGAGTGACAGGGGTGGGTGGGGTGGTGGAGTGACAGGGGTGGGTGGGTGGGTGGAGTGACAGGGGTGGGTGAGGACAGGTGGGTGGGTGGTGGAGTGCAGGGGGGGTGGGTGGGGTGGAGTGACAGGGGTGGGTGGTGGGTGGAGTGACAGGGTGGGTGGGTGGGTGGAGTGACAGGGGTGGGTGGGTGGGTGGAGTGACAGGGGTGGGTGGGTGGGTGGAGTGACAGGGGTGGGTGGGTGGGTGGAGTGACAGGGGTGGTTGGGTGGGAGTGACAGGGGTGGGTGGGTGGGTGGAGTGACACGGGTGGGGTGGAGTGACACGGGTGGGTGGGTGGGTGGAGTGACAGGGTGGGTGGAGTGGGTGGGGGAGTGACAGGGGTGGGTGGGTGGGTGGAGGGACAGGGTGGAGTGACAGGGGTGGAGGTGGACAGGGGTGGGTGGGTGGGTGGTGAGTGACAGGGGTGGGTGGGTGGGTGGTGGAGTGACAGGTGGGTGGGTGGGTGGGTGGAGTGACAGGGGTGGGTGGGTGGGTGGGTGGAGTGACGTGGGTGGTGGGTGGAGTGACAGGGGGGGGTGGGTGGGTGGAGTGACAGGGGTGGGTGGGTGGGTGGAGTGACAGGGGTGGGTGGGTGGGTGGAGTGACAGGGGTGGGTGGGTGGGTGGGTGGGTGGGTGGAGTGACAGGGGGGGTGGAGTGACAGGGGTGGGTGGGGAGTGACAGGGGTGGGTGGGTGGAGTGACAGGGTGGTGGGTGAGTGACAGGGGGTGGGTGAGTGACAGAGGGGGTGGGGAGTGACAGGGGTGGGTGGTGGAGTAACAGGGGTGGGTGGGGTGGAGTGACGTGGGTGGGTGGGTGGAGTGACAGGGGGTGGGTGGAGTGACAGGGGTGGGTGGGGGGTGGGTGGGAGTGACAGGGTGGGGGGTGGGTGGGTGAGTGACAGGGGTGGGTGGGTGGGTGGGTTGGAGTGACAGGGGTGGGGTGGGTGGGTGGGTGGAGTGACAGGGGTGGGTGGGTGGGTGGAGTGACAGGGGTGGGTGGGTGGGGGGTGGAGTGACAGGGGTGGGTGGGTGGGTGGGTGAGTGACAGGGGTGGGTGGGTGGGAGTGACAGGGGTGGGTGGGTGGGGGGGGAGTGACAGGGGTGGGGTGGGGGTGGGGAGTGACAGGGTGGGTGGGAGGGTGGGTGGAGTGACAGGGGTGGGTGGTGGGGTGGGTGGAGTGACAGGGGGGGTGGGTGGGTGGGTGGAGTGACAGGGATGGGTGGGTGGGTGGGTGGAGTGACAGGGGTGGGTGGGTGGGTGGGTGGAGTGACAGGGGTGGGTGGGGGGTGGGTGGAGTGACAGGGGTGGGTGGGTGGGTGGGTGGAGTGACAGGGGTGGGTGGGTGGAGTGACAGGGGGTGGGTGGGTGGGGGAGTGACAGGGGGTGGGTGGAGTGACAGGGGTGGGTGGGTGGGTGGAGTGACGTGGGTGGGGTGGGTGGAGTGACAGGGGTGGGTGGAGTGACAGGGGTGGGTGGAGTGACAGGGGTGGGTGGAGTGACAGGGGTGGGTGGAGTGACAG
>NC_136273.1:49738527-50067885 GCF_964187855.1 Myxine glutinosa | reverse complement strand
GGTGGGTGGGAGGGTGGAGTGACAGGGTGGGGGTGGGTGGGTGGAGTGACAGGGGTGGGTGGGTGGGTGGGTGGAGTGACAGGGGTGGGTGGGTGGGTGGGTGGAGTGACAGGGGTGGGTGGGTGGGTGGGTGGAGTGACAGGGGTGGGTGGGTGGGTGGGTGGAGTGACAGGGGTGGGTGGGTGGGTGGGTGGAGTGACAGGGTGGTGGGTGGAGCGACAGGGGTGGGTGGGTGGAGTGACAGGGGTGGGTGGGTGGGTGGGTGGAGTGACAGGGGGTGGGTGGGTCGGTGGAGTGACAGGGGTGGGTGGGTGGAGTGACAGGGGTGGGTGGGTGGGTGGGTGGAGTGACAGGGGTGGGTGGGTGGAGTGACAGGGGTGGGTGGGTGGGTGGGTGGAGTGACAGGGTGGGTGGTGGGTGGGTGGGTGAGTGACAGGGGTGGGTGGGTGGGTGGAGTGACAGGGGGTGGGTGGGTGGAGTGACAGGGGTGGGTGGGTGGGTGGGTGGGTGGAGTGACAGGGGTGGGTGGGTGGAGTGACAGGGGTGGGTGGGTGGGGTGGGAGTGACAGGTGGGTGGGTGGGTGGGTGGGTGGAGTGACAGGGGTGAGTGGGTGGGTGGAGTGATAGGGGTGGGTGGAGTGACAGGGGTGGGTGGGTGGAGTGACAGGGGTGGGTGGGTGGGTGGAGTGACAGGGGGTGGGTGGGTGGGTGGAGTGACAGGGGTGGGTGGGTGGGTGGGTGGAGTGACAGGGGTGGGTGGGTGGGTGGGTGGAGTGACAGGGGTGGGTGGGTGGGTGGGTGGAGTGACAGGGGTGGGTGGGTGGGTGGGTGGGTGGAGTGACAGGGGTGGAGTGACAGGGGTGGGTGGAGTGACAGGGGTGGAGTGACAGGGGTGGGTGGGTGGGTGGGTGGGTGAGTGACAGGGGTGGGTGGGTGGAGTGACAGGGGTGGGTGGGTGGGTGGGTGGGTGGAGTGACAGGGGTGGGTGGGTGGAGTGACAGGGGTGGGTGGGTGGAGTGACAGGGGTGGGTGGGTGGAGTGACAGGGGTGGGTGGGTGGGTGGGTGGAGTGACAGGGGTGGGTGGGTGGAGTGACAGGGGTGGGTGGGTGGGTGGGTGGAGTGACAGGGGTGGGTGGGTGGGTGGAGTGACAGAGGTGGGTGGGTGGAGTGACAGGGGTGGGTGGGTGGGTGGGGTGGAGTGACAGGGGTGGGTGGGTGGGTGGGTGGAGTGACAGGGGTGGGTGGAGTGACAGGGGTGGGTGGAGTGACAGGGGTGGGTGGGTGGAGTGACAGGGGTGGGTGGAGTGACAGGGGTGGGTGGAGTGACAGGGGTGGGTGGGTGGGTGGGTGGGTGGAGTGACAGGGGTGGGTGGGTGGAGTGACAGGGGTGGGTGGAGTGACAGGGGTGGGTGGAGTGACAGGGGTGGGTGGGTGGGTGGAGTGACAGGGGTGGGTGGGTGGAGTGACAGGGGGGTGGGTGGAGTGACAGGGGTGGGTGGGTGGAGTGACAGGGGTGGGTGGGTGGAGTGACAGGGGTGGGTGGGTGGAGTGACAGGGGTGGGTGGGTGGGTGGGTGGAGTGACAGGGGTGGGTGGGTGGGGTGGAGTGACAGGGGTGGGTGGGTGGGTGGGTGGAGTGACAGGGGTGGGTGGGTGGGTGGGTGGGTGGAGTGACAGGGGTGGGTGGGTGGGTGGGTGGAGTGACAGGGGTGGGTGGGTGGAGTGACAGGGGTGGGTGGGTGGGTGGGTGGAGTGACAGGGGTGGGTGGGTGGGTGGGTGGAGTGACAGGGGTGGGTGGGTGGAGCGACAGGGGTGGGTGGGGTGGAGTGACAGGGGTGGGTGGGTGGGTGGGTGGAGTGACAGGGGTGGGTGGGTGGGTGGAGTGACAGGGGTGGGTGGGTGGAGTGACAGGGGTGGGTGGGTGGGTGGGTGGAGTGACAGGGGTGGGTGGGTGGAGTGACAGGGGTGGGTGGGTGGGTGGGTGGGTGGAGTGACAGGGGTGGGTGGGTGGGTGGGTGGAGTGACAGGGGTGGGTGGGTGGAGTGACAGGGGTGGGTGGGTGGGTGGGTGGAGTGACGTGGGTGGGTGGAGTGACAGGGGTGGGTGACAGGGGTGGGTGGGTGGGTGGGTGGAGTGACAGGGGTGGGTGGGTGGGTGGGTGGAGTGACAGGGGTGGAGTGACAGGGGTGGGTGGAGTGACAGGGGTGGAGTGACAGGGGTGGGTAGGTGGGTGGGTGGGTGGAGTGACAGGGGTGGGTGGGTGGGTGGGTGGAGTGACAGGGGTGGGTGGGTGGAGTGACAGGGGTGGGTGGGTGGAGTGACAGGGGTGGGTGGGTGGGTGGGTGGAGTGACAGGGGTGGGTGGGTGGAGTGACAGGGGTGGGTGGGTGGGTGGGTGGAGTGACAGGGGTGGGTGGGTGGAGTGACAGGGGTGGGTGGGGTGGGTGGGTGGAGTGACAGGGGTGGGTGGGTGGGTGGAGTGACAGAGGTGGGTGGGTGGAGTGACAGGGGTGGGTGGGTGGGTGGGTGGAGTGACAGGGGTGGGTGGGTGGGTGGGTGGAGTGACAGGGGTGGGTGGAGTGACAGGGGTGGGTGGAGTGACAGGGGTGGGTGGAGTGACAGGGGGGTGGGTGGGTGGAGTGACAGGGGTGGGTGGGTGGAGTGACAGGGGTGGGTGGAGTGACAGGGGTGGGTGGGTGGGTGGGTGGGTGGAGTGACAGGGGTGGGTGGGTGGAGTGACAGGGGTGGGTGGAGTGACAGGGGTGGGGTGGAGTGACAGGGGTGGGTGGGTGGGTGGAGTGACAGGGGTGGGTGGGTGGAGTGACAGGGGTGGGTGGAGTGACAGGGGTGGGTGGGTGGAGTGACAGGGGTGGGTGGGTGGAGTGACAGGGGTGGGTGGGTGGGTGGGTGGAGTGACAGGGGTGGGTGGGTGGGTGGAGTGACAGGGGTGGGTGGGTGGGTGGGTGGAGTGACAGGGGTGGGTGGAGTGACAGGGGTGGGTGGGTGGGTGGGTGGAGTGACAGGGGTGGGTGGGTGGGTGGAGTGACAGGGGTGGGTGGGTGGAGTGACAGGGGTGGGTGGGTGGGTGGGTGGAGTGACAGGGGTGGGTGGGTGGAGCGACAGGGGTGGGTGGGTGGAGTGACAGGGGGTGGGTGGGTGGGTGGAGTGACAGGGGTGGGTGGGTCGGTGGAGTGACAGGGGTGGGTGGGTGGAGTGACAGGGGTGGGTGGGTGGGTGGGTGGAGTGACAGGGGTGGGTGGGTGGAGTGACAGGGGTGGGTGGGTGGGTGGGTGGAGTGACAGGGGTGGGTGGGGTGGGTGGGTGGGGTGGAGTGACAGGGGTGGGTGGGTGGGTGGAGTGACAGGGGTGGGTGGGTGGAGTGACAGGGGTGGGTGGGTGGGTGGGTGGAGTGACAGGGGTGGGTGGGTGGAGTGACAGGGGTGGGTGGGTGGGTGGAGTGACAGGGGTGGGTGGGTGGGTGGGTGGAGTGACAGGGGTGGGTGGGTGGGTGGGTGGAGTGACAGGGGTGGGTGGGTGGGTGGGTGGAGTGACAGGGGTGAGTGGGTGGGTGGAGTGATAGGGGTGGGTGGAGTGACAGGGGTGGGTGGGTGGAGTGACAGGGGTGGGTGGGTGGGTGGGTGGAGTGACAGGGGTGGGTGGGTGGGTGGGTGGAGTGACAGGGGTGGGTGGGTGGGTGGGTGGGTGGAGTGACAGGGGTGGGTGGGTGGGTGGGTGGAGTGACAGGGGTGGGTGGGTGGGTGGGTGGAGTGACAGGGGTGGAGTGACAGGGGTGGGTGGAGTGACAGGGGTGGAGTGACAGGGGTGGGTGGGTGGGTGGGTGGGTGGAGTGACAGGGGTGGGGTGGGTGGGTGGGTGGGTGGAGTGACAGGGGTGGGTGGGGTGGAGTGACAGGGGTGGGTGGGTGGAGTGACAGGGGTGGGTGGGTGGAGTGACAGGGGTGGGTGGGTGGGTGGGTGGTGGAGTGACAGGGGTGGGTGGGGTGGGTGGGTGGGTGGAGTGACAGGGGTGGGTGGGTGGGTGGGTGGAGTGACAGGGGTGGGTGGGGTGGGTGGAGTGACAGAGGTGGGTGGGTGGAGTGACAGGGGTGGGTGGAGTGACAGGGGTGGGTGGAGTGACAGGGGTGGGTGGGTGGAGTGACAGGGGTGGGTGGAGTGACAGGGGTGGGTGGAGTGACAGGGGTGGGTGGGTGGGTGGGTGGGTGGAGTGACAGGGGTGGGTGGGTGGAGTGACAGGGGTGGGTGGAGTGACAGGGGTGGGTGGAGTGACAGGGGTGGGTGGGTGGGTGGAGTGACAGGGGTGGGTGGGTGGAGTGACAGGGGTGGGTGGAGTGACAGGGGTGGGTGGGTGGAGTGACAGGGGTGGGTGGGTGGAGTGACAGGGGTGGGTGGGTGGAGTGACAGGGGTGGGTGGGTGGGTGGGTGGAGTGACAGGGGTGGGTGGGTGGGTGGAGTGACAGGGGTGGGTGGGTGGGTGGGTGGAGTGACAGGGGTGGGTGGGTGGGTGGGTGGAGTGACAGGGGTGGGTGGGTGGGTGGGTGGAGTGACAGGGGTGGGTGGGTGGAGTGACAGGGGTGGGTGGGTGGGTGGGTGGAGTGACAGGGGTGGGTGGGTGGGTGGGTGGAGTGACAGGGGTGGGTGGGTGGAGCGACAGGGGTGGGTGGGTGGAGTGACAGGGGTGGGTGGGTGGGTGGGTGGAGTGACAGGGGTGGGTGGGTGGGTGGAGTGACAGGGGGTGGGTGGGTGGAGTGACAGGGGTGGGTGGGTGGGTGGGTGGAGTGACAGGGGTGGGTGGGTGGAGTGACAGGGTGGGTGGGTGGGTGGGTGGAGTGACAGGGGTGGGTGGGTGGGTGGGTGGAGTGACAGGGGTGGGTGGGTGGAGTGACAGGGGTGGGTGGGTGGGTGGGTGGAGTGACAAGGGTGGGTGGGTGGGTGGAGTGACAGGGGTGGGTGGGTGGAGTGACAGGGGTGGGTGGGTGGAGTGATAGGGGTGGGTGGGTGGGTGGGTGGGTGGAGTGACAGGGGTGGGTGGGTGGGTGGAGTGACAGGGGTGGGTGGGTGGAGTGACAAGGGTGGGTGGGTGGAGTGACAAGGGTGGGTGGGTGGAGTGACAAGGGTGGGTGGGTGGAGTGACAAGGGTGGGTGGGTGGAGTGACAAGGGTGGGTGGGTGGGTGGGTGGAGTGACATTGGAGTGACAAGGGTGGGTGGGTGGGTGGAGTGACAAGGGTGGGTGGGTGGGTGGAGTGACAAGGGTGGGTGGAGTGACAAGGGTGGGTGGGTGGGTGGAGTGACAAGGGTGGGTGGGTGGGTGGAGTGACAAGGGTGGGTGGGTGGGTGGAGTGACAAGGGTGGGTGGGTGGGTGGAGTGACAAGGGTGGGTGGGTGGGTGGAGTGACAAGGGTGGGTGGGTGGGTGGAGTGACAGGGGTGGGTGGGTGGGTGGGTGGAGTGACAGGGGTGGGTGGGTGGGTGGGTGGAGTGACAGGGGTGGGTGGGTGGGTGGAGTGACAGGGGTGGGTGGAGTGACAGGGGTGGGTGGGTGGGTGGAGTGACAGGGGTGGGTGGGTGGGTGGAGTGACAGGGGTGGGTGGGTGGGTGGAGTGACAGGGGTGGGTGGGTGGGTGGAGTGACAGGGGTGGGTGGGTGGAGTGACAGGGGTGGGTGGGTGGGTGGAGTGACAGGGGTGGGTGGGTGGGTGGAGTGACAGGGGTGGGTGGGTGGGTGGAGTGACAGGGGTGGGTGGGTGGGTGGAGTGACAGGGGTGGGTGGGTGGAGTGACAGGGGTGGGTGGGTGGAGTGAGAGGAGGAGGTGTGTGGCGTGAGAGGGGAGGAGGGGTGATAGGAGGGGGAGGAGGGGTGTGGGGGACCCTCAACACTTCATCTCAAATGCATTTTAACGTTTCCTGGTCACGTTTCACAAGCACACATTCCATTGAAAACACTAATGCTGCTTGTATCAAGTAGGCCTTCGTTTTGTCCGTAAGGCCCCATCAGCCCTCAGCTTCCTCAACAACCTCATTTAGCTTTTCGCGATAGCCCGTCCTCTCTGTCTTTAATCAATAAAAACGGCACGATCTGTCATGGAGCAGCTCGAACCTAAACGCTCTCAACTCAATCGGGTTTTCTTTGTCCGCACATCGATTACATCAGCTACTGATAAAATTTTTTCCAACAATGAAAAAATACCTTCCACAGTTCCACGTAAAATCTACCTTCGCGATGATTTTTATATCGTTGGCGTTGTATGGGGATTGTAATATATATATACGTATATATATATATAGCGATCTTTTTTCTAATTTATATTGTGATTTTCATTGTCGAAAAAAAAAAGAAATACAATTTTACCGATAAAAACTACAAAAACTCGCTACCTTCTGATTGTAAACCCGCTCGCCACGATTTTATTGTTCTCAACAATTCTCGCAGTGCTGTGACATTGAGTGGTTAATTTACTAATTATAATAGACTAGACAGTGAAATTAAATCGGTGATGTGTTCATATATTTTACATGTTCAGTGAAATGTTCATTAAAAAAAAAAGACTACTGAGCAACAAACGAACAAAACCCATACACCGCTCAAATAACTCGCCATTGTGAATAAAATTGATTTAAACTTTTGTCCCTTTTGGCTAAAAGTTTTGTTTTGTTAAATATAGTTTTGCTAAATATAGATAAGTGCAATAATAATATTTAGCTTGATCAATACCCGCAGGTACCGGTATTTTATATTTTTATGGGGGTGTTTGGGCCCCTTTCAAGTTTCCTCAATGTCTGCCGTATGGCTGGAATTTGGCCGGGGTGCCGGTGATAGCACGCCTACTCCTCGTGAAGGTCGCCGTGGGATCTTTGACAATTAAGCGTTCATTTATTTGATACCGGTAACCAAGGTTATTGATTAGGTGAGAGCTGAAGCATCCTCGTTTGTGCAAGGCGGTCCTAAACTTTGTGAAAGCGTGTGGGAGACCTATATAGTTTTCTGGATATCCCAAAGCCCTCCTTTTCTATATATTTTATTTTCAGCACAGTTATGTTCAGGCGCGTGGCGTGTATAGAGCCTCGCAGCTCTAAAAACGCGATAAAACTCAAAAGAAGAAGGTGAGAGCTGATTGGTTATTCCCTCCAAATCTTGGGGAGAGACGTCATTGGGAGCCTTTCAGTTTCTGCACCAAGGGAGACTGTGCTTCTCTTGTACCCCTGTTATGTTTCGTTTGTGTTTTATTTCCCCATCTTGTCTACTTATTTCTCCTTTCTTTCTTTTGTGTTGTTTGTCCTGTGTTTTAGTTCGTCTTTGCCCTTCCTGCTTTTCGTCTGGCCTTCTTCCTGTCTGGAAGGCCTCGCCCACCAAACAGGAAATGACCCTTGTGCTCCCCTTTGCTACCACCTCTCTTCTTCCCCACCTCCCCTTCATGCCGAGTGTTGACCCCATCCCCTCCCCAGAACCCTGGTGTGGCGAACAGGAACCATCATATTGTGTACGCTTTAGGTTTGTCAAAGATGGAGCTTTTCCGACTAGTGAGGCTTTCAGTCTGGAGGTTTGGTTGGGCATGCTGGGGTTCAAGGCTGTTGTCTTTTTCTGCCTGATCTCCCGTGATTTTGATGTGCCTTTTCAGACAGGGTGGGGACTTGCCGAGTCTGGTGCAGGTGGGCCACCACTCATCTACTGGGTCACTTGTGGACTAGGCGATTGAGACTTTCAGAAACTCAGGAGAGAGCAGTGACCGTCCGCCTGTACAATGAAAGCATGAGCGACTATGATGTCCAGGTGTGGATTCGTCGATACGTGGCTGTCCGTGACCAAGTATGACTCATCCGGAACAGCCTCGGCATTTGGACCGGAAAATGGCAGGACCGAGTCTGGTTGCAGATGAGGGATGACAGCACGATCTCCCATATCCCAAACGGGATTATGGTTGGAATGGACGGATGTTGCATCATCGTGTGCATGTCAATACTACCAGCACTTCAAGTAGAGGCTCCACAAGTACTGACCACACCCCATCCTCCCTGGTTTCCCCACTGGCCTCATCATCACCATCGAAACTTCATCTATGAGTTTATGCATCAACTTGCACACACCGCACCCTGGTCATGAACTTTCAGAGCATTTATTCCAAACAGGAGGAGTTCTGGTGCTTAATTGAAGCAACTAAGCCCGACCACATCATGGGATGTGAGATGTGGTTGAAGCCAGGTAAATTACAAGGCAAAATCTTTCCCCCAGGATTTAATCTCTGTAATGGACACGATAGATGGCTACCCTGGTGTCTTACTGGGTATTACTACCAGTCTTAACAGTCAACAAATACAAACTGACAGTGAATCTAAGTTTATAGCAGTTAAAGTGATGAATGGGAATTACAATATTATAATTGGCTCCGTGTATTTACCACCTTGTAGTGAACAAACCTGCATGGATAACCTCAATAAAGCCATTAAGGATCTGTGTGACTCAAACCCACATACAGCTGTATGGATTGGTGGAGATATTAATTTACCCGACAATATCAACTGGGAGACGGAGCAGATCATCTCACCAATATATGCAGAACATCAGTGACTCCTGCCTGCAAATTTGGCCAGCTTGGGACTTCAACAGACTGTGAACTTTCCCACAAGGAGAGACAATATCTTGGACGTTAGCACAACTAATCGCCCTTCTCTGGTCAAATAATGGGTTGGCACGCCTGGCCTTAGTGACCATGATGTGTTCTTGAAGATGATTGTCCAAGCGTACAGTCAGAAACCACCTCGCCATAAAAGTCTGATGCCAAAGCATGGGCAGGTCAATTTGTTCACCGTCACACAACCTCAACACCAGTAGAGTTTCTGGCTGCGGAAGCGCAGGCTGCACTGGAATAAATCGTTGATGGTTACCTTCCAAAACCAGCTCATATAGAATCAGCCAATGTTGGTTTGACACAGCAACTAAACACTTGCCCTAAGAAAGTCCGTGCATACGCTTGTGGCTAGGTGCCATAACAGAGATAGAGACTGGCATCATCATCACAATATCAAGAAGGAAACGCAGAAGATCTGTCGCCAGACCTGTAATAAATACCCGTCTGACATCAATAGTAGTGACCCAGATGGCAATAAGAAGTTGGGATCGTTGGTGAAATCTAAACGCTGTGATCAAATGTGAGTTGCGCCACTGAATGAGGGATAATATTATTCACTGCGATCGCAAGCACAAAGCGAACAGCTTGAACAATCTCTTCAGTATTTACTGATGACAGTGGTTTATCACTACCTGATTTAGGCCCCAGCCTCAATCCAACCATGGATGACATCACTGCTGGCTGCGAAAGGAGGAACCAAGCTTCTCAAAAACCTTAAACCGCACAAAGTAGCTGGGCTTGCTCTGCGAAACTGCTAAAGGAAACAGCTGAAGAAATCTCACCTGCAGTCGCCTTTCTCTTTCAGGCATCCCTGAATCAGGGCAGTCTACCGTCTTCTTGGAAGAAAGCACCAATCGTCTGTATCTTCAAGAAGGGCTGCTGATCATCTGCCTCACATTATTGGCCTATCTCACTTACATCAGCCCTTTGCAAGCTGTGTCAGCATATCGTGCATTGTGCCATCATCCATAATCTCATCAACCATCAGATATACAGTCACGTGAAAAAGTAAGTACACCCCATGTAAAGTTTTGACTTTTTCAACATATTTCAACATACAGCTATTTGATCTTCATTTCAACAATATTGATAGATAAAGGTGATATAATACAACAAATATCATGAAACATTTACATTTTGTAGTGCATTGTATAATTTAAATAAACATAAATGCAAATTTTGCATGTGGAAAAAGTAAGTACACCCCGACATTTATCACTACTTCACATACCTAAAATTAGAATCAGGTGCACCAGCTCAGGTGCAAATGATTAGAACATCGTTGGAGAGGATCTTGGAGGAACCTGTTGTATTTAAACCTCAGACATTTAGTTTGGTTTGCTCTTTGTTGTTGAGGTGTGCGGCGTCACCATGCCCAGATCAAAAGAGCTCTCTGAGGCCTTCAGAAAGAAGGTTATAGATGCCTACGAGTCGGGGAACGGATTTAAAAAGATCTACAAACAATTTGAAATCAATCATTCGACTGACCGGAAGATCATCCACAAGTGGAGAAGATTCCAAACAACTGCCAACTTGTTCAGGCCAGGCCGCCTCAGCAAGTTCAGCCCGAGAGCAGACCGCAAGATGCTGAAAGAAGTCTCGAAGAACCCCAGAATGTCATCACGGGACCTACAGGTAGCTCTTGCCACTGCTGATGTCAAAGTGCACGAGTCTACCATTAGAAAGAGACTGCACAAATTTGATCTACATGGGAGGTGTGCCAGGAGGAAACCTTTGCTGTCCAGAAAGAACATCAGGGCAAGACTAATGTTTGCCAATGAACACCTAGGCAAAGACCAGCACTTCTGGAACAATGTGCTCTGGACAGATGAGTCAAAGGTAGAGCTATTTGGCCACAGTACCAGAAGACATGTTTGGCAAAAACCAAAGACAGCATTTGACCACAAGAACCTGATACCAACTGTAAAGCATGGTGGTGGAAATATTATGGTTTGGGGCAGCTTTGCTGCATCAGGGCCTGGGCAGCTCACCATCATAGAATCCACGATGAATTCTTCAATGTACCAGAGGGTTATTGAGGATAATGTGGGGCCATCTGTCGGAAAGTTGAAGCTCAACCGAAGGTGGACCTTGCAACATGACAATGACCCTAAACATACAAGTAAATCCACCAAGGAATGGCTGAAAAGAAAGAAATGGAGGGTTCTCGAATGGCCAAGTCAAAGCCCAGATCTAAATCCCATCGCGATGTTGTGGGGGGATTTGAAACGAGCTGTGCATGCAAGAAACCCCTCAAACATCGCACAGCTGAAAGAATTCTGCATGGAGGAGTGGGCAAAAATTGATCCCAGTCGATGTCAGAGACTGGTAGACAGTTATAAGAAACGCCTACTTGAGGTTGTTTCTGCCCAAGGGGGCAATACCACCTATTAGAGCCAAGGGTGTACTTACTTTTTCAACATGCGAAATTTGCATTTATGTTTATTTAAATTATACAATGGACTACAAAATGTAAATGTTTCATGATATTTGTTATATTATATCACCATTATCTATCAATATTGTTGAAATGAAGATCAAATAGCTGTATGTTGAAATATGTTGAAAAAGTCAAAACTTTACATGGGGTGTACTTACTTTTTCACGTGACTGTACAAACAGACGCACAGGATGGAATCAGGAAACGTAGATCTTGCAACCTCCAATTGATCCTCACCATAGATGAGCTTTGCAGAGGACCAGAAGAGAAGGACCAAATAGACCTCATCTTGCTGGACTTCGCTAAAGCCTTTGACAATGTGTCCCACCGAAGACTTCTGTTGAAGGCGGAGTTCTACGGACTTTGTGGATGCATCCTGTTGTGGACAAAAAGCTTCCTCCATGACCGCACTCAGCAAATCTTGACCGATGACCAATTGATGATCAATGGATCGAAGGCCAAGTACAGTGCATACATGATTTTAATAAAGAGGAATAAATTCCTGTGTGTGGTTGATGTGAAAGAAATCGGACTCAACTCAGGACACGAAGCCAAGGACCTCATTGCTCATGTGGCAACAGCCAAATGAGCTTATTGAGTCATCAGGATAACCTCAGAAATTTCTCACACCAACACTGCAAGCTTTACAATCACTGACGAAGAGCATGAGGGTAAATGTATTAAAATCCTAGCCACCTGGTGTAATTCTTCATGTGAGAGCTGATAGGTTATTCCCTCCAATTACCGGTGAGATACGTGATTGGGTCTTGTTATATATTGTGACGGTTGTAAGTGTGGGGTTGGTTGTATGTGCGGGGTCGGACTTTGTGCACCCTCTCCTTTTCCCTTCCCCTTTTCCCTTCCACTCCTCCCCTGTGCAGGTAAAAGCACCAATACATAAATATTCGTCAGTTATATCCTTTTGTTTAGTTTAGAAATCATGTAAACTGTATTCAGGTGATCAATATGCAATATATGTTGTCGATGTAGATGATATAGGGGTTTCTCCCCTGCCTCCCATCTCTATTTCCCTATTTCTCTATCTTGCTTTAGCTTCTATTTCTTTATTTAACTCTTTATTTTCACCATTCACATTCATTACAACACCTGCTTACTCAATTGCTCACCTGGTGGTAGAATGACAATGCTCCGGCACCAGGAAGACAGAGGTTGCGGAGACAGAAGTCGCAGAGCCAGAGGTTGCTTTGTGCATCTTAGCATGACTTGAATGCAGCATGGCTAAGCCAATGATGAGCAACCAGCTCACCCAGGAAGGACAGGGTATAAAACCCAGAGTGGAGGCAAAATCTCTCTCTTTCTTCCACTCTGCCTCTCTCCCTCTCTCTAATCCCCCTGCCCCCATCCCCCTTTCCTCTCTCCCTCTCTTTCCCTCTCTCGCCACCTGCTGGTGGTTCCTGCGTTGGACGTGGTGCAATAATGGCGGTTGTGTGTGCTCAGTGAGGGCGAGCTGCTCTGCCTTTCGATTCTTCTACCCCTTTTTCACATCGTTTTTTCACTCTTTTCATCCCATTCGTCGGTGGCCAATCAGTATCTCGCTCCTTCCACCTTCCTTCCACCAATCACACGTCCTTCCCCACTCTGCCAATCGGCGACCTGCTTATTAGTCGCCCCTCCCGCCTGTCAATCATGCGTCCTTCTGGGCGTGGCTATTTCCTGCCTGTTCGATGTTCCATTGCCATGCTGGCGTAGTGCGTGGTCGCTTCCTGGCTGTTCTTCTGGTCTGGTTTTATTAAATGCTATGTGTGGTGCTTTTTATGGTGGGATTCCTAACCTATGTGTCTATGTGTGTTGCCATACGGGACAATGGATAGATCACAGAGGGAACGACATACAGTGGAATTTTATATTTGTGCCCTAATTCTAGTTAACAAGCCCCGCCCCCTCGTGGCGCGGACGAAAACACAAGCTTAATCCGACATTCGGGCTAGACAGGTCCCTTACTTACTGTACATCAAAGTGGTTGTTGCTATCCACGATCATCGGAGCACCTACCTATGCAGATCTACCTAAATCTATATATGTCCCCACCCAAAATTCATGAGTATTCCATGAATATCATCTCGTTGATTATTTGCACATCGTTATTCTCTCTCTGTACCCCACTATTCTCTTTTCATCAGGCCCTACACTCCTGTCTTCTGCCCTGGACTCCACCATCCTGTTTCCTCCCCGCCTCACACTCCTCGCTTGTGTTGCTATCTCTGTTTCATTTCTTCCCTGTTCGTTCTTACTCTGAGATACAGAGACAGAACCCACAGCGTACATTGAGGCAGAAGAGTGAGTGTTCTTCCATCGTCACACTGACGGGTTGCCGTGGTTTCTTGGCCTTTTCCTCATTGACAGGTGTGTTTTCCACGATAGTTTCACTCGTGCTGGTATATGCCGAGTGGCGTTTTTTTAATGCTTTTCCCTGATTGTCCAGAAAGCTGTACGGCACCCTTCCCCATTTCCCCAAACCCAACACTGTACTAGCCTTAAATCCTTGTGTGGATGTTGACGTATCAGGTCAAGACTGGACTGGGGGACAAAATGGCCAATATTCGATCCCACAATGTTCCAACTTACCTAATGAAGACCCTTCAACCCCAATAGTCATTGTCCCGGCTGTGGAAGTGTAGATAAATATATGTCATATTTGTTAGGGTAGTTGGATTGTACTGCAATGTAAAAGGATTCTCAAGTCATGCAAGGAGGGGGTGCGGGGAGCTTGGAGCAAGCGGTCGGCCATCTGGGTATTAACCTTGTGACCTCGAACAATGCGAGTAGAGGTAGAGTGTTGACTTGGCTCAGATTGTGGATAAGAGTTAATTGTTCCAGATGTCCGAATGGCGCCGGGAAGGCTGGCGTTAAAGTGACTTCGGCATTCCACTGGAGCGAGATGAAAGGAGCGAAGATCTATTTAACCACCATGCTCAGAGAAGAAACTGAACTGGTCATCGGAAGAAGCAGGAGAGAGAGCAGAAGGAAGAATGGAGATGACGCGATGCGCGACGTCGCGTCATGTGTTTTATTTTAAAGTACAACTATATTTTCGTGTAAATATTCGTTGCAAGATTTAAATAAATCTATATTTAAACTGAGTGAGTTTTCATGAGTCTCATTGAGTTTTTGGCTGAGAAGTGTCCAAAAAAGATGTCACAACAAGGTTCCCTGACAAGTGGTGGCCTTTTTTAAAAATTTTTAATTTTTTTGTTATACTGAATCGAGGCTCGTGAAAGAGCTGACAACCACGAGGGAAATACAGCACAGGGGGAAACATTCATTAAAACACATTCAACAAAAAGACATCCAGGAACACAGTACAGGGGGACCACGAGGGAAAGACAGCACAGGGGGACCACGAGGGAAAGACAGCACAGGGGGACCACGAGGGAAAGACAGTACAGGGGGACCGCGAGGGAAAGACAGTACAGGGGGACCGCGAGGGAAAGACAGTACAGGGGGAAACATTCATTAAAACACATTCAACAAAAAGACATCCAGGGACACAGCACAGGGGGACCGCGAGGGAAAGACAGTATAGGGGGACCGCGAGGGAAAGACAGTACAGGGGGAAACATTCATTAAAACACATTCAACAAAAAGACATCCAGGAACACAGTACAGGGGGACCGCGAGGGAAAGACAGTACAGGGGGACCGCGAGGGAAAGACAGTACAGGGGGACCGCGAGGGAAAGACAGTACAGGGGGAAACATTCATTAAAACACATTCAACAAAAAGACATCCAGGAACACAGCACAGGGGGACCGCGAGGGAAAGACCCTCGCCTTGTACGTGGTTGCAATGATGGAGGAGGTTGGCTCATCGTATTCACTTCGAAAACATCCGATTTTTCAAGGTATGGAGCATTTTTCTGTGTAGTATCTTGCCAAGTTCAGAAAGTGTCTGTAAACTGAACCTGGTGTGGCTGAATTTGGACGCAGATAAGTTATTGTCTATGTATCATAAGTATTTTGTAGGTGACCATGATTTTCCATTCAGCGATTGAATACGGGGCTAAATTGCGCTATTCACATGCGATTTGGCTCATAAATTACGTGCTGCAACTCATTACCAAAGCCGAGCGGTTGTCTGACATGCGCGTTCACACGAACACAAAACTATTAATATCTCTGAAACGGCTGGTTCGATTTTTATAAAATAAATTTCCTTTTGTAGAGTAGAACCGTGAGCCAACAACGATATCCATCGCGACTTTGATGGACTTATTTTGCGCCAGTAAATGCAATTTTACATAGCGATGGCCATCGTGCTGCATAAATTATCATAAATTATCCGCGGCACGTATCATGACGTCACTTCCTTGATGCTCAAACAGGGACGCGAAGTGCGTTCGCAAGTACCGCCAACCTCAGTGACCTCTTCGCTGGTCGAAGGGTGGGTAAATGCTGAGCACACGTACATGGTATGTGTGGGCCGCACAAATCAGTACGGGCAGCATGAATTAGCACAGGTAACGCATGTGAATCATCGCTCCGCGGTTCATTTGACGCGGACGGGACATTTCGTGCATGCACCGGCACGTACATAGGTATCCGCTGCACGTACATAGGCGCGTACATTTAGACTGTGTTTGCGTGCCATGATGAACTAATAACCATCAAGGGAGAGGCACGTGTCATCATGTCGCCCGGAGAAACGCGTGTCATCATGCCGCTCGGGTGATTCTGTGGTTCCATGCAGGGGACTGTTGCTTCTTCCATGTGGCAGACAGCGAATGAACACCTGGGCTCAAAATGGATTAACTCGCGCAGTTTTTGTAAAATATCTGTTTGTTTCGTGCTTTTCGCTGCATAACATCTTGCGTCTTGAGCGCATTCGTACGGAGATTTGGGAAAGCCGTTTAGCGAAGGATCACATGACTTGGCACGTAAGCCCACTCACGATCGACACGCTACGATCGGCACGTCGACGCTGAGCGCATGATGCACACGTACACGGCACGTACGGGCGAAGCGCACGTAAACCATCGCTCCGCAGTCCGTCTGACGCGCGCATGAAAAGCGCGGCACCTAGATAGATATCTTGTTATTGTTTAGTGTTCAAGCTTGACAATGGGTGAATGGGTAAATGCATTTGGGACAAGACCTAATGGCCATAGGTTCGAATCCCGTCAGCGTATTTTATTAATTTTTTATTATGTTTTGAAATATCGATCGATTTTTCAGACAATTTTGCACAAACCTCTGCTTAAAAAAGTTCAATAGGAGTTAGTTTCACCCGTCTTTGTTTGATTCACAATCTTATGCACCTCTAATTTGTAATTAAAATACTGTAAGACCAACCTCGTTCCCCGGGCCCATACGGGCCCTGGTTATCTTCAACGAAAATCGTCACCAATTACCGGAACCAATGAGATACGAGCATTTGAAAAAATATTTCAATAAAGCTTATTACGCGTTTCAGAGGGTGAAAACGGCGTCAAATATTCTAAAATTGACGAAGAATTCTTTTTTAGAAATCTCGTGGCCGTAGGGAATAGTTTTTCACGGCCGGAAATATCCGAAATTGAGACGGAATTCACCGAATTAATAAAGAAGGAAATTTTATAAATTTTAATCTCATCCAGAATGCAAATGGTGTCATTTTGAACTAGGTACGGTACCTACTACACCTACCTACTCCCAACTACCTAACCTACTGATGCCACAGTGATGGGTAAAATAGTGGCAAGAGGCTTTGGCTTCGCCGGCTCATTGCGGCTTTGCAGTCGGGTACTAGTAACAGCATCATAAAATGCTGTGATTCTTATCGGTTGCCTGAAATTTCTAAAACGTGCTTTCAAAGAAGCGACACATTATCTATTGCTCTCCGTATATAATGCCGTGCGGTGTACGTACGGGGACAGGTGGGGATTGGCGAATGCCGACTGATTACGTACACGCTGTGATAGACAGCCAATGGACACAGCGCTCTCATCGCCGTGAACGTTGAGCGTGCGAGGCACAACACACGGTTCAATCCAATCCAAGGTCCAAGGTATATCAATAGACTGCGATCAATTGCAGTACACGTTTATTGACTTTCCCGATACAGATAAAAGGGCGGTGTATAAGTAAAGGGAAAAAGTAGGAAAAAAAATCCGGAAGTGAAAATTGCATGCTTGCGCGGTGATGTTATAACGTTCCTTGTCATAGAAGTCGATTTTCGTGGATTTGGCTGTAAAAACGCATTGCAACATTTAGCATTGTCACAAGCAGATGACCTTGTGATACAGAATCTAATGTCCTCTTTTGAACGTATATAGATTTGAGCGATAATGAAATACGACCCGCTAAAGTGAGGTGGTCTTATGCAGATAAAAGGCGGTGTTTTTATACTCGTATTAAAACCCATGGTGGCTTAATCTTAAAGCCGATTTGCCGTTGGTTACCTGACAGGAGTAATTTCCCTGTCAGTGGATCAAGGGGTCTTACTCCTATTGAGAGGAGTGGTCCCAACTGTATGACCATGCATTGTGGCCCTTCGGGGGCATGATGCATGTGTTTGAGTGACCATGTGCTTCCCCCTCGGGGTTGAGGCGCATGTGTATTGTTATGGGGACAGCCTTGTTGACGTTGTGCCTTGGCCATGGGGTCAAGGTGCACGTCCGAGGCTGTTCGAATGTTTGACTTTTTACCTTTTTTCACAAGCAAAAAAGGCAGGCCTTGATTACTGGCCTCAAAAGCAGTTGCCGTTGGTTACCTGACAGGAGTAATTTCCCTGTCAGTGGATCAAGGGGTCTTACTTCTATTGAGAGGAGTGGTCCCAACTGTATGACCATGCATTGTGGCCCTTCGGGGGCATGATGCATGCGTTTGAATGACCATGTGCTTCCCCCTCGGGGTTGAGGCGCATGTGTATTGTTATGGGGACAGCCTTGTTGACGTTGTGCCTTGGCCATGGGGTCATGGTGCACGTCCGAGGCTGTTCGAATGTTTGACTTTTTACCTTTTTTCACAAGCAAAAAAGGCAGGCCTTAGCTGTGGCCCAAAACAGTTGCTTGTGGCACCTCGGGGTCAGGATGCATGTGTTTGAATGACCATGTGCTTCAGCCTTCGGGTTGAGGTGCATGTGTAATGTTATTGGGACAGCCTTGATAGACGGTGTGCCTTGGCCATGGGGTCAAGGTGCACGTACAAAACTGTTCAAATGTTTGATGTATCTGCCTCTAATGAATCTCTCCGGATTCTTTCTATCTCTTTGTATCTCCTTGTTTGTTTTTCTATTCTTTCTACTGGGTTGAGTAAAACTCACTTGAATTGTAAATTCAGTATTTGGGTTGAGGCTCATACAAGAGCTGACAAATTGAGGTGCTGGCTAAAAAAAAATGTTTTGAATCCAAGCTTTGAAAATTTATTCAGATTCTGAACATGAAAATTTGAAATTTGAATGATTTGGTTTTGAATGCTTTGTCTAAATGATTTGGTTTGTTGATGTATGAATCTACAGACTTGGCATTTAATATGGAATATTTTTTTTTTCTTGACTTGGGTTTACTTTCTTAACTCAGTATATCAATCTGGTGAGTTTCTTTTACACTTTGGTGATTTATTTGTTAAAAGAACCATGTCACTGATTGTCTGTCGCATGAAGAAGTCAACAACAGGATTATATCACAGGTGGCGTGGCAAAATGTACGGACAGGTGCATTTGATGATTGGCTTCACAGTCGGGTATACAAGGGTTGTTGCGTTCTGTATTAGTGTAAAACAACTGCTGCACGTCTCCAAAAGTTATTGCCGCTTCCTCCGGAGATGGTCCGTCAACTCGACAATGCTGTTTGTCATGGAGTGGTGGCTTTACGAAATTATGGCATGAAACAGCGTGCTATTGCTCGGCAGTATGGCATCACTCAAGGTCAGGTGTCAAAGATCCTGAAACGAAATGCTCAGAGGGGTGTCCCTACTCCAATACCGAGGCCAGGATATCCCCGCGGAACCACAAGGAGGGATGATCGCCAGCTGCACCGGTTAGTCCGCAATGGCCGTACCAAGTCAGCTAATCGGCTTAGGGCTGAGTGGCAGCAACTGACAAATGTGCCTGTATCCAGAAGGCTAGTCAACCAACGACTGGTTCAAGCAGGCTATCGTGCCAGGCGTCCCCTGAGAAAGCCACGCCTGACCAGACAACACCGCCAGCGCCGATTGCAGTGGGCCAGAGAGCACCGTCAATGGCAGCCAGGACACTGGAATCACGTGATCTTCAGTGACGAGTCTAAATTTCTGGTCTATCGTCAAGATGGCCGCGTCCGAGTGTGCTGACCGTGTGCATGAAGCCTACAACAAAGATTGTATAGTGCCAAGAGTCCAAGCTGGAGGTGGTGGGGTGACCGGTTGGGCTGTTTTTCATGCAGGGGGAAAAACTGACCTGGTTGTTCTGAATGGAAACCTGAACCAGTTCAAGTACAGGGCCATTCTGGAAGAAACATTGCTTCCATTTCCTCGTGCAGCCTTTCGAGGAAACTTTGTCTTCCATGCACAGCCTCATTGTGCTCGCATGATCCAACACTTTCTTGCTGACCGTGGTGTAGAGCATATGGAGTGGCCTGCCATGTCCCCGGATATGAATCCGATAGAGAACTTGTGGGCAGAATTAACGCGTCAAATCGACCACTTGGACCAGCAGCTGACCTCTGTGCGTGAATTGCAACAGGCTATTGTCACTGCATGGCAAGCGATTCCTGTCCAAACCTTGGCAAATCTCGTGAACAGCATGCCTCAACGTGTACGTGCTCACCTGAATGCTCGTGGGGGTTACACGAAGTACTGAACTGTAATTTTACTGTCCGTAATCCCAGTCGTAATTTAACTTTTGTTTTTGTTTAAAAAAATTTTGGCTAATGTGCAAAATAAAGAGATACTTCTGGAAAACGTACAGAAGTTTAACACAGTACTGTCCATGAATTGAGTTCGATATCAGTTTACATCACTTTCAAGGATCAATTTATTTGTTTTGAAATGCCAAATGTGGTTTTTGCTTCTTTTAAAGGTCACATTAACAAAATATAGAATAATTTCAACATAATTCCAATGAACTTTTGGTAATAAGACATCTTGAAAAGTAAGTTCACCCCCACAAAAAAAATATTCCATATTAAATGCCAAGTCTGTATGTGATGCATATAAATCATGACTTCCTCCCCCATTCAACATGGATTGGTGTTAGATGCAATTTATCCCTTTCATCATCCATCTTTCTCCATCCACCATGCCCCCACCCCCACCCCACCAAAAAGGCTGGTGGGTAGTTTGTGAACAATGTATATGGTAGGGTGTGGTTCAGATTAGCGTTATACAGGTTTTACAGGTTATACAGGTTTTGGGGTTTTGTTGAATGATTGAGGTAGGTCTTGCCTGGGTGGAAATATGTCCTGCAGGTAAACGTTATCGTTTTCCCTGAACCATCGGGCGTGCAATCATTCATTCATTCATTCATTCATTCACCGGGCATGGCATGAGGTGGCATTGCCCCTTGCCATGAGATGTTATGTAGGTAATATTACTATTGACACAGCAATCAGGATTGTGGATTTTTGCCAGGATTTTTTCTCAGTGATTTTAAGATTGTTGTGTTAAAACAATTATGATGCCTACACCATGTCATTAATGACAATGATTATGATTTTACACACTTGCACAGGTGATGTTGCACCTGTGATGGAAGTTTTCTGTCATTCATATCAACAAATGTAGAGAAAATCAAAATTGTTCTGTGCAGACAGACAAGCATACGGGCTTAAATGTAATATCCTCTTTTTTGATGGAGGTAATAGGATGAGTGGGAAGCATATTTTCGCTCCTTGGAGGGCCCCCAAGAAGCGGTATTGTGTTTCCTGCTTGTGAAATGAGGAATCGGGCTGTATTGAGCAAAATGGTGTTCTATTGAATTTTATTAGGATTTTTTTTGCCTGATGTTTTTTTTGTTGTTGTGGGTTTGGAACAACATATTATTGTTCCTTTGATAGAGCTAGTGATTTTCCATTCTCTTCCAGGCTCCTTTGTAAGATTTGATAGGGAAATGGATTAGAGTGGACAAATACTTTTTCATCGGTTAGACCTTTTGGCCGAACTTTTGAGTTAGTTTTCAAAATTGAAGTTGGACCAAATTGGAAAAGGGATTATGCATGGTGTCTTTTAATTGGTTTAAAAGGGAATTCTTAAAAAGGGAGCATTGACATACTTAAATTGAAATCAGAAGATTGTGATAATAAACTTGATTTTTTTTAGAGGAAGATGATTTTTGATTTTGATTTTGTTTTTTTTTTGTTTTTTTTTTCATTTTTTTTTCTTTTTTTTTCATTTTTGTTTTTGATTTTGATTTCATTTTTGATTTCATTTTTGTTTTCATTTTTTTCATTTTTTGTTTGATTTTGATTTCTTTTTTTTTTTTGAGTTCATTCGAATTGTTTACCCGTACCTTAGAAACGGGTAAACATTGTTTACCCGTATTCGCTTACCCGTACCTTAGAAATATTTATTAGCTCAATTATTGTTAGTATTTATTAGAAATGTGGTCGGTGGGCGAAATCCACAACGCATGCATAGATGCAGAAAGCCCTCTATTAGTGTACTACAGATGTATACACATTTCAGTAATGGTGCCATGAATTATTTGTGTTTTTTTTTCGTTGTTTTTTTTGAGTCCAAAGATCCACTAAGAAGACCTTTTGTTTCTAGTACAGGTGCTGTGCTCTTGTAATTTTTTTGTGTTTTTTTTCATTGTTTTTTTTAGTCCAAAGATCCACTAAGAAGACCTTTTGTCTCTAGTACAGGTGCTGTGCTCTTGTCCTTTTTCATGTAGATCCACTGACATGGTGTAATACTGTATAATTATGTAAATTATGGTCGACCTTACTTGTATATTTGTATAGGTTTCACGATTGTACGTTGTTGGAGGTGACATTTTTGATGTCTTGTTTATAACTTTTCGCTCTTGGAACAGATGAAATTGAGGTTCCCATAATAAATAATAGTAGAAATCTTTTATCTTGCACCAATGGTAGCGAAGGAACGAACAGAATGAAGAATGCTACATTGCTACATCCATTAACGATTATTAACGACTATGCGATTTTTTGCGATAACAAGCGATTATTTTGAGTATACGTGACGTTTTTTTTTTACGAGAATTTTGCGAACATTGAATTAAAAGATCCAGGATTAGAGTTAATTCTGGAAGTCTCATATTTGCCAATTAAAAAATGTGGTATTGGGGAGCATTTTTGGCAAAACAATTTTTCAATTTACAAAGTTTGGAAAAATTGCTTTGCAAAATTAATTTTTTTGGGGGAACCAAGTGACAAGAGTCACATGATGATCAGGTGGGAATTTCGGACTATTGTTTTGCATGATTGATGGGTCAGTGGTTGACTGACATGTAAATGGGTGTGTTGTCAAATTCGGATAAATTATTGTGGGAACTGAAAGGGTAATTTCAATGTGACATTATGGGGGCTTTCTAACAACAAACTTTTTTTTCTATTTGTGCATTAGCGTTTCTAAAATTAAAGGACAAATTTTTATGAAATTGAAATAAAATTGACACCCATCTTGATCTGTAAATAATGGTTCCAACGCAAACAAATATACATAATGCATGGGTTTGTGTATTTTTGTGTGTCAATGTTTGTGTTTTTGTTTTTTTATGTGTTAATCTTACAAGATTGTTGAAACCAACAATGTGCTTGTCTGGAAATAGATAGTTTCATGTGGATGGGATTGAATATCCAGATAATCCGTAAAATAAAATAGAAATATAATTTGATTATGAAAATTATCTCTTTTGTCAAGGGAGATGGAATATAAAGATTTGATGTGCTGAGTTATGAGCAGTCATTAATTAATAGTAAAGAATAATTGTGAGTAATCTTGGGATGCCATTTTTAATAGAATTTATATGAGAATAAAAGCTATTTATGGATAGGAGATTAATACAAAATGTGGGAGTACAAAATTAGTCAAATTTGGGAGAGGTCTTACACTGATACAAAGTACAAAGTACTCTGCTCACAGATTTTTTGATATATATATAAATTTGAATTTTATCCGCATATAAATTGTGCTGTATGTATGGATGCGTATTAGGCGTAGATGATATGAGAAAATAGTAAAGAAAATCTTGCTGAATTGAACTATTGTGGGTTTTTAAAAACGGAATGCATTGTGAATCTTAAACCAAGGGGCAGACATGAACGCGCTGTTACGTAGTTTAAACTCAAAACGCGATGTTACGTGTACCTGCAACATATTTGATAATCTGCAACACCTATATTGGCATACTGGTGTCATTAGTACTCACTAGGTGCATATAAATAGATGAGCAACAGTTAAGGGGGCGTAACACTTACTTGGATATTTTCTACAACAAGTAGGGGTTTGAATAAGTGGTGGTTGTACACATGGGATTCATCAAATTAAGCTTTGGAGTTCAAACAAAGTCACTGGTTAACAGAAGGAGAATGGATAGTAAATAATTATTAGATGCTGGGTAAATTGAGTGAGATATTATAAAGACTTATAAGAGCCATTGTTCTTCCTTACAGCGGTTGAAAAATAGATCCAAAACAATGAATCTATAAATGAATGTGATAGGGATAACATCCTCAATTTGAATACGTATTTTAATTGTGGGTAAAGGAATTAATTTATCGTAGTGGATTGTTAACAGCAGCCTGAAATGTCCTGAGAGTGTGCATCCATATAATCAGAAATCCCAGATTTTTAAAGTTTGGTAGAGGTCTTATGTGGAGGAATACTTGCTTGGTAGATAAAAAAGGTACTGCGTGTTGGCAGCCACTTTTGCGGCCATTTAGGCCAAACAAATTGGGAGAAAATTGTAATTAAATACGTAAGTTACAGATGAGTATTTGGGAAGTAAAAAGGGAATTTATTGATTTGGGAGACATTTTTCGAAGGTTTATTAAAGTGTTGCAATATGACAGTTGGTAAGGAAAATTATTGGATGAAAATTAGACCTGTTTATAAAATGAATTTGTTGACCTTTTGAAGTTAATTCTTTGAATTGTTGTTTAATTAGCATTTTGAGTTCAAATTGGAAATAGTTTGGTAGAGCTTTGGTTAAAACATTTGGTTACAGTGTTTTGGAACAAATTGGTAAACCATAGGAGGTTGATAAGAATAGAAACAAATATGGACCCAAAATAGAACGACTTTTTATGATGATATGAATAATATCGAGATTAAAAGATTGAATCAAGTAATGTTGTAAATGAGTACAGTAGAGTTAAGATAATGGCATAACGACAATGTTATGAATTGTGTCAGTTTTACCAGATCAGTGAACTCATATCACCACAAGTTACACTGTTAAATGGGGGAAAAAAATAATGTAGGGAGGACTTTGATAATGATACATTATGCATAGTTTGTTGGCATAATTTGTTGGGAATTAGACAATTAGACATTTCTGTTTGTGATTTTAATCATATACATTCATTTATTAATGCATTTATTTTCTTTGAGTAGTGTTAAAATAACTGCATGAGTTTAATTTTCAAACTATATCAACCTGAAAGCAACTTTAAATGCTATCCTTAGTTTAGTAGTCAAATACATACCTGAATTGGATATTATTCATGTAAGAAGAAGAATAGAAATGAATATAACCTTTTGAATGTTTTGAGGAAAACAATAAATTGTCAAATGTGAAGCTGTTATAATATACATGATTATGGTGATTTAATGTTAAGATGTACCCTATCTGATTCAGTGTGTGTGGAGAGCAGATTTAGATGTGGCTGAGTAAAGGATAAGACCAGATCACATCTCAAAGGAAGTGATAACGGAATTGGGAAGAAGTTCGAGAAAGAAAATTTGTGGCTAAAAAATGAAGTTAATCTTGGCATACACCCTCCTTCTCAAAGAATGATGAAGATATTTTCCTTTGTAAAATTGGAGATGAATGCTTACCTTCACCAAGGAATTTTTGTGACCATTTGCCTGGACCACACCGCAACATATGGAAAAAAGGCGAACACTTACTTTTGTTCGAATGCCTCGTCAGCAATTGAGTCATCAAGTCAGCAATTGCAGGATGGCGACATCTTGCCTGCGACTTCTACTGAATGCGGTGACGTGTGTCATTACTCTACCAACATCTGGAGAGCCAGCGTGGAGCTGTAAGTGGACAGCTGTGTTTTTCCTCCACAACAGCTGTGCACGATTCTGCTGGAGGCTCCTGGTATGGACCATGGACAACTTGAACACCATGGTCCTAACATCGTTGTGGATGCATCTGGCATCTCTGTTCCACATCTTGCTGGTTAACCAACATCACATCAACACTTGCTCCATACTCATGATGAGTGAGGAGGCAAGTCGACTACAACTGGACGAAGGCCTTGTTCAAATCTACTCTGGCTCACAGCAAGAGTGGCAAGGATGTTACATGCAGAGCGGGATCAGTTAATGACTCCGGCCAGCTATCACAACAGCGGAAAATCCTACGCGAAATAGTGTAGGTGCTATGAAGACATCAGAAGAAAATGTTTCATACTTCAATTTCAAACACGAGTGATCAGCCTCTTCTTTTCAAACAAAAAGTCAACATTTGTTTTGAAGCAAAATGTATTGCCAAATGTTGCAGATGCTTTATTATTTTAAAATGGTGAATTGAAATCGTTGTGGTAAAGGTGAAGTGTTGTATGCTTTATGCAAATGAACTGAACTGCATTATCAATATGGAAAGAGTCAATGAATAAAGAAATGTTTTGTGATCAGATTCTTCCAGGATGATGGTGTGTGCCTTATGAAAAAAATTGGATTACCAAGTTTGTGGTTTGAATATTTAATGAGTTGATGTTTAGATTAATGGTTAATATAAACAAAAATAAAAATGAGGGATTGTGGAAGTGTAGATAAATATATAAGTCATATTTGTTAGGGTAGTTGGATTGTACTGCAATGTAAAAGGATTCTCAAGTCATGCAAGGATGGGGTGCGGGGAGTTTGGAGCAAGCGGTCAGCCATCTGGGGATTAACCTTGTGACTTCTAACAATGCGAGTAGAGGTAGAGTGTTGACTTGGCTCAGATTGTGGATAAGAGTTAATTGTTCCAGATGTCCGAATGGTGCGGGGAAGGCTGGCGTTAAAGTGACTTCGGCATTCCACTAGAGCGAGATGAAAGGAGCGAAGATCTATTTAACCACCATGCTCCGAGAAGAAACTGAACTGGTCATCGGAAGAAGCAGGAGAGAGAGCAGAAGGAAGAAGGGAGACGACGCGACGTCGCGTGTTTTATTTTAAAGTATAACTATATTTTTGTGTAAATATTCGTTGCAAGATTTAAATAAATCTATATTTAAACTGAGAGAGTTTTCATGAGTCTCATTGAGTTTTTGGCTGAGAAGTGTCCAAAAAAGACATCACAACAAAGTTCCCTGACACGGCCATCTTCGAAAATGTGCCTCAGCACAATGATCGTCCTGAGGAAGAGCCGCAATTTGTCCAACATGTTGCAGAATCTCCCCTTCCCCCCACATTACCTGATGGCATGTTAAAACCTCACCCTCAACCTGCTCTTATAGAAACAGTGCAGGCTGACACCTGCACACCACAGATTATTCCGGCATCTCAGTAGCCAGTGATCACAAGTTTCCCGGATAGCGCTTCTGACATGTCGGAGTAGGAATCCGATGACATTGAAGAGTTTCCTACAACATATGAATTTGATGTTTCATCAACTAAAATCCTTAAATTTCTCATCCGCACCTTCAGAAAAAGACATATCGACATGAAAGATAATTTTTTCCGATCTGCGCGGCTTTATTAATTTCATAACCTTGACGGCTTCTACGTCAATTCACCTTTCGTAAACCTCTTAGTCCAGACCCTGGCTTAGAGACCTGTATACATCTGCTACTGAAGAGAATTTGAAGGTTGATTTGAGTAATAGACACATATAGCTTTGAAACTTTACCGGGTGGAATTTTGAAAAACCCAGCACAACCGGGGAAGCTTTGAAACTTTACTGGGTGGAATTTTGAAAAACCCAGCACAACCGTGGAAGCTTTGAAACTTTACCGAGTGGAATTTTGAAAAATCAGGCACAACCGGGGAAGCTTTGAAACTTTACTGGGTGGAATTTTGAAAAACCGGGCAAAACCGTGAAACGGCCATGTTTCAAAATGGCTGACACATGTCCATCGACCACCAATAAATGCACATAAGTCTTTATGAAGACATTGTAAAAGAATGGTTTTGCTGTCTATAATGTTTTTTTTAGGTATGTTGAATTAAATGGTGTTGTGGAAATAAATTTTTGAGGATGCCTCATTAACAACATTCAAGATGGCCGCCCATAGCAACTCGGTGAAATTTTCCCACGATCATAACTCAGAAACTATTTGGCCTGGACTAGAGGGATGAATGAGGTGTCTTTGCCCTCTAAATCAAGGTTTTCTGAGTGATGGAAGGGGGTTTCAAGGTTGCCTGAGATGTAGGTCACCTGAAATCCAAGATGGCAGCCCATAGCAACTATATCACATTTTCCCATGGACCACGGTCATAACTCAGACACTATATATTTGTCCGAGACCTAGTGGGATGAATGTAGTGTCTATTCCCATTAAATTGAGAGTATCCTATTCAATATATGTGTTTGGATGTAGTCTGGAGTCAAAATCAACAGAAATTGATGTATATGATATTTAAAGATATTTATTAAACATTTTTGGTTTTAGAAATATATGGTTTTAAAATGAATATTTTCCATAAGAACCTTGAAACCCCCTTCAATAAATTCGGCAACCTTGAAGCAACAACCCAATTTCATGTTTGGTACCCAGGCATTGAGTGCCGAAAGCTCCCACCTGGCCACTGGAAGTCAATGAAGCTGTGCTATTACATGGAGGTATCTCCGTGGATAGCCACTCTAACTCTGCTTATACACTGCCTTGAATGTTTCACGAGGAATTTGAAGAACCTAGGAGGTTTTAAGAAAAGACGAAAAGCTGAATTAGGACTAATAAATATCACAAAAAGGTCTGCACAATCAACAGGCAACTACTGTTCACGACCAGCGAAGGTGGACAAAGGTTACCTTTTCACATCTGTCTGTTTGTCTGTTTGTGTGCATGATATCTGAAAAGTTGTGGACTGATTCGGATGAAATTTGGTGGACAGGTTAGGTGTGCGACAAGGACGAATTGATTAGATTTTGGTGAAGATCCGGATTCGGATCAGGATACTAGAATTTTTAAAGTGATTCTTGACCATTGAGAGATCCGGCCAAAGTGATATGTAGCGCGATATCTCAAAGAGTTGTGGACGGATTCGGACAAAACTTGGTGGACAGGTTGTGAGTGTGAAAAGGAAGAAGTGTTTAGATTTTGGTCAAGATCTGGATATGATGATTTTTTTACTTTTAAAATTCACCATTTGATTGAGAGATGGGGCCAAAAACGATGTGTTGCTTGATATTTCAGAAAGTTGTGGAAGAATTATGACAAAAGTTGGTGGATGAGTTGGTTAGGCGACAAGAACAAGCCAATTTAATTTTGGTTCAGGTCCGGATCCAGATCCGGCCTATCAGTGGGATACAAAACGTAAATTGTTCAATCTGGCGGAGGTATATACATTCTACTGAGTGCCGTTTGATTAGTGTGTCAAAAAAAGAGTATACTTTACCAGACTTTCAAACTTTCATCTTATTTTCAACATTTTTTTTTTCTGTAGAAAAAAGTCATCAAATCAGCTGTGAATGAAACGTCATAATGTCCGACATTACAGCTTTCTTGGGTGAATGTCCTCAGACCCTCTGATGAGGCCAACACTTTGCTCATTCCCATCCCAGACTCATCATTTTTCGAAAAAAAAACGACTTGAGATATCTTTACACTTCCACATCAATCTTTTAATGATCTGCCGCAGTCAAATATGGATGCTCTCACCGATATTAACATATTCTGCAACAAGTTGTAAATAAATTTCAACATCCTCAAGGCTAACCCCCGCTCTAGCAGGGAAAATGGCCTTTACAATGCATGTTGTTGTTGTTGTATCCTCAAGGTGTTTATTTTGTTCAGACATGATTACATGGATATTGTTGACCAATGCTGTAAAAACAAATACCCACAAAAATTATTAATCCGCATTCATTACTCAAAGTATTATAAAGTATTATAAACAAAGGTCTGAATCAAATTTGAACCAAAGCAGAAAACATTGCATAGATATAGATAAAAATGGATCATGCATAAGCAGCCATGCCGATAGTAATATATTTCTGCTTTTTGAAAAAGAAATCAAGAAATTTTTATGATGTGAATGGATTAAAGGATTGTAACGCAAAACGATGCAAATTATTTTACTGAGATTTTTTTTGTAACCAATACCAAGTGTAAATCAACATTTGTCTGAGATGCTCATCTTATTCAAAACATCATGCATTTATGAGTAGGTATACAATATTTCTCTCCCGAAACGAATAGATGAGAGTTTGAAAACAGTAAAATGGTATTTTCTGCATTTGCAACAAATTTTAAAATTGCTTCCACATTCTGTAACATATATCAGATTACTTCATCAAACAAAAAAAAATAAAAACTCGTGCAGTTCGAGTAAATGTAGTCGGTATGTGGGGTGTTGAATATAAAAACGAGTAAGATAGGAAAGATACACACATAAAGAATCGAGTTGTATATTGTCAAATTTATTATATGGTACTTGTATATGTAGTTGTGTCTCAGACTATTGTGAGCATCACATTCATTGAACGTTATGAACAGGTCGTCCAATACTTGTAGTTATATGTAGTTATATACGAGGTTATACTTGTAGTTATATACGAGGTTAAATGCGGCCATGTGACCATTGGTGAGCCAGCCCACAGGACGCAAGCAGCAAAGCTACGCGTCCAAGAGAGGGGGAGGGCTCAATTAAGCCACACCCACAAGACACACCCACTCTGGGTTATGGGTGGTTTAAAAAAAAGAAGATTATGGAGCAGTTAAAATACCTATTGCAACATTTACTTGGGAAACAGAACAGTGCTCCAATGCCAGTTGTGTAAAAGTAAATACTTCATTAACAATCTGCACATGAATAACTAATAAAAGGAAATTAACCTTGTCTTATATTATCATTAACACAAAGGCCTTAGCTGTACATGGGGTTATGACAACATCTAATAAGATAAATCCAAGATCTTTTGGGAGGATATCTTCATCCATTGTAGGAGCTGGAGTGAAATTCACGGAGAGAGATATATATATACTAGCGGGGTCACCCGTGGGAATCCCACGGGCATGGATGTGTGTGACATTTCGACATATTGAGTTATATGCTGCACATTCATTTTTACAAAATGGTTACTGGCAAGTCATCAGATCCAGAAATGGTGTGAATTTAGTTATTTCACATAATATGTGACCCCTCACTCCTCTCCACCTGACACTCTCCTGTCTCCACCTGACACTCTCCTGTCTCCACCTGACACTCTCCTCTCTCCACCTAGCACTCCTCTCCTCTCCAAACCCTCACATCCCTCTCCTTTCCAATCCCTCACCTCTCCAATCCCTCACACTCCTCTCCTCTGCAATCCTTCACACGCCTCTCCAATCGCGCCTCACACTCCTCTCCAATCGCGCCTCACACTCCTCTCCAATCGCGCCTCACACTCCTTTCCAATCGTGCCTCACACTCCTCTCCAATCGTGCCTCACACTCCCCTCCAATCACTCCTCTCCAATCGTGCCTCACACTCCTCTCCAATCACGCCTCACACTCCTCTCCAATCGTGCCTCACACTCCTCTCCAATCGCGCCTCACACTCCTTTCCAATCGCGCCTCACTCGCCTCTCCAATCGGCTTTCCCCGTCTCGTTTCTCTCCTTTTTCTCCCGTCTCGTTCTTTTTCTTGCTCCAAATCGGCCCGTCGGAATCGGAAATCGGCCCGTCTCGCCCGTCGGAATCGGAAATCGGCCCGTCTTGCTTTTGTGCTTGTGCGTAAATAAATTGTGTTCATGACACCATTTCTGGTGTTGGGCTAGCGGCTAGGGTGCCGGCTTAGGATCCTGGGTTCGAATCTCGGTCGATCGCCGAATTAATGACCAGGGGGGTTGACTCAGCCTGTCATCCTTCCGAGGTCGGCTAATTGAGTACCAGTTCACTGGTAATTCCCTGTTTGTCGTTGAAGGCGGCAAAAAGGGTTGGCGTCAGGAAGGGCATCCGGCCGTAAAACATTGCTTCAAAAAGGGGACAAAAAAACAACAACTACCACGGTCCCCGAAAAGGCCAACCCCCGCTTTGCGGGGAAAAATGGCCTCTAAACGGTGGTTTTTACACCATTTCTGGATCTGATGACTTGCCAGTAACCATTTTGTAAAAATGAATGTGCAGCATCTAACTCAATATGTCGAAATGTCACACACATCCATGCCCGTGGGATTCCCACGGGTGACCCCGCAAGTTTGCATTGACGTTCGTCGATGGACTCGTTCGCCCGTCTCATTCGTTTTCTTGCTGCATCCTGTTCAAGTCTGCGTTCTTCATCGATCGTCTCATTCATTTTGGAAATAGAAGTTTCCACGCAGCGCATGAATTGTCACGATCCTCAAGAGGAATTTGTCTCGTAATCATCAAATGATAAATGGCAAGTAAATTATATTGTGGAAAATTAAAGATTTCAAATAAACCTATTTAAAGTGTATTCGCACATAACTAATTTTAAAAAACGAAGAAATATCTCTCGGTAATTTCCTGAAACATATTTTACTTCCGGCTAATAATGTTGAATTAAATAAAAACGAAGAAATATATGTCGGCATCATTGTTGACGTTTTTGTGACGACTGTCATCAAACGAAAAAGTAATATATCTTAACGGAAAAGCAAAAGCGAATTTTTAATATATATCGACACGTTGCCGTCGGTGTCATGTTGGGCGGTGTATGATACACCATGACGCGATTTTTAAAAATATATCTCTGCATTTTCCCGCGTGTGTGGAATGTTCTCAATTATTGCTGACACCGAGTCCAAAACCATCGATAAAAATGAAATCATATGGTGAGTTAGATTGGAGATAAAGGCGTGAGAGAGACTCAATGGCCTTGAAGTTGAAGTTACAGGCGTTTGAGAATTCATTTCGTTCTATAAACGGCAACTTTCATTGGATTTCCTTCCCGTTTTTTTTCAACCGAGTCGAAAACTATGTTAGCGACTGTGAAAAATGAAATGATATATCGAATTTTTAATATGTATCGACACGTTGCCGTCGGTGTCATGTTAGGCGGTGTATGATACACCATGACGCGATTTTAAAAAATATATCTGCATTTTCCCGCGTGTGTGGAATGTTCTCAATTATTGCTGACACCGACTCTAAAACCATCGATAAAAATGAAATCATATGGTGAGTTAGATTGGAGATAAAGGCGTGAGAGAGACTCAATGGCCTTGAAGTTACAGGCATTTGAGAATTCATTTCGTTCTATAAACGGCAACTTTCATCGGATTTTCTTCTCGTTTTTTTTCAACCGAGTCTAAAACTATGTTAGCGACTGTGAAAAATGAAATGATATATCGAATTTAAAATAGATATCGACACATTGCCGTCGGTGTCATGTTGGGCGGTGTATGATACACCATGACGCGATTTTAAAAAATATATCTCTGCATTTTCCCGCGTGTGTGGAATGTTTGTGGAAAATTAAAGATTTCAAATAAACCTATTTAAAGTGTATGCGCACATAACTAATAAAAAAAACGAAGAAATATCTCTCGGTAATTTCCTGAAACATATTTTACTTCCGGCTAATATGTTGAATGAAATAAAAACGAAGAAATATATGTCGGCATCATTGTTGACGTTTTTGTGAAATAGTAATATATCATAACGGAAAAGCAAAAGCGAATTTTTAATATATATCGACACATTGCCGGCGGTGTCATGTTGGGCGGTGTATGATACACCATGACGCGATTTTAAAAAATATATCTCTGCATTTTCCCGCGTGTGTGGATTGTTCTCAATTATTGCTGACACCGAGTCTAAAAGTAAAACCATCGATAAAAATGAAATCATATGGTGAGTTAGATTGGAGATAAAGGCGTGAGAGAGACTCAATGGCCTTGAAGTTACAGGCCTTTGAGAATTCATTTCGTTCTATAAACGGCAACTTTCATCGGATTTTCTTCCCGTTTTTTTTCAACCGAGTCTAAAACTATGTTAGCGACTGTGAAAAATGAAATGATTTATCGAATTTGATTTGAAATAAAACTGGGGGAGAGCAAGACACCACGGGCCTACAAAACAGGACTCAAAGCTATGCGAGTTAATAAAATGGTGGATATTTGTTTATAGCCACTCCCAGAATGGGTGGAGCTATGGGTGGAGCTACTCTGCAAACCGAGTAAGCCACACCCCGGACAGACACCCAACAGATAGACAGACAGACAGACAGACAGAATCATCTACGGCTATTATAATATATATATATATATATATATATATATATATATATATATATATATATATATATATATATATATATATATATATATATACATACATACACGACAGTTCACGAAAATTATCTTGGCATATAGAGCAGTAGTGGCAGTCTTAACCACATTCCGTGGCCTCTCTTTTTACCACCTCTTTCATTCTCGCTCTGGTCGATGGTCTTTCTGTGTTCAACTGCTTCCTCACTGCCATACTTTGTGTTCATACCCTCTGTCACCTAACTCTTCCATGAGCTTCGATCTTCCGTGAGTGGAGAAAAGTTTTTTAAGCTACAATAAAAAACAGCATCAATATATCATCAGTTACATCAGTCATAACATGACATTCCCCATCAAGACCAGAGCAAATTTTCAAAGAAAAATTCCTCTTTTTGAAAGATTAAAATGGAAAAGATATACTGTCATGATTATTAAAGTACACAACTACCTCAACAATAAAGAAAAAAAAAGATGACAGAAAGATTCTGCCCCACAAACAAAAATAATTATGTATGGAATTTGCAAACAAAAAATTTCAGATGATTCAGAAGTAGAAATAATGAAACAGAAATAGGGTTTTGGCTGCCATTGCCAGCAGAGATTAACCAATTGCCTGCACATCATAAGCAAGAAATCCATCCATAGAAAATCCCATGAAAAAGGAAACTCTCTCGATGCTCCGGCCTCTGCGAAGTTGCCCTTTGCGAACAGGGCGAATTAGGATCTGTAGCCGATGGTCTTCACCTGCGGGGAATCCAAAATTCACACAGATGTGCTGCCCTTCCTCACTCGTTACGCCATTAACTCGGAGGAGGAGATCCTGAACCTTGCGATCCTTCAAGATTTCTCCACTTTGCCTCAGCTTTCAGCGACTTTCTTGACTTTTTCAGCTCTGAAACTTCGTCAATTTTGCCCCGCGGTAAAATTCTGTTCAAGCCCTCTCCTTTTCCAAGAAAAAACATGGCCAGTGGTTGTCTGGTGTGCAATCTGGAGCCAAACTTGAGACGATAAAGATGGCGCATCATCTCGGTGCAGTCTTTGAGGAGAATGATGTCATCCTTGTTTATGGGATGATGTTTGTCTGGTGAAAAGAACATGGAACCAAGGAAAAATGGATCGGGATAACTCCAGTCTTTCTGTTTTGCATCCCTCGCCACGCTTTTCACCAATAGCACAAGTTGCTGATAAGGAGGCAGGTGTTTTGATTTTTTATTCAAGCAGTGAAGAATGACACAAGCAAAAACGTAGTTTTGTTTTTCACGGATCGCTGAAGCAGTAGTTATGCCTATATTTTCATACTCTTTTACAATGGCCTCCACACCTGTTGCATCCACATAAAGCAAGAGCTTGTAAAGACCAGAAAATCTGTCACCACTCATTTTCTCAATTTTGTTGTGGGAAGAGTATTTGGCAGCAATGCCTTTCCCTCAGACAGGTCAATGTCACTGATGAAAATGTCCAGGTAACGACGAAAGTACTTTCTTATTGTGTAATAGTTCTTGTTTTCTTCCAATTCATTTTCACTTTCCCTTGCCTTAGAAAATGTATGAATGCTTTCCAGCAACTCCAGGTTTTCCTTCAGGCCCATCTGCAAGCTCCGCAGATATGATTCATGTCTTTTCAGAACCTGCACAGTTTCTTTCGTTGCTTCCTCCTCATCAGGACCCATAGGGATTCTTGAGAGATCACATTCCCCTTTGAGATACTTCACCAATGTCATCTTCTTATTTGGATTGGTTTTGTCAAACACTTTATTGCAACTCAGCAATTCGATGAAGTGCAAAGATGTCTGAACTTCACCGTAAAATCCAGAAGTGTTCAAATCATCATCCTCTTTCTTTGCCAGTTCTTGGGCTTTTTTGAAGAAATGTGATGCTTTCTTTGCCAACTCCAGTGCTCTTTGAAGTTGCTGCGCTGACAGTCCTTCACGTTCAATTTCTTCGAGGTTGCAGGTTTTCTGAAGCTGATGCTTGAAGGTTTGTCCATTGCTGTAGGTAATGTATGAATTTTGTGGACTCAATTCCATTGCTTTTTTGCCCCAAAGCTTGGCTTCTTCAAAATCATTTTCTTCAATGTCACAGTATCTTGCAAGAGCTTGGGCAAGAAATGCATCGTTTGGAAACCTGTGTGTAGCGGCAATGAGCAGAATTTTGCTTCTGTTTTCATGAATTGGTCCTTGGTAGCTCTTCACCTCCTCAATCAATGGTGAGAACAAAGTGTTTCTGTCATCTCCTAGCTGTTTACGCTGTCTTGTTATCATCATGCGTCTCACGTCACGCTCAATCAGGCTTCGTCCCATTCCTAATTCAAACAGGCAATCTTCCTCCAAGAGATCTTTCGCAATATCATCTTGCGAAATCGCAAAATCTTCTTCGAGGATCTTCAGGATTTGCAATGCAACCAAAGGATGATTTATTTTCATCGACTCATACGTTCCGTTCACTTCATCCTTCAGAAACCTTATGAGCAGCAACCTAGCCTGGGAACTGAGAGCCTCTTCCAGAGTTTCTCGTCCCCTAAATAATTGCTTCACTGTTGATACACCAAGGAGAGCTTCACACTTGGACACTGAAATGCAGGAATTTTTCACATAGTGGTTTAACAGAGCCAGGTAACTGATCAGTTTTGTGTCTTTGGTCTCTCTTTCAATTCCCTTCAACATGTTGCCAACAGCCTTCCGAATGTACTCTTCTCTGAAACTTTCTTTCATAATCATGAAAGATAGAAACGTTTCGATTTCTTTATGCTCCTTCTTGATTTCTTTCAGTTTTTCTTCAAAAAGGTGTTTCTCATTTGCTGACAGCTGCTGCTCCAAATGCACGCTCTCCAAAATGCTTTTCTTTTGGCTTTCAATTGGGTCCTGTGAGCGCATGCAGTTCAGTATGATCACCACAGGAGTCTCAAAATGGACTTTACTCTCGTAAACGGATGATCGAATGTGCTTGGCCAAATTATTGACATTCTCCAACTCTTCCAAGTCATCAATGAGCAGCACAACTGGAGTGTAAACATCTGGATCAGATTCCCCAAATGTAAGCAATTTGACCACATGCTTACTGATCTCTTGGTAATCATGTTCATTGTCTTTCACAGCAGCGCACCTGTACTTCTTTTTCAGATGCCAAAGAACATGCCATGCCAGCGTTGTTCCCCCACATCCTGGGTGATGGAAAAGATTTACCGTCTTCACTGCAACATCACCTGTCTTTGCTAATTCAATACACTCCACCAATGAATCAAACTGGTCTCTTTTAATGAATGCTTTTCCAGTTTTCTCTGCAAAGTAAAAATTCCAAGGACTGACCTTATCACCTCGATAAAAGGCCTCTTCACGTATCTTTCTGGATTCATCAAATTGTTCTTTCTGCAATTCTACTGCTGTGCCTTCACACTCATTTGAACACAAGATTTTTATACTTGATAAAAACTCTTCATCTGCAGCTTTCAATGTGCAATCGGTTCCAGAAGATGTGCGCAAGTAATGCTTGTCACTTCTTGTGGCTGACTTTATTTTCTGAATTGTACAGTTCACATGCTGCAAGCTTGACCTGCTTATTGACCTATTTTGTAACTCTTCTTCGGTCAACCTAGGCTTTGCAATGTTTGTCCAACTTTGAAAAGTCTCAGCACTCCCCGTTATGACCATCACATCTTCCAGGCCACCCAATTCCTGGTAGAAATTGAAAAATATTTCCATAAAAGGATCAATTGGGTCCTGGACTTCAAACAAGACAAGAAACACCACAATAACTCTTCGACGTCGTGTAATATCTTCATGGCAAAGAAACTGCACGAGGTTCCGGATCTCCATGCTGCGTTTCTTCCAGAACTCCCTTGGATCCATTGGCATGTCTCTTTTGTCAGTCATGCCTGCCCGTCCATTGCAAAAGATCCAACTTGTTTGCTTGTACAGATGCAAGTCTGTAACCATAGTTTCTTTGTCTTTGTTGTTATTTTCGACATATTGACGAGGGAAGAGAAGGTTGACAGCTTTCTCAGGTCGAACAATGCTGCAAAGACCTGATGCATTTGATTCTGGATCAAAGTCCAACACAGCGAGCCAATTAATATCCTCAACAAATTCAAGAGCTTTCAGCTGATCTTTGGTTGCTTTATTTACAACCAAAATGTGTGTTTTGTACGGTGAATTGTCCAAAGTGCCTTTTCCTCCTGTTAACAGGAATTCCAACTTTTTGCCTTCATCTTCCCCCTTTACTGAAACCTTTGGCATATCTTCCTTGCTTTGCCTTTCTTTTGTCCATTTCTGAACATCATTGTTGAGCTTTATAATGCTATCAATGCGAATTCTTTCATTCTGATTTGCCTTTATGTCTGTGGTGGAAGCTCCATCTCTGAGATAGATATGACCATTATCAGCTTCCCATTTTCCTCCTGCAAAGACCATTTGCTTTGTGTTGTATACTTTATCTCCACATGTTGTACCTTTTGGGACAATATCAACCTCAATTACTTGTTTATTGAGGGTCACATAAGCTTGAGAGTTCACTTCAACAAATCTTGGGGGCCTCACACAATCTTTGGCATCATCTATGTCATTTTTATCAAAATACTTGGTGAAGTTCTTTTTCAAACAGTCTCCAAACTTGTCTCTGCTTCCATCATCCTGAACACCAACCACTTCCCCATGTACATATAGTGACGTTTGCTTTCCAGGCACCTTATCTCCCACCCCAAAATGAATTGTACCATTTGTGCGTCTGTTCATGCATCCTCCTGCAAACCTGAACACCTCATTGCAAAATTTCTTCATTTCTGATTCATCATCTGCACCAAGACATTCAAACAGCTTGTATTCGTGTGCTGGCTCCAAGTAATTAAATTTGCCAGACTCTGGGGGCAGGACACCACCCAGAATGTACCTTTGTCGAGAATACATTTTATCAAATGGGTGAGGAGAACAATAGAAATGACGAGAGCTTGGAATCTCAGAATTTAAGCTTTCTTTGGAAACTTGAAGAATGTTTTTGTCGACTTGCTGCTTCGATGAAGAACAAACCTTTGCTGTTCTTGAGGCCAACATTTCATTCTCATCCATCGAGAAATCTGAACTTGGCCCCACTAAAGAGGTACCACTTCCATTTTTGTCATCATCTGTGCTCTCATTCAATCCTTCTTGTTTATATGTATAACACTCCCTTGTTTTTGACTTCTCTGGCTTGTTAAGCTTGTGACTGTTTCCACTCTTTTTTGCTTTTTCTCTCTCTTTAGCTCCCATTTGTTTCAGGAATATGTCCCGTTTTTTTTATCAAAATCAAGCTTGGACCAAGAGGAAGTCCAAACTTTTTCAGATCACCTTCATTCATAATCTCCAGTAATGAACCTTGGCATTCTTCATTGTATAACTTGTTGATGTCCTCTTGGTCAATTCGCACCTCAGTCATCAGCCAATGTTGCACGTCATTCTTGTCCCAGTCCTTCATGTTTGCAGGCAGGGACTGTTGGTCAGCAACAGCTGATGTTTCCTCTCCTGCTCCAGATCTTGTTTTCTGGCCTGCCAAAGAAAACAGGCTGAGATGTAGAAAAGACGCTTGGTTCATCATGCCAGTACCAGAGCCACATCACATTTTCAAAACAAAATTAACCACCAACTCGTATAGATTAGCTACCCAACAGACAAGGCTCAGATCTAATGTTATAAACACTAAGTGGTGTTTTCTGGGATTGTGCAGGCAACGCATGCTCTGTCGCAAAGTCTCTCCTGAGGGGATAGCTATAAGGGCGGAGAAATGGGTTGCACTGATCGTCGGGAGTCAGGGAATGGCTGCCTCCATGGCTACACATGCCGTTTGATGCCATCTCCTATGGTGAACAACAAACCATCTCCCAAACTGTAATGTACGACATCTTATTAGACTTACCAACTTCACCTACTCCTACCTCTTCATAACCTGCTTTTCCACATTACCAACATCTCCTTTCACCCCATTCATAATCTAGGTAGCAACGAGAATCTCTCACGAGAACAATTATCCAAACTTCCTTCAGTCCCATTCACAACCTCGCGAGATATATCCCACGGAAAATTCATGTAATTGCCATTCTCAATTAAATGTGAGTAGCCTAATTTTGTAAATACAGTGCCTTCCATAAGTATTCGAACAGTGAAGTCAAATTTGTTATTGCTATACACTCAAGAAATTTGGATTTGAGATCAAAAGATGAATACGAGGCAATAGCACAGAAGATCAGCTTATATATATTGGTTGTTTTTTTTGGGTTTTTTTTTGGAATACAGAATCGAGGCTCGTGAGAGAGCTAACATTTATTTCACAAACAAATCAGACAAACAAAATATATAAAAAGAGGGAGCGGAAGACAAGATGGGGAGAGAGGAAAGCACACAAACGCAACATTTGAGGGCAGGGACATCGGCAGATGTGTGGGAGGGAGAGGGCTTGGGGGGTGGAGGCGTGGGCGGGGGGGGGGGGGGGGAAGAAGTATAAAACACAAGGACACCAAGGACTTCCAGGACAGAAGTGGTATTTCAAAAAAGTGGATTTTAGGTGAAATTAGCAGGGGTAGAAAAGATCAAGGTTTTGGATGGGGGAAGATAAGAGATGGTGGTGAACAGCTGTTTTAAAGACCTGGAGGGAGGAGTGGGATTGAAGAGAGTGAGGGAGTTTGTTCCAGAGGTGGGAGAAAAGAGGATTGAAGGAGAGAAAGTGAGCAGAGAGTCTTGATTTTGGCAGTTTAACCATAAGAGGGTTGCAGGCAGATCTTGTGCGACCTGTAGGAATATTTGGGGGACAGAGCCCAGAGAGAGCGGAGAGGAGTCGGTCGAAGACGGAAAGACCACCAACCTGCCTGCGGTGAGTGAGTGAAAGGCCCTTGGAGTTAGCTTCATCGTGGGAGATTCCAATGATTCTGAATGCTTTGGTTTCAATAGCGTGAAGACGTGCTAGGTGTGAGGCAGCAGTATTCCATTGAGCTGCGGATGAAAGCCTTGTATGTGGTGAGGAGCTCAGGTGTGCCAAGGAAGGACTTCGCACGTCGGAGGATGCCCAGTCGGCGACTGGCTTTGGAGGCCAGATTTGAAATGTGATTTTCCCAGGAAAGATCATGGCAGATAGTGAGACCCAAAAGCTTGAGTGACAGAACTTCTTGGAGAGGATTATTCAGAAAGTGGATGGGAGGGTTGTCCAGTCGGTCTTTTCAGAGAGACATCGTAAGAGTGTGAGATTTGTCAGGATTGAAAGACATGTTCCACTTGTTTGCCCAGTCTGTGATTTTGTCCACGTCTGCAGAGAGTGAGGAGGCTGCAGACTGCCGATCTGAGGGATTAGTGGGGTCAATATATGAAAAAAACTCACCTAACCCCCAAAAAATTGATACAAAAGGTTTTTCAATGGATTCTGGTACCATTGGGCATGCTAATTAACATACTAAACATCTAGTAACATCTGACTTCCGGAAAGGGGTCATTTTCAAGATGGCGTCCAAGATGGCCGCCAGGAGCTTAAAATGGCCATATCTCAATTATTATTCAACCTAGAAAGGTGGTTTTGGTGTCTAACCATAGGTTTTAGGGCCCAAGGAATCCAATTGAATCAATAAAATTACCATCAGTTAATTATTTATTGACAATTCCAAGATGGCATCCCAAGGTGACATCCTGATCCACTAAAATGGCTCTGTCGAATAGTAGTCAACCTAGAGAGATTTTTTCAGTGCGTATACCTAGGTTTAAGGCACCCAGGAAATCATCAAAGTTACTTAAATAAGCACAAAGTATTCAGGTAATCCAGTAAGCCAGGCTTACCAGCCCATTAGGCATTTGTTGTCTTATACAGTTAGTCGCTATTCATCGTCATCCTCCGACTCCTCTGGAAGAAACTTGTTATGTGGATTGTCACATTCTTCAAGTTGGCACGGTCCACAGGCAGTAGTACATGGTAGTCCATATCGTCTACAAGAGCAGCGGAGTGTCTTGCAGGCAGTGGAGCAGTTACAATGAATGACCTTCAAGAGATTGTCTGGAGCAGCGTTCATTCTTGACATAAGTGGGACAAACTGATTATCCTGCAGGCTCCACCCCCATTTCATGGCATCCATACCCTCTTCTTTACCCATCCACACCATGATCTGGTAGTACACTGTACGACAGTGAAGTTTGGTAGCAGATTCAGTTGGGGGCAGACGTTCGGGTGTTACAAAAGACGAAGCAGAGACAACCTTCTTGCTGAAGGTGTTATATCGCATTGTTGCAAGGGAATCTTTGCATTTGCCACCAAAGAGGACAGCCATTACTCGGCATCCAAGGTCATCGATCACCTCTGTGGTCTGGTTTGGGATGGTGAATGTGTTGGTACAAGACCGAAGGACAGGGTCTCCTTTTACATGCTTCTGGAAAGCAGTCTTTTTGCCAACACCAAAAATCCGAGAAGTCGTGTCACAACCAGTCATGGCATGGATGAATATCAACTGAGAACACATGTCATGTCCGAGGATTTCTTTTAAACGGTTGATGTCATACACTTTAAAACTGCCATCAGCTTTGGACTTGTCTGATCTGAAATAAAGGCTCTTACTGTCTCCCTGCACATAGTAAAGGAGTAAGACAAGGAGATCAGTATCTTCTCCAATCAGTGTAGTGGTGTGTAGAAGAGATGCCTCCACTCCCCTCCACTTTCCAATTCATCACCATCCCAACACACACTTGGTTCATTAGCTGGTGAGTCGGAGGATGACGATGAAGAGCGACTAACTGTATAAGACAACAAATGCCTAATGGGCTGGTAAACCTGGCTTACTGGATTACCTGATTACTTTGTGCTTATTTAAGTAATTTTGATGATTTCCTGTGTGCCTTAAACCTAGATATACACACTGAAAATATCTCTCTAGGTTGACTACTATTCGACAGAGCCATTTAAGTGGATCAGGATGTCACCTTGGGATGCCATCTTGGACTTGTCAATAAATAATTAACTGATGGTAATTTTATTGATTCAATTGGATTCCTTTGGCCCTAAAACCTAGGGTTAGACACCAAAACCACCTTTCTAGGTTGAATAATAATTGAGATATGGCCATTTTATGCTCCCGGCGGCCATCTTGGACGCCATCTTGAAAATGACCCCTTTCCGGAAGTCAGATGTTACTAGCTTTTTAGTATGTTATTTAGCATGCCCAATGGTACCAGAATCCATTGAAAAACCTTTTGTATCAATTTTTTTGGGGTTCAACCAGATATTGACCCCTCTAGATGAGGAATGGAACGGCAGAGAGTAGAGTCATCAGCAAAGAGATAGAGAGGATTTTCAAGAGAGTCAGAGAGATCATTGATGAAGACCAGAAAAAGCACAGGGCCCAGAACACTGCCTTGGGGAACACTAGCCTGAACAGGAAGAGGAGATGAGAGAAACCCATTCAGGGCCACACGTTGACTACGACTAGAGAGGAAGTCCGCCAGCCATGCGTGGAGATTTCCATGGATACCAAAGGAGGAGGGTTTGGTGAGCAGAGCGGGGTGCCAGACCGTATCGAAGGCACATGATATGTCTAGGGAGACAGCTCTAATTTCCTTTTTGGCATTGAGGACCTCCATCCATTGTTGAGAAAGCAGAAGCAGCATGTCCAGAGTAGAGTGACCAGGTCTGAAACCAAATTGATGATCAGAGATCAAGCCATTGGATTAGAGGAAAGATTTCATATCCGAAGCAATGATGGATTCCATGACTTTGCTGATAATTGAGAGAAGGCTTATTGGTCTGTAGTTGCTAGGATCTGTTTTTGCACCTTTTTTGTGCAAAGCGGTGATGTTGGCTGATTTCCAAGCAGATGGCAGATGACCTTGAGCAAAAGAGAGGGTGAAGAGAACAGAGAGAGGGAGTGAAAAAGTGGAAGAACAGGATTTTAGGACCCGTGGGCTGATGCCGTCAGGTCCAGTTGCAGAATCAGAGTCGAGGGTTGACAGAAACTTTTCCACCTTGTCAGGAGGAAAGGACACAGAGTCCAGGAGCAGCTGGGTACGACTGGATACGGTAGGTACAGAGAGGGATGGGTTTGGGACACAAGATTTAGAGGCAAACACAGAGTTGAGGCATTCAGCTTTTTCACGTGCGGAGTCAGCCGTGTAGCCGTTTGAGGTGAGGGAGGGGATGGAGGGGGAACAAACACCAGAAACAGATTTGACCAGACTCCACCAGGATTTGGAAGAGGGAGACAGATAAGAGAGTTCGGTCTTGAGAATGGAGAGATAATTTCATGATATTTTTCATGCTAATTTCATGATAATTTCATGAAAGATATTTTCATGCATTCATGTTCACCATTGTAGAACAATAGGATTTTTAATGATCATTCCCCTCGTTTTAGGCAGGCATAAGTATTAGAACAGATTAACTTAAAGTAAATTAAAGTAGTATAATAGTTAGTATTTGGTTGCATATCGCTTGCATGCAATAACTGCATCGAGCCTGTGACCCAATAATATCACCAAACTATTGGTATCTTCCTTTAAGATGTTTTGCCAAGCGTTTACTGCAGTCTCATTTTCAGTTGTTGTTTGTTTTTTGGTGGTTTTCTGACTTCAGTCTCAATCAAATCAAATTTCAGTTGAATTGAAAAGACCTAGAACAAGTAGTGAAAGGACTAAAAGAGTTCAGTTCCATCAAAGTGAAATACAATAAAATTGTCCAAAAAAATATTGTTACGGATCTCGTGGGTCGGCGCTCCCCTTAATCAAGAGGGGGTTAATCCCCTTGTCTTTTTAACTGGCCGACCCGAGTCCTTAGGAGTTATAACGCTCCTTCCGGTCGGTATTGGCTAGGGTCATTGGTCAATGGAGTCCCAAATACCTACTTAACAACCCGACCGTAAAGCAGGGAAATAACTCCTGCTCGGACCACGGATACGATGGAAATTTCCGAGCGGTTAGCAATCCGCGACCCGAGCCATTAACAAGGGACTAAACCCGATTGTAGCGGCCGTAATTGTGCCACAGGTATTCAATGGATAGAAAGGACGGATGCGATCGGATTGGGGAAAACCAAGAAAGAACAAGGCAATTTATTTACAAACCAAAAAGAAGAGGAAAGGAAAGGAAAGGATGTACAAAGAAGAAGAAGAGGAAGCAGACACAGGGCAATCTTAAACAGTCTTATTCTATGGACCCCAGAAAAACAGACAGACTCACACAGGGATTGTAGCTGGTGGGGTGGAAGGTCCAGGTAGAGGGTCCGGCGATGAGGTCCAGCTCCAACTCGTACCGTGGTGGCGGTGGATAGCAGGCCGGCAGCACTCTGTGTGTCGTTGACCGCGAGTGGACCTTACGTATAGCGGGGGGACGGGAATGCCTCGCACGTATGCGTTCCTCAATCGGACTCGTATAAATGCGTCTCCGCCACTGAACGTCCTCAAACCGCCTCTCCAAGATCCGTAACAAGATCCAGAGGTCCATACACGTTCAAAGTGAGTTCTCTGCACAGTCCCAATCCACTCAAAAGAGTCTTTCTGCGCTGTTCAATGCAAGTCCGTCTCCGCTCAAAGTCCGTGTTAATCAGCGCCAGCGAGTCGAGTCCAGTCGAGTCCGTAAAAGGGCTTTCGCGTTCGCTTATATCACGCGATCCAGTATCACTCCGCGCTCCACAAAGCCACGCCCGCCAGTGACCTTCCCTCAGCCCTGGTTGGCTGGTCGGGGCTTACTGGCCACGCCTTTGACGGCTTGTTGACAGGCCACACCTTGTCCTTGGCGTCCCGCCCCCTTCTTCCTCGAGCCAGACCGCATGGCTAATAGCGGCGCTTTTAGAGGGAAGCCGCACAATGACCGGAATGGGATCTTATTTAATTGATGCAGCGCAGATTCAACTATTGGAAACATGGCCTTATGTAAAACACATAATAATGAAATAACTAAAGTTCCTATGGTGGCCTACGTGTTGCTTGTGGACTAATTAGGGTGCTACTTTTAATCATTTAATAAGGGGGATATTTACAAGAGATTATTTACAAGTGAAGGTTCTAAAACCGTAACACTGCACCCTCCCTTTTTCCAGGCTCGGCCCGAGCCGACACAAAAGGGATATCTTTTAACATTAGTGTGGCACTTAGGTGTGGTGACCCTCTACTTTTACTCTACACCCTAAGTGCGACAATTTTAAAACACTCAATATGTCCCGCCTGCTGCTTTGCATCCTACCTAACTGACTCACGCCCACAGACGAACCGAATTGCGGAATGGTTCTGAAACTAAACATTTAGCCGGTGGTGAGCATTATTTACAAGACTAGTTAATTAATTATTTACACTGCACCCAGGACCTGTCTTTTGTGGGAAAAAGCAGAAACATTTGAAAAGAGGAAAGCCATTGCACTGCACTGCACCGATACACCATACCCATATGCACCAATAAACAAAAGCACCAATAAGCAACAATGCACCATAAATGCACAAAAAGCACCATCCATGAAAAAGGCACAAAAACAAACATTTTAAAATAATCAATGATGTCTTGTCCTTGCTTGTCTGCTGGGCTGGCTGCTGGGCCGATGTTTCTGGCTGTCTTCTTGCTTGCTGTTATTTTTTAAATAAAAAGGCACAAACTGCGTCTGTTTTTTTATTTATTTCTGGCCAGCAGGGCCAACTCAGGTGGTCCACCTGCATGGCATGATGCCACTTGACACAGTGGTCCGCAAGCCAGCATGCTGGCAGCAAAGGGCTGTCCCAGCAGAGGTGCCAGGCCACAGTACGTGTGGTCCATAATTGGTGCCAGGCCACAGAACGTGTGGTCCATAAGTGGTGTACCAGTACAGGCAGGCAGGCAGCAAGGGTGCGGGCACACAATTGTGGCACCTGCACACTCCCCTCGGACACAAAAGACCATGGTCCATGAGCGGGGAAGGAAGACAAGCCGAGGTTAGCAATGGGTAAGGGCGCAAGGGTACACATAAACGCAAGGCAATGCAACATGAAGGGCTGAGAAAGCTCGTCCCTAGTGTTCATCACCCCCCATGTCACCTGCACTACCCTGGCCCCTCCCCGTATTTACACAATTTACAACTTTACACATTCGTCGCTACCGTCTTGTCTCCCATATCTCCCCTAAACCAAATTCATCATCAATCCCTCCTCAGGAGGAAGAGATGGAATCATGTAAAATGTCAAACTCCGCCATGATGCGTCTTCCATTCCAACCAAACATTTGTGCAAACCTGGTGTGGAGGCTTATCACCTTGGTGAGTGGATGCGAATGGTGCAAAGAGACTTTCATCCTAACTATCTTGTAAATGACATTAACACTTAACTTTACACGGGGTCTTGCCCTGCCAATCCATTGGCCCTCATTACACTATGCAGTTCTAAGAACCGAATTCCCATTGACCAGTCTGTGGTGCTCACCATTTTGGGGTCTCACTCCCCCGATTTTTTCTACCTGTGCCCTTGCACAATTTCAGGGCTGGGTCGTGTGGCTCCCCTAGCAGGTCCTACTTACCTGCGCACCTCCGCCACTGAACGTCGCCACCCGAGCTTGCCTAGCTCCTCAACCCTAACCTAACTGGGGAAGGCCCTCCCTGGCACTTACCCCCTCCATGCCCACCTTGGCATCGGGCTACCCGGGTCCTCCTTCTCGGATCCTCAGGCCCCATTGAACTCTATCTCAACTGACTCTACCTGGCTCCCAGAGCCTACCTGCGGCCTCACCTGGCCGACAGACTACCAGTGGCGGAGTGCTCAAACAACCATACACACTAACAGGCCACACGCCCAGCCATTCCATACACTTATGCACCCAACCAAGTAATACCCTGCTACTTTCCGCACCACAGATGCCAATATCCAACCACAATTTACCTATACCCTCTACCTACTTTTAAACTACCCTCCCCGGGTACTTGTGAGGGGGTCCATCCTTCCCCCACTCACTCCTTCGCACCGTGCACTCCACTCCACTCATTCCACACGACTCAGCACTCCACACCATTCGTTCCACTCTCCAAATCTCCATTTCCACACTTGCAAGCACATTCACTTGTGGAAGTGTAAATTTATGAAGCAAGCAATTTCTAAGAGCCACAACCCTCCAATCCGAGTCTGCAAGTGTCTTTTTGTGGTTTCCATGCAAAGTTTGGGATCCCCCTGCAGTTGGCAAGTTGTCTCCAGCACTGACCAGAATCGTGGCTTGAGAAGAGGAAAAATTCTTAGTGGAAGCAATGGTGAACCACATATTGTCAGCAATGACTGATGGAACATTATTACAAATAGGGGAATATGTAATACATATGGGATGTGTTTTTGGAAAATAATGTAATGTTGGATTTAGTATGTCTCATTGAAGTTCCATGAGTAAGATATTGTGTTTCTTAGTATGGCTAACAGCTGACATCGCAATATCTGAGTAGATTAGTATTCAGAACTGTCCATTGTTGGTGAAAGCTAATTACTATTGGTGCTTGCTTAGCAAGGGGCTTGGCAAACAAGCTTTCTTTGTGACTGTGAATAATCTACGAGTACAATGCAAATACTTGGTAATTATTGCAGAGTCGATCAATGGAAGCGGATAAATCGCTCTGCGCTGACCGTTGTAAAGACAGTTCAGCGCACGCTTTTTCTTTCTTACTTGGAGTTTATTTAATAAATAGTTTTATGACATTGCCAGCGTTCTCAGGAAAATCTCTCACCAAGAACGATAATAATTAAACACTGAATCAAAATAGCTTATTAGTATTTGATAAGGGTTAGTCTGAAATATGAAAAATCCTATAGAAAATCCATGGAGGCTAGCCCTCTCTGGCTCTCTGCTTCTCAGTAAAATATTTTGTGGGATTGCAGTAGGATTTAACTTATGAGGGAAAAGATGAGTTTGCAGATTGAAAAAGGATGGGATTGCCATAGCTATTGAAGTGACTGTTTTAATTGAGTAAGGACTTTTCTTATTTAATTGCATGCCTATTTTGAAGTTTTAACATGACTTATCAAAACTCCTGTTACTAGTTTGTTAATTTGCAATATTGTATAATAACCCTTGCATCAAACAATTACACAGAATGGTAAATCATGTGGTATAGTTTTAATAATAAAGGCACTGCAATTATTTAATTATGACTAAGGATAATATTGTTTTTAAAAAAGTGCTTTGAAATAAAGCAAGTGGTCTTTGTCCTTCTCGTGTCGAAAATGAGTAAAGGATATATCCACTTCGCTGAGATTGACCTTCAAATGTTCTTGAAGCCTTCATACAGGATTAGAGAGAAGGTGATTCCGAGATGTCTGGCAGGAGACAATGGAAAAACAGAAAGAATTTGAAATGCAAACCTGCTCTCAGCGGGAAGCACCCTCATCTCAAGATTCCTCCGATCCTTGCGCCCTCCCACCCAAACTTTTGCCCAACCAATCCCACTGCTCTCCTCCCCTCTCTTCGCTCCTCCCCCCTCCTCTTGCTCCTCCCACTTGAAATGTTTTAAAAATCAGAACGAATGACCAAATAACCAGGATTAGCACTGGGTCTGTAAGATGTTGGTTTGCTGTACTTAGGATACTTCACTTGGCTGGTCGATTCTGTATGTTAACTGTATACTGTGCATGCTGGTGTTTGGTATGATGTTTCTTTGTGCATCCCTACTGTACCAGGATTTTCACTTTGGACTTTGATCTAGGATTTGTTGTAAATCTTCCTTGTGTTTTTGTGAATTGTACCATGCTCTCCTTGGTTTGATAAAGGTTATTGTTTCTTGCTGTGTATTTTCTGGCAGACAGAAAGTGTTGTCCTCCTCAGGAATTAAAATTTGTGACTCTCTTCTGACAAGTTGATGGACATTGAATTTTTGGTTAATCTATTACATACTACTGTAGGAAAATATCCCTAACAAGATGGCGACTGTGACTTCTTGCTAACTCTAGGATGACCTGGGAAAACAAAGACTTGAGCACAAAGCTGTACTCTCCTCTTCCCCTTGTCGCCTGGTAACGCATCTAACGAACTTATCGCAGATTTTGATTCCCGAGTATTATGGTCACAGAATGGTGTATTGTGTTAACTATTTTGTATCATCTGTCTGTCTGTTCTTGCATAAATTCTGCAGTGTGGTGTGTTATTGGTTAATTGGTTTGTTTGTTGGTTTGTTTGGTTTGTTGGTTGTTGGTTGGTTTGGTTTCATTGGTTATTTGGTTGGTCAGGTTATTTGGTTGGTTATTTGGTTCGTGGGTATACCAGATGGTTGATTGCGTGAAATACCCCAGGAGTGTTTTGTCAATGTGGTTTTGTTGCCACTAGATTTGACAAGATTAACACGGATGTCCGCATTTTGTAGCGGTGGTTCTGAACAATCACTCACTCTTCTGCAGAAAGAGTGGTGATGTTGCATGTATTTGGTCAAAATTCGATTTTGACAGGTTAACACGGGTGTCCGTATTGTAGCGGTGGTTCCAACTGCCTTCACTCACTGAAGTAGTGGTGACCAGTTGTTCGTTGGTGTGTACATGTCTTGAAGTATCAAGAGTGAGTTTTGGTGTGTGGCAGAGTGTGCTTTGCAATGGTGTGTCAGAGATATGGGTGAAAATATTGTGTTTGCAGGTGTGCGTGACATTTGGTCAAGTAGACAGGTGCACCTGTTAAAATTAGGCTGCTTGTACCTTGGGTGTGAATGTAAAATGCTTTTTGGTGTTTTACAGACAGGCTGACAACTAACATTCACTCGGATGGTGGTTGAAGCTGACCTTCATATGAATGAATGTATTTATGACAAAAGGATGCACAATGAGTGATATCACTTACAGAAATGGGCGAGTATTTTTGATCTGGCAGACATTCTGAGTGACGATTCAGAGAAGTTCTAATTCATGATCAATGTTAAAGATGCAAGCCCTCCTATGTGATTGCAAGCCTTTTGTAAGCCTTTGATGCAAGCCTTTTGTCCAACATATATATCTAGGATTATTGCAGGACAAATGATGGAAATGTAATGAACAGGCTAAAATTGCGTACATAATTTGTGAAATGGGAGATACGATGTTGTTCTTGTAAATTCCTTCATGTTTTATGTGCCTTGAAGGAACAGGTGGACTCAACAATGCATGTCCAGGCTCAGGAAAACAGATTTGGTTGGTACATATATTTTTATTGAAAGGTGAAAAGTATATATAATGAATTGGAATGCTGTCAAAATGATGGGCTAAACTGATAGGATCTGCTTGGTGTTAATTTAAGGACTGTTCCGATTATCTTTGTTGAGCACCAAAATCTGTCTACCAAATTTTGTCTATGTCCATCACTAAGCTTTTGAGACATGCTTCACGTTTAATGAAAGACAATAATTAAGTGCTTTGTGGAAAGGCAATGGCAAACCACCCAATGTCGTCACCTTTGTATGGCAGACGACGACCTACTACTTAGGAACAAGTAGGGAGTCAAGGATAAGTACCAGGGGTTCAAGGAGGGCAAAGAGAGCTTGTGTACAGACATTGGCCATTTCATGAGCTCAGAGAAATAAAATTCCAAATTCCACTCTGCTGGCTCAATTGAAACAGACAATGGAACAGCTAGCGACGAGTGTTTGTGAGTAACAACCACCCTCTGGTCGAGGCTCATAGAAAAAGTGATACTTATTGATGTGGCATGCTTTTTTTTTTTTTTTTTTGTATACAGAGTCGAGGCTCGTGAAAGAGCTAACATTTATCAAACAAACAAATCAAACAAACAAGCAAACAAAGTATATAAAAAGGGGAGCGGTCGACAAGATGGGGAGAGAAGGGGAGGAAGCACACAAACACAACATTTGAGAGCAGGGACATCGGGAGATGTGTGGGAGGGAGAGGGCCTGGGGGGAGGCAGGATAGGTATAAAACGCAAGGACACCAAGGACTTCCAGGAAAGAAGTCAAAAGTCACCTCAAAAAAGTGGATTTGGGGTGAAATTAGTGGGGGTAGAAAAGATCAAGGTTTTGGATTGGGGAAAATAAGAGATGGTGGTGAACAGCCGTTTTAAAGACCTGGAGGGAGGAGTGGGATTGAAGAGAGTGAGGGAGTTTGTTCCAGAGGCGGGAGAAAAGAGGAATGAAGGAGTGAAGGTGAGCAGAGAGTCTTGATTTTGGCAGTTTAACCATAAGAGGGTTGCAGGCAGATCTTGTGCGACCTGCAGGAATATTTGGGGGACAGAGCCCAGAGAGAGCTGGGGGAGCAAGGCCGGAGAGGAGTCGGTAGAAGACAGAAAGACCACCAACCTGCCTGCAGTGATTAAGTGAAAGGCCCTCGGAGATAGCGTCATCGCGGGAGATTCCAATGATTCTGAACGCTTTGGTTTCAACAGCGTGAAGACGAGCTAGGTGTGAGGCAGGAGCACCAGCCCAGAGGGGAGAACAGTACTCCATTGAGCTGCGGATGAAAGCCTTGTATGTGGTGAGGAGCTCAGGTGTGCCAAGGAAGGACTTCGCACGACGGAGGATGCCCAGTCGGCGACTGGTTTTGGAGGCCAGCTTGGAAATGTGGTTTTCCCAGGAAAGATCATGGCACATAGTGAGACCCAAAAGCTTGAGTGACAGAACTTCTTGGAGAGGATTATTCAGAAAGTAGATGGGAGGGTTGTCCAGTCGGTCTTTTCGGAGAGACATCGTAAGAGTGTGAGATTTGTCAGGATTGAAAGACATGTTCCACTTGTTTGCCCAGTCTGTGATTTTGTCCAGGTCCGCAGAGAGTGAGGAGGCTGCAGACTGCCGATCTGAGGGAGGAGGATGGAGCGGCAGAGAGTGGAGTCATCAGCAAAGAGATAGAGAGGATTTTCAAGAGAGTCAGAGAGATCATTGATGAAGACCAGAAAAAGCACAGGGCCCAGAACACTGCCTTGGGGAACACTAGCCTGAACAGGAAGAGGAGATGAGAGAAACCCATTCAGGGCCACACGTTGACTACGACTAGAGAGGAAGTCCGCCAGCCATGCATGGAGATTTCCATGGATACCAAAGGAGGAGGGTTTGGTGAGCAGAACGGGGTGCCAGACCGTATCGACGGCACGTGATATGTCGAGGGAGACAGCTCTAATTTCCTGTTTGGCATTGAGGACCTCCATCCATTGTTGAGACAGCAGAAGCAGCATGTCCAGAGTAGAGTGACCTGGTCTGAAACCAAATTGATGATCAGAGATCAAGCCATTGGAGAAGAGGAAAGATTTCATATCTGAAGCAATGATGGATTCCATGACTTTGCTGATAATTGGGAGAAGGCTGATTGGTCTGTAGTTGCTAGGATCTGGTTTTGCACCTTTTTTGTGCGAAGCGGTGATGTTGACTGATTTCCAAGCAGATGGCAGCTGACCTTGAGCAAAAGAGAGGGTGAAGAGAACAGAGAGAGGGAGTGAAAGAGCGGAAGAACAGGATTTTAGGACCCGTGGGCTGATGCCGTCAGGTCCAGTTGCAGAATCAGAGTCGAGGGTTGACAGAAACTTTTCCACCTTGTCAGGAGGAAAGGACACGGAGTCCAGGAGCAGCTGGGTATGACTGGGTATGGTGGGTACAGAGAGGGATGGGTTTGGGACACAAGATTTAGAGGCAAACACAGAGTTGAGGCATTCAGCTTTTTCACGTGCGGAGTCAGCTGTGTGGCCGTTTGAGGTAAGGGAGGGGATGGAGGGGGAACAAACACCAGAAACTGATTTGACCAGATGCCACCAGGATTTGGAAGAGGGAGACAGATAAGAGAGTTCGGTCTTGAGAACGGAGAGATATTGTTTCCTGGCTCTCCGGAGGGTGGACACACACTTGTTTCGGGCTTTGTGAAAGGAAATGAGATTTCCTTCCGTTGGATTTGCTTTCCAGGAGACGAAGGCAAGTTGTTTCTGGGCAACAGCCTCACCACAAGATTCCGTGTACCATGGATGGGAGGAAGGGTATGACAACTGAAGACGAGCTGGGATAAATCTGTGCATGAGAGAGAGCAATTTACTTTGGAAGAATTCCCAGGATGAGTTGATGTCAGAGGTGGTAGAGATGGGAGACCAGTCCAGATGATTGATGGCTGCTTGAAGACCGTGCCAGTTGGCCTGAGTGAAATGCCAGACTCGTCGACGCTGAGCAGGCTCCCTGAGAATGGTCAGAGAGATGTCCACTTTAACAAGCACATGATCAGATGATCCGATTGGAGCAGAAGAAGAGCAGCAGACATTTTCAGGGAAGTTAGTCATAACCAAGTCCAGAAGAGAAGATGCTCCGTTGACTGAGATCCGGGTCGGGAAATTGACAGATTGTGTCAGTCCCAGTGAGTTGCAGAAGTCCTTTGCTGAGGAGCCATGGCTGGTGAGAGGGGTACCCACACCCAGCCAACTGGCATGGTGACAATTGAAATCACCACATATGAGGAAGAGAGAGTTGGGATGAGTAGATAGAAGTTGGTCCATATTATCAGACAGCGAGATGTAGATGGAGTCATCACTGTTTGGTGGACGGTACAACACACATATGAACAAGAGGTGGGAGCGAAGGGGAAGCCGTAGCCAGAGGTATTTCTGGGGGTGAGGTGGAGAGAGTGCAGTGCAGGGCGAGTGAGGAAGAGAGTTTTTGATAAAGATAGCAACCCCACCTCCAGGACGAGGCTCAGGTCTATCTTACCGGAGGAGGGAGTAACCCGGGAGAGATACTAAGGAATCAGAGACATCATGAAGGAGGAAAGTTTCTGTTAAGCAGATCACGTCTGGTTTGACAGAAGCAACCTGTATGGGGAGATCAGTTAAGTTTGAACGAAGGCCCCGGATGTTTGAGGTTCATACCGTTAATGAAGAGGAAGGGGGAGCATGGGATACAGAACAGGGGGGAGGAGGGGTAGGGTAAAATGTGGAAGAGGTGGAAGAGGTAGGGAGAGCTGTTGAAGGTGTGTCAGAGATTTCAGAATAGCTCGGAGAAAGGGAAGGATGGGGCAGACAAAAGGTTTGATGGTGATTGGGTGAGGCACAATGAGGTGTTATTTGAGGAGGGGGAAGAGCGAGGCAGAAGGTTTGAGGAGATGGAGGTGAGAGTTGGAAGGGGGAAGAAGCGGGGAGGATGCTTTGAGGAGGGGGAGTGAGAGGCAGGAAATTGAGAAGAAATGAGGGTGGGGAGATTTCAAGGGGAGGGGCGAGGGGGGAGTTTAGCAGGGAAGGGACAATGGGGAGGGGTTTGAAAGGGATGGGATATTGGGGAGATTTGGAGGGGAGGGGTGAGGGAGGAGTCAAGGAGGGGAGGGGCGAGGGGGAGTCTTGGAGGGGAGGGGTGAGGGGGTAGTTTAGGAGGGAGGGGGCAAGGGGGGAGATTTGAAAGGGATGGGTGTTGGGGAGGATTAGGAGGGGAGGGGAAAGGGGGAAGATTTGAAAGGGATGGGTGATGGGGAAGATTTGGAGGGGAGGGGTGATGGGGAAGATTTGGAGGGGAGGGGTTATGGGGAAGATTTGGAGGGGAGGGGTGAGATTGGATTTTAGAAAGTGTACGATTAATGGGAAACGAACATTTATTGCAAAATGAGTTTCTTGTGACCTTCGAGTCAAAAATACATTTAAGGACGCTGGATGGAGGATGGAGTGCAGGAGAGTTTAGGGAATGTAGAAAAGAGGCACTATAAGAGATGGAATTTTTTTGGGGGATGAATAGATTTGGTGAGCAAGTCGAAAGCAGGCTTTTAAAGAAGAAGAAGAAAAAGGTGTTATAATATACGACGGAATACAGAACTTGAGGGGAAAGTGTAAACATTGTAAGGTTAATAACAGTGAAAACTATCTGGGGAAATGGGGGAGAAACACGTGGTCGAAGATTGAACGAATGAATAAGAACGAATAAACGAATGAGAACAAAGAATAAGAACAGAGAAGGAAATGTTTTTTTTTGTATTTTTGTTTTTTTTTTAGTTGAGATTTACACAATAGATATTAATGATATTACAATCGCTTACAATAGATATTAATGGCGAGGGTTGTGGTTGATTCGATTTTGCGAAATTAACATTCTTTGAACAAGTTAAATGGTAAAATAATGAAAAAATATATAATTATTTACTCTCTGAAACTGGGTATAGTATAGAACTCTGGGTATAGTTCTCAAGTCACTCTGGGTTGTGACTTGAAGAATGAATTGGAGTTGTGACAAGGTGTAGACAGATGGGAGGTTGCGATGTTGGTACTGTGGATTCTATGAGACAAAGTACAGACAAATTTTGTTTCATTTCTAAAAATTTCGTGGACAAAAGTGGGTGTAATGTAAGGATGTAAGGATGTAAGAATGTAAGGTAAAATTGAGTTATGGAATTAATTGCTTTCAACAATGCAAAGGGTGACAAGATATGGGATTGTAATGGGATTTTAATGGGATAAATATAAAAGATATTTGTTTTTGTCAAGAAAAAGTGACAATTAGCTGAGGAGTCACCGAGGCCAAACTTTCACCTTTGACGGCAGAGAAATTGTGTTCTGACAGCAGAAGACTTCCAAATAATATTTATGGCTGGATTGTTTCAAGAGAAATGACATACTATTTATTTTAATATATAATTGCTATGAGATGAAATTATATTTTCGGTGTTGGTGTGATAGTAATTACCTAGAAAAATATATCTGAAGACTTACGGACATAATTTAGGCAAAATATGGCAGAATAGTTGTTGATAGTTTAGGCACATCTCAGAATGCTTGTTGATTTAAATTTCAAAGTCAAATTTTACACCTTCAAGTACTGATGAAATCTCCATTTTTTTCACATGTAGTTTTGTTGAATGTTTTGTTGAAGATGAATAATTGACGATTATTGGAAAAATTTTGATGGGTCTAACTGTGGAAAGTGTTATTAAATCATAGGTAGAGGTTACAAGGAAACTAGGTGTTACTAGGAAACAAAAGTAGACAGACAAGCAAAATGAGTGTAATGACGTTTGCCAACCAAGATGTTGCATATCTTTGTTGACGTTCTGACGTTGTTCATTTCAATTATGGTAGGAATTAATAGAATTGCTATTAAATGAGAATTTTCAATTGGATGTTAAAGCAACGAAGAGTTTTATGGGATTATAAGGTCATATCGCGACATCATGGGAAAGCTAATGTTAATTGTGGGATGTCAGAGGTAATGGTGTAGTTTAATGTTCACACTGTTTGGGAAAATAATGCTCTATGCAACATGATCCTAAAAAGAACCCATCCCTACATCTAAGGATCAGGAAGGGAAGAAATGGAAAATTTGAGGTATTAAAGTTACGGAACTCAAAATATCTAGGTTTGGATGTGCAGTCATTAAAAATTGAGTCATTCATTGGTTTGATGATAATCCTAATATTTTGATAAATATTTGATAATAATCCTAATAATTTTAATCCTAGGAATAATATTGCTAATAGTTTGTCTGAAGGCTTTGATAAATATTTGTCTAAAGCAAACAGCGACTTCTAAGATGACAGAAGTGTGGGGTATTTGGCATCGCCAGGCTAGTTTATTGGTTTAGGAATGTTTAGAGGTCATTACAATGTGATCATTACTTGTGTGATCATTTATGAAATTTCATGAACAGATATGTGAAATGGATCTAATGTGAGTGTGTATGAGAAATTTGTTGCAGGATTCGTGGAATGTTCAAGGTCGGACATGATCGTTGGAGAACTTACAATAAATTTGGGAAAAAGAAGTGACTTTCCATAAAATTCTCACAAAGATTTCATAGGAAGGAAGAGAATAAATTTGAAATGGAAATTCTGAAAAATTAAAATTAAAAGACCCTGTATTGAACTAACACATGTGCTTAGGGGGTGGGGGGGGGGCATCATGGGGAATAGAACTGAAAGATAATTTTCGGAACAATTGAATTACCAGTTAATGGGACGCTATGAAAGTCGCATGAAATTTAATGATAACATGACTCTCACATGGAAGTCAAAGGATGAAGCTGAAGGGAAAGGTGTAAGCTGCATGTGGGAGGATGTGTGCGTGTGTGCAACGAAGGCTGGAAAGGGCGGAAATGCAAATGGTTCGGTGGATGTGCGGAGTATTGAGAGAGAGAGGAAGACAAATGATGAATGGGAATAGAGCCTATGATTGATGCTGTGAAGAGGAACAGGTTGAGATGGTTTGGTCATGCATTGAGGAAGGATGAAAGTGACTGGTTGAGAAGAGTGATGGAAATGAATGTAGATTGAATTAGAGGACGGGGAAGACCGAGAAAGACTTGACTAAAGATGGTGGAAGAAGAAATACGGGCAAAGGGGGTTAACAAGGAAAGATGCAGAAAATAGGGCAAAATGGAGAAGATTGTCATGGGGACCGCAAGGCTAACTCCGCTCTAGCAGGGAAAAATGGCCTTAAAAGGCATGTTGTTGTTGTTGTCGTTGTTATATGGCATATGAAAATATCTGCTATTAATCTTGGGGTAAAATTTTGGGGAGGATGGACCAAGGAAGGTAAAAGGGAGCTGGAAATGTTAATAATGATAGACCAGATGGGAAAACACTGAATAATATATTGTGGGACAAAAACGTTGGTCTAAATGTCAACCTTGTGTGTGGTTCTAAAAATTAATAGACGAATATTGATGAGCAGACTTTAAAAAATGACACCTACCCTGATATGGGAAAATAATAGTACAGAAAATTGGCAAAATTGATAAAGACTACGTATTAATATGATTTTGTATAAGTACGAAAGGTTTGTGGTCACAAATTTCAAAGGAAATGGAAGTTATGTCTTTGGAAAGTTTTCAAAATTTGTAAGGGATCTTGCATGGGTCTACCAAAGCATTTCTCAGTTTAATGGAAGTTGGATTTTGTAAAAAAAAAATATACAGACATATGTGAGTACAGACATATATTAGGGGTAAATTGACAATTTTCTGATTGGATTAAGATATGAACATATATATGGTTGAATGTAACCACAGTATAAAATAATATACAGATTTGGGACATTTTGTAAACTTTTGAATGAAGAGAAAAGTCATAAAATTCATTATATTTAGTGAATGGAAAATATTTGCGTTAAAATAGCATGGTTAAAATGGTTAAAAGCAGTGAAGTGAAGTGAAGGTTTGGGTCTAGCAGGACTAGCAGTGAACTTATTCACTAGCAGTGACGAAGCATGGTTAAAATTACGATCTAGTGATGGCCTGCACCTTACAAAACAAAGGGTTATGAAAATGGTCAATCATTAGTGTTCTGTACGTTTTATTACAATAGATATGTTATGATATTGTGTTATAATTAAGGATATAAACGAGATGTAATGGTAAATCTTTCAAAGGGAGGGAAAATACAAAACGTATGAACTATTGGACGTGCTGTTACATAGTTAAAAAAAACAAAAAAACGTGATGTTACATGCACTAACACCATACATTTTTGATAACTTGGGACATCTACATACAGGTGTCATTTGTATTCACTAGTTAAAGTGTAAATACGAAAATTGTAAAATTTGATGATGAAATTAGGTTATTTTTCTTGTAAAAATGATAAAAGTAAAAGGATGTTCAAGTGAACTTTGTGCTGTGAAAAGAATGTCAAGTTAATGGAAGTGTTTTTTTTTGATTAAATTTGTTCAATTTGTGTTCAAATGATCAATGTTTATCACAAGTCATGATAAATTAATGGAATTAATGCTCCAAATTAATGGAATGAAATGTAAATCTTGAACCAGATGGAAAACTGGCCTCACTGAAGGAAGAGTGGAATTATGTGATATTTATATTATTTTTAATGAATGGTGTTGATGTTTTATAAGGTAAATGAAAAGGGAAGGAAACGGTGCCCTGGGGGCATGCACCTGTTACATATACATGCACCTGTTCCATAGCTACTATCTGTCCTTTGAATGAACTGTTACGGATGAGAAGTACAATGATATTGTAATCATTGTTGAAATGTCACAAATGTATTTTTCGGATTGTAGGTTATTTGAGGTCTAATGGGATTAATGTGTATGTTAGGAACATTTTGAAAAGAAATATAGATATATGGTATTTCTAAAAGAAACCAAGCAAATGAGAGTTCTTGGGTTAATGGGATATAAATAAATGCATCTACAAGTTGATGGTTTATAAAAAATTTAGTTCTGGATGATACTAAAACGATTAACAATGTTGACTATACAAGGAATGTGACTTGTTTTTTTTTGGGGGGGGGGGGGGGGGGGGGAAACATGTCGTTTAAAATAATTGGCTAAGTTTTAAAAAATGAAGATGTTTTTCAGAACTCTTACGATTATTTATATGAATAATGGACTATTCCATGGCGAGAGAAAATGGTTGATATTAATAAAAAGGAGAGGAGGAAAATACAGATCTTGGCAGATTGGCAGATTTGTAAAATAATGAATGTGAGATAATGAAAATAATGTGAAAGAAACTTGTGAAGGATGGGACAATTGAGGCCCATTGTATTATTATTATTATTTTTTGTTTATTTGTTATAAAATAAAGAAGAAAAAAGGAGAGGTAATGATGATTTCAAGGAATTATGTGCTGAGAGTAATGTGAATCATATAATTATGTGTTTCAGACATAATGTTTCAGAAGCCCTGGTGTTGGGCTAGTGGCTAGGGTGCCGGCTTAGGATCCTAGGATCCTGGGTTTGAATCCTGGTCAATCGCTGAATTTAACGCCAGGGGGGTTGACTCAGCCTGTCATCCTTCCGAGGTCGGCTAATTGAGTACCAGTTCACTGGTAATTCCCTGTTTGTCGTTAAAGGCGGCAAAAAGGGTTGGCGTCAGGAAGGGCATCCGGCCGTAAAACATTGCTTCAAAAAGGGGACCGAAAAACAACAACAACCACGGTCCCCGAAAAAGGCCAACCCCTGCTTGCGGGGGAAAAATGGCCTCTAAAGGTGGTTTTTCAGACATAATGTGAATCATATAATTATGTGTTTCAGACTTTTTTTTAATTTTTGTTGGAAGATTGATACGAAGGAGATCTGTGATAATTATGATAAGAATACATAAATGGTTAATTTTGGATTCTTGCTTTGATTCGATTTGGGAAAAAAAGATTTTGCTGATGCTTGGTTGAGCACCTGTGAATTACACGAGACATTTTGGAAGTAAAATATGAAAGTAAGGTTGATGAAAGAAGAAGAATTATTTAAAAATTACAGTAAGATTGATTTCCTTCTCACCTTCTGGTGAGAGGACCACATGATTGTGCAAATATAATGAAATATAATCTTTCAAATGTTCTAGGGGAACTTGTGAACCAATGCAAATTGTTATAAGGTTGGACATAATCGGGATATTGATTACATTGTCAGTTATAATGTGTTAATTCTATGTTTTAAAAATGACTTGCTTGATCCAATGTGTGGGAAAACAGGCTCTGGGGTGGTTAAATGTAAGAGGACGTCGAGCTGTCTAAATAGGAGATGGGGCTGGGTCGCTACTTATTCCCCAGTATGGGACAATTAGATTAGGACAGGAGTTGATAAGATTGGCATCTATCATAGAAGGGCTTGCCAATGAAACTGCTGAAGTTGAAATGGAAGTAGATGCTGAAATGGTAGCAATGAGAACCATTGTTATGCAAAATAGAATGGCTTTAGACATGTTGCTTTCTGAAAAAGGCGAACTTGTGCCATCATTGGCTCAGAATGCTGTACCTATATTCCAGACAACTATGAACGTATTACTGATTTGAAAAAAAAAATCAAGAATGAAGGGGCAAAATTGCATAATTACTTTAAAGACACATGGGGAATCACATCTTGGCTAGTCAGTACCTTTGGAGGCTGGGGTGCTTCTACCGGCACTAGTTACGAAATGCTTCACTGATAAATTCTTTGCAACTACATCTCCCAAACCTCCAAGTCGCAATGAGACTTTCCGAGAGATGTGCATGATTGATCTGTATTGATTCCATTTGATGTTACACTCTCATACTTCCCCTCACTATTTAGATGGTTCCTGACATGGAAACCGAAAGAACAATTGGACGCACTGCTATCACAAATAAGGGATACTGCCAGACGATGGGCTAAGCAAATGGCCTACGTTGGAGACCTTTATTCACCTGTTAAAAAAATCTGCCCCGACTACAAGAAGGTATGTCCGTGGAGAACCGTTGGACAGGGATCCTCAGGTGAATTTGGGAAAATTTAACCTGAGGACAGAAGGGAAAAAAGGGAACAGGAATTATTTGTGAAAGCAGGGTTAAAATTCTGAATGATTGTTCCTCAAAACAGGGTCAACCTGTGACTGAGATGACGAAGTTGAACACTTCTATGTTGTGGTCCTGGATACAGGACCAGAGGAGCGATTATGGAAGTGTAAATTTATGAAGCAAGCAATTTCTATGAGCCACAACCCTCCATTCCTAGTCTGCAAGTGTCTTTTTGTGGTTTCCATGCAAAGTTTGGGATCCCCCTGCAGTTGGCAAGTTGTCTCCGGCACTGACCAGAATCGTGGCTCGAGAAGAGTAAAAATTCTTAGTGGAAGCAATGGTGAACCACATATTGTCAGCAATGACTGATGGAACATTATTGCAAATAGGGGAATATGTAATACAGATGGGATGTGTTTTTGGAAAATAATGTAATGTTGGATTTAGTATGTCTCATTGAAGTTCCATGAGTAAGATATTGTGTTTCTTAGTATAGCTAACAGCTGACATCGCAATATCTGAGTAGATTAGTATTCAGAACTGTCCATTGTTGGTGAAAGCTAATTACTATTGGTGCTTGCTTAGCAAGGGGCTTGGCAAACAAGCTTTCTTTGTGACTGTGAATAATCTACTGAGTACAATGCAAATACTTGGTAATTATTGCAGAGTCGAAGAATGGAAGCGGATAAATGGCTCTGCGCTGACCGTTGTAAAGACAGTTCAGCGCACGCTTTTTCTTTCTTACTTGGAGTTTATTTAATAAATAGTTTTATGAAATTGCCAGCGTTCTCAGGAAAATCTCTCAACAAGAACGATAATTAAACACTGAATCAAAATAGCTATTTAGTATTTGATAAGGGTTAGTCTGAAATATGAAAAATCCTATAGAAAATCCATGGAGGCTAGCCCTCTCTGGCTTTCTGCTTCTCTGCCTCTCAGTAAAATCTTTTGTGGGATTGCAGTAGGATTTGACTTATGAGGGAAAAGATGAGTTTGCAGATTGAAAAAGGATGGGATTGCCATAGCTATTGAAGTGACTGTTTTAATTGAGTAAGGACTTTTCTTATTTAATTGCATGCCTATTTTGAAGTTTTAACATGACTTATCAAAACTCATATTACTAGTTTGTTAATTTGCAATATTGTATAATAACCCTTGCATCAAACAATTACACAGAATGGTAAATCATGTGGTATAGTTTTAATAATAAAGGCACTGTAATTATTTAATCATGACTAAGGCTAATATTGTTTTAAAAAAGTGCTTTGAAATAAAGCAAGTCGTCTTTGTCTTTGTCCTTGTCGTGTCGAAAATGAGTAAAGGATATATCCACTTCGCTGAGAATGACCTTCAAATGTTCTTGAAGCCTTCATACAGGATTAGAGAGAAGGTGATTCCGAGATGTCTGGCAGGAGACAATGGGAAAACAGAAAGAATTTGAAATGCAAACCTGCTCTCAGTGGGAAGCACCCTCATCTCAAGATTCCTCCGATCCTTGCGCCCTCCCACCCAAACTTTTGCCCAACCAATCCGACTGCTCTCCTCCCCTCTCTTCGCTCCTCCCCCCTCCTCTTGCTCCTCCCACTTGAAATGTTTTAAAAATCAGAACGAATGACCAAATAACCAGGATTAGCACTGGGTCTGTAAGATATTAGTAGTGTATATATGTTGCTTCTGGGACACTCTCATTTTCCCATTGACTTACATGTTAATTTTTCCCCTCCCTCATTGCCCCTAAACACCTCTATTTCTTTCACCCTGTTCTTTACGAACCTTCTAACCTTTTGACATGTTATCCTTATTCATTAGACCACTTAAACAATGGTCCTTCTGTGTGAACCTGTGATCCTTCTGACCTTATGGACCTTTTAACCTTTTACTCTTAATATCATCTGGTGAATCATCTTTGACCCACTCAAACAACGACCCTACAAATATTTGTTTATGCGTGGGAAATAATTTAATTCTCTTGCCACTCCCTTCACCATCTAATATATTAGCAAAAAAGATGTTTGGTTATTAAGCATCAGCCAAGTTTATTAAGATATTTTAACTGAGCTAAGATAAAATGGTAAACCTCCCTCAATGTTCTTGTTTGAGCGCCTCCAGTGCCACACACTTTTTGGTAGGCTCTGCCCACTTTTTGTTAAGCTCCGTCCACTTTTTGGTAAGCCACGCCCACTTTTTGTTAAGCCACGCCCACCTTTATACTAAGCACCGCCCACTTTTTGTTAGGCCATGCCCACTTTTTTTACTAGACCCCACCCACTTTTGTTAGGCTCCGCCCACTTCTGCGAAGCCCCACCCACTTTGTTAAGTCCCACCCACTTTATAAACTCTTCAGCATTGTATCATTTCCAGGTAATACATTACATCATTTTCAGGGAATTTCCATCACATCATTTCCAGTTAAGACACGCCCAGGGAATTTCCACAGGAAATGACACACCCAGTCCTTATAAAAGGCACCGACCACACAGGCTTTTTCAAACACGCTTTCTGCTTCACTTGAGAATGGACTACTATGCCGAAATGGAATGGGATAACTTTGCTATTCCTTGGAGTCCTACTACCTGTGTAGAACTCAACCTTCAGATTGATGAACTGGACTCGAACCTCTTATCAATGGAGGTAAGTTTGTTTGTTTATTTATTTATTTATTTATTTAATTAATTATTTATTTAATTATTTATTTTAATTTTTTTTTTTAGATGAGACTCGTGTAAGAGTTGACAAAGTTTATTTTAATATTCATAGAGCTTGATTTATACAAATAAAAATATTGTATTAAATTAATACATTGTTATTTTCTTTCACAGGAAATTGTATCTGAGATACGAAATGAAAATTCTGCTTTTAACACAACTTGGGATGAAGTTATTATCTTGCCAAAACGAAGTTTTTGCAAGATGTATTAGTCAGCTTGTATGTTTGTTTGTTTGTGGTTAATCATTTTTTTTCACGTTTAGATCACTCTGTAGACCACAGTTATTTTTATTGGAAACTCCTGTAACTTCGCATATCAGAGTCCTATAGAGATACCCTTCAGCACACAAAATTTTGAAGGTCAAGGTCAAAGGTCAAGGTCACTTTGTGGTCAATCATGGAGGTCGACGAAACACTAATTTTTTGAGTAACTTTGATCGGATCGTCTCCAAACTTCATGGGAATCTAGTATATGGTCCGGCGCTCAGCTGATTAGTTTTTGGTGGCGATCGGCCTTGACCTTCATGGTTAGCGCTGGAGGTCGAAAATTATTGACCCCAAGGTCAAATTTTGAAATCGTAGGTACCATATCGAGTAATACCTCATATGAATGCCCTTGATGAGTGCTTCCCAGATCTGTAAACAGTTTGACGCTATGACGTCATTTGATGACGTCATGACGAAAAAACGGAATTTTCACATTTTGGCAAGATACGGTTCACCCTGTGGGTGACATATTTTTTTTTTGTTTGAAGACATTTTGAACAACCAAGACCCCCAGAACGAGTTCTACCTTGATGACCCAGCCAAAGAGTTATACCTTGGAGATCCACAAAATCCTGAAAAAGAGTTTTACCATGATGATACTTGTTGTGAGTTATCAAAACAAAACCCACTGAACAAGTTCTACCTTGATGAGCCAGAATACAAGTCATACATTGGAGACCCACAAATTTCTGAAAATTGGGAAAGGGGAGTTCTCCCTGATGGTCCGCAGTTATACTATGTGAGACACATCATAGAAACCCTAAAAAATTGGGAAACGGGAATTCTCCCTGATGGTCCGCAGTTATACTATGTGAGACACATCATAGAAACCCTAAAAAATTGGGCAAGGAGAGTTCTCCCTGATGGTCCGCAGTTATACTATGTGAGACACATCATAGAAACCCTAAAAAATTGGGAAAGGGAAGTTTTCCCTGATGGTCCGCAGTTATACTATGTGAGACTTATCACGGAAACCCCCAATATTTCTGAAAATTGTGGTTCTACCTTGGGGACTTGGAAAGATGGTTATATTTTTGGAGACTCGGAATGGGGGTTTTGTTTTGATGACTCGGAATGTGATACCTATCTTGGAGGCTCAACAGGAATGTGGTTATACCTTGGGAACTTGGAAAGTTGGTTTTATTTTGGAGACTCTACCTGTGGGGTCCATCTTGGAGACTCTTTGGATTCTAAAGCAATGAACAATGTTCTTTGTTTAATGACGCATGATTTAAGCAATATCAAGAAAGTTCGAGGAAGAAAATGCTGGAAAATTCTTTCTTCCCATTTCTACTTCTTCAAACTTGAAAGCCTTGAAAGACAGAATTGGAAGGAAGAGGAAAAAAAAAAAAACATGAAATACATATTTTTAAAAAAGAAGAAAAAAAAGATTATGTTAGGGTTTGGGTGGGATTTTGAATGTGAGGGTTAGGGATGGGGTTGGGTTAGGGATGGGGTTGGGTTAGGGTTGGGATTTTGAATGTGAGGGTTAGGGTTATGGTTGGGATTTTGAATGTGAGGGTTAGGGTTGGGGTTGGGTTAGGGATGGGATTGGGTTAGGGTTGGGATTTTGAATGTGAGGGTTAGGGATGGGTTGGGGTTGGGTTAGGGATGGGGTTGGGTTAGGGATGGGGTTGGGTTAGGGATGGGGTTGGGTTAGGGATGGGTTGGGTTAGGGATGGGGTTGGGTTAGGGATGGGTTTGGGTTAGGGATGGGTTTGGGTTAGGGATGGGGTTGGGTTAGGGATGGGGTTGGGTTAGGGTTTGTATATTATTATGACTCACTCACACATACACACACACACAAAAGTTAAGCCCCAACTGAAAAGTTGTGGGATTCTGTGTTTGGGGTTCACAGATTTAAAAACGTATCCCCATTATACACACACAAAAGTTAAGCCCCAACTAAAAAGTTGTGGGATTCTGTGTTTGGGGTTCACAGATTTAAAAACGTATCCCCATTATACACACACAAAAGTTAAGCCCCAACTAAAAAGTTGTGGGATTCTGTGTTTGGGGTTCACAGATTTAAAAACGTATCCCCATTACATTTTATTTATTTATTTATTATTTTCAAGGGTATTAGCTGCTTACTTGTGTTTTTTGTAATTCTTGCGAGTAAAATGAACCCAAGATTTCTTCTCCATTTAAATCATATAATTTGTAGGTCCAAGGGACTGTATCCATTACATCAATGATTTTAAATAATTCACGAGTCCATTTTTGTGTATAACCTTTCTCAAAATGACTTTTCCATTTGTATATTCTTACAATATCACCAACTTTAAACTTGGGCTTTCTCAAATTAATCTCCTTTTCATATTCTAATTTTGTAAATGTTTCCAATGGTTTTGATTTTGTTGATGAATGAACTGTATTATTGTAATTATCTACAATATCCTGAATTAAATACACCCATTTTTGAGAACCGAGTTGTGTGAATTTTTTATATAATTTCTCTTTTAAAGTACGACGATTAAAACGCTCAATAACAACTGCCTTTCCTTCATTAAAGGTGCTGTATAATTTAATACCCTTCCCCTTAAGAAATTTCATGAATATTTTGTTATAGAACTCTGTTCCCTCATCAGTCCATAACTTCTTTGGTTTCCTTTTATCCCGATCAAATATTAGCTTAAAGGCTAACATTAAAGTATTAAAATACACCCTTTACACCCTTTTATTTTTTAAAGGGACAACCCAGGCAAATCTACTCCTCAAATCAATAACGGTTAAAGCATACCTGTATCCCCTGTCATTATTCAATTCAATTAAATCAGCGGACCATATGTGGTCGGTGTATTTAGAATAAACCTTCCTTCTTTTAAACTTTGTGATTATAGGTTTGTGTAATTCTTCAGCCAAAAGCTCCTCAGTCTTGATGACATCATTGGAGCCTAATCGTTTTTTGAGGAATAACCAAGACCAAGTTTCAATTTAGCATTTATCAAATTTCTCACAATAAACCTATCAACTTTCTCTCTCAACGTTGGATTTTGTATCAAAGACAAATTATACAACATTTCGCTGTCGGCTTTATGTTTTTCAGTCAACGTAGTGGTTTTCCCATAAGCAATATCATGCTTCATACACACTTCGTCAACCCTATTTGTAGGTTTAGACCAAGGTTTAGGATTGTCAGCCTCATCTAATCTTTTATCCAGGTTTGTTCCTGGACCACAGAAAGAATACCCTGGAAGGTGTAATTCCCCTGGAATTCCAGTTGTTGTAAATTTACTTCCTGACAGAAACTTTTGTATATCTCCTCCTCTTTTAGGTGAGATGAATTGGCACTTTCTAGAGCCACACACTTGACATATTCCTTTTTGATAAACTCTATTATTTTTAGCTTTAACATAAGAGATATTTTTAGATTTAGTTTTCTTTTTACATTTGAGACAATAACTCATATTTATTTATCAGAAAAATTCCGACAGAGTATCAAAACCTTTTTGGTTTTTAACATATACATTTCTATCTTAATTTTTAAAACATAAAGAATCCTAAGGAATGCCTTCACTCTCTCCTCCATTTATTTACAAATAAAAACTAACTAAAGTCAATGACACCAACATCATCAATCACATAATCTTTTCCTTCTTCTTCTTCTTCTTCTTCTTCTTCACCACTTTCTCGTTTAAAACTCCTCCCTGAAATTGAAGACATTGACGTTGTTATTTTTGAATCCATTATCTTCATAAGAGTTGTTAATTCTTTAATTTCCTCTTCGGTGCGTTGAGATTGATTTATTTGCTGTAATACACTCAATCTTTTACGAATCTCACTGATTTCCATCTTTTTATATTTTTCCTCCCTCTCTCTTTGCTCCCTTTCCTCCCTCTCCTCCTTCTCCTTTTTCTCCCTCTCCTCCTTCTTCTTTTTCTATCTTTCCTCCTTCTCCCTTTTCTCTCCTTCCTCCTTCTCCTTTTTCTCCCTCTCCTCCTCCTTTTTCTCCCTCTCCTCCTTCTCCTCCTTCTCTCTTTCCTCCTTCTCTTCTTTAACTCCTTCCTCATCCCTTGCTACCCTTGAGCTTGAGCCCCAAAGAATATTATACATATACTCATCTGGATTTTGAGATATTCTTGTATCTATAATTATTTTTCTCATAATAGGATACCAATAAGATTTGTTGACGATTTCTAAAAGAGTTTTATATTTCATAACTTTGAGAAGTTCATTTTTATTTAATATTTTAAACAAGTCTCTATTTGTGGGTTTAACAATATCAGTATAAGGCCAGTTTTTAATGACAAAATTCCCATGTATATGCTCCAAATCATAAGGTATGTAATACCGAGCACCCTTTTCTTGTAGGTATCTTTGAATACAAAAATTATAATTCTCTTGTAGTCTTCTTCCTGCCATTTATGTATCAGAAATATATGTGAGATTAATATTATGACAGGTAATACCACCCCATCTTCCCACTACCAAATTGGTTTGTATTCCTTGGCTTTCTATCCTTATCTCATGACCTTCCTTCTTTGTGATGCTAACCATCGCTATACTATCATATATTTTTCTTTCCTTAAAACCATGTATTTGTTGTTTATTAATTGTACTTCCACATAAATCCTTATCCTCACCAAGTGGATAATATTCTTCTTTACGAGACTGATTAAAATCATGTAGGTCTTCTATGTTTATTGAAAAAGACCAATTATACCCTAAATCAGGCATATCATACCCCCATTTATTAATTCGCATATTAACTATATGTCCTTCTTTATAAAATTCAATTGTAAGCAGGTAGTTAAATTCAATGAGGAAAGGTGTATGGTCAGTTTAACCAGGTGTTGTGGTTGTAAATTTTACTTGTTTAACAAAACGTGCTGTTTTCTTTAAAAATATATATTGTGATAAATCACTTAATCTAATTAAGTCATTCGCATCTGTAGGGTTTGGATAATTGATTAATTTATAAGTATTCTTCATATTAATATTTTTACTTACACTATATTTTTGTCGTTCAGCCTGTGCCTTTGTATAATAATTTGATAAATCAATATCCTGAGAGGATTTTCCAAAGATAGAACCATCTTTTCCAACATAAGTCATTTATATTAGATTAAAAATGATATCATAAAAATTTTCATTATTGTTGAGTTGAAATAATACATATAAACATAATTGACCACAACATTTAGAATTAATTTCTTGAACTTGAAATGTTTGATAAACACCATTCTGTAAGAATTGTATTACTTCAACAGGTGGTGGCATACCATAACTATCAAAATAATATTTATCCTGACTATTATGAATACAAACCCAATGAGAACCATTCTGTGTGTCTAAATTCATAATAATATTCTTTGTATTCTTATTTATATGTATTAATTCATCTCTCATACAAATAACCACATTATCAATTTTTAGTGTTTTACAATACTTAGCTAGTTCTATATTTGACGTTGTATTCTTTCCAAATTGTTTAAACCATTTATCCATTTATTTATGAGAAAGATACAATCCATTACCCCGTTTAGTTAGTTTAACACCCGCTTGAGCGATAGAGGAAAGCATATCTCCAACCAACAATCTAGCTTTATCAGGTAGACTTTCAAGTTTTTGAGCAAAATCTACAATTACACCACTTCCACTAATTTGTTTCTCCAACTCCTTGTTATGTCTTTCCAATTCTTTTTGAGCTTTTAGTTGTGCCTTCCTTTCGTTAGCAGTTTTTACCGCTGCTGAAATACCACCAGTCAATGCTCCCGCCGCACTTAAACCAGCAAATAAAGGAATTAGAAACGGGAGAAATCCTCCTCTTGACTCGTCTATTGAATATTTCTTTAACATAGGTTTCGTCATTTTAATTTTAAGTGATCCAACATCATTTAGTGTTTTTACTTGTGTGTGTGTGAGTAAAACATCAATTCTTACAGCTCCTTTTCTTTGAATTGTATTAACATTAATAATACAAGGCTTTTGATTTTGAATACAAGATGTTAATTTATTAAGATTGATTTGATTAACATATACCCCAACCATTTATTTATGAGAAAAAACCTATGTGATATTAATCATAACACCATTATCTGTATTAATCTGTAATTCTGTTTCCTCCAAAAGCAAACAATATGCATTAACCTCTTCACTCTCCCCTCTTTCAATGTATAGAGAAGTATCCACTCGATTAGACTTTATAGTTTCCTTTTGAGAACTCAGGTCAATTGCGTAGATTGTATAAAGTTTTTGAAACGCAACCATATCCAAAATAGGATCATTATTACCATTACTTTCACACACCTTTTGGTAGGACTTGTAGGCTTCCGCATAATCATTTTTTTCCCAATCAATTTCCAATCTATCTCGCGGATAAAATGTGCCATCAAGAGAAACCCAAAGTTGTTTCACCTTAGCATTATCACTCAGGGCATTATTCTTATTAGTACCGTCCTCTCCATCTGGTTTTTAAAAAATGAGCCAGAGGTATCGTGGCTTTCCTTGAAGAACACCCAAATTCCAAGTGTAGGTAGTGTGTTCCAGTTTAACGTGTTGACATCTTCTTTTAAGGTATGATACATTTAGCGGTTTCTTTGAGTTAAGTCTTCTATTTAACATCTCTTCCGTTTTAAGATTAGGAGTATATTCACTGATATACCAACACAAATCATTAATAACAAATTTATTATTTTCTCCAAAAGCATTTTCAACCCCAAAAAGCAATCTATTTACATTATCATTCCTTTGTAGTTGAAATCTAATTTTAAGCCCATACAAAACTTTATCATAATCACAAAATCCAAATATACCTTTCAGAGGTACTGCTACGGTAAAACTATTCTCAGCTTTTGCGTCATCATTATACATTGACTTCCTTTGACTATAACCAGGGTCTGCGTTTGTACCCGTTGACATATCAGGAATAAAACCTTCAACAGCTCCCTTACCCATTCTATCACTAAACGAATATAGTGTAAATTTCATCATTTCAGATGTAGCAGAGACATAATCAACCGCTTCAACCTCTTGTGTTCCAATATACAGGCGGACACTATCAAACATTTTCCAGAAGAAATCATTTACGAGTGTAGCATTAGTATTATTCGCAGCCTTAGTGAATTTAAATTTACACAGCAAGAAACTATCAGCTATATTCAAGTAAGTTTGTTGATTATTTATTTCAAAACTTTTTGTTCCGTTTGAATTCCAGTCTGTTCCTGTAATAGCATTTACCTTAAAATAGTCTTCCTTTTTAGTGGAGTTTGAAATGATAATCGTATCATCCAAATCATAGATACTATCAATCGCTTCCATACTTGTATTTATATAGCATTAAAATTGTTGAAACCCTGACCCAAGTATTTTAATGATTTTTTGTCGTTCTTGTGAAGATAGTTGAGTTTTACCTTTTTTTATTTCTTTGATTGTTTGTAATTTATGAGACTCCTTTTGAGCATCTTTTATACTCTTTATAGCACCCGCAACTGAACCCACAGCAGAAGCAGTTGAACCAATTAGGTCTTTATGTTTAAGGATGGTTGAACCAATACCCATTAGAGTATCAATTATCCCATCTCCTTTATTTCGAAATTGATGACCCACACCCCGTTGTCTCTTTGGTTTATAGTATCCTCTACCCACATACCTTGTATAGTATGGTGAAAGGTACATGCCCTCCCCTGTAATTATTTTATATTTTCCCAACTCGTGTTTTGTCACAATAACCATTATTTATTTATTGAAAAATTTCACGTAGGTGAATTCTGATGGATATAATTTCATCATTAAAGGATATCATACGATTATCTTGGTCGGTTATCCTAAAATTTACTCTGTATATGGTTTTTCCTGACACAGGTAAATAGACAAGATTTTTTGGTTCCATATTAAATTTATAACCAATCGGGGTTGAGTATGCACTGAATGAAAATATTGTATTTGTTCTTATTCCATCGTTATAAGCACCATCAATCATATCACAATGAATTAATACTGAATTTATACCGGAGGATATTTGAATGACATTATCACTGTAAGACGTCCCGTTAGTTTCAATCTTTTTTGAAGAGAAACCCAATAGCTCTCTGAACGAATTTTCAATCGTGAAATCAACGTTATAATTATTTTTAAGTTTAATCGTTGATTTTGAAGTGTGTTTTTGAATATCTATTACAATATTTTTTGGTTCATCACCTTGTTCTTTCATAAGGCGAGAGACTTCAGAAGATATTTGAGAAATCTCGTAAGCTCCGGGTGAAACGGTTATAGTTTTATATCCACTTCCTGGATTATAACTAAACTTGTTGTTTTTCTCTGTGATATTAAACAAGGTATTATAAGTTTCCATCGACAATAAAGATGCCTCATATGAGGTAAGGGGGTCAAGTTGTAGTGGGTAAGGGAATGAAGCTGTGTAATCGCTCGTTGTGAAATTAAAACTAAGAATTGTGCTTCTCATCTTATTTAATATCTAATAAAATATCTTTGTATTGACATTTATTAATTATTTTCATATTCATCAACTGATCTAAAATGGCTGAGGATTCATTAAAACAATTGTTGTTTCCAGCCTTCTTACTACCTAACAACAATAATAGCCTATTAACTAATTGTGATGGGTCATTTGGAAGAAAACTAACACCCGAACCAAGCTTACTTAAAGCATCAATAATATGTTTCTCCTTCTCATTCTTCTTACTTTTACCAGCAACAGAAACTCCATAATCAAGTGCATTTAGCAACTCAATATATACCCTATCTTCCTCTCTTTCCATATCAAGTGGTTCCTCAAAATATTTTGAACCGCTGAATCCGGGGTTTGTTAGAAGAAACATTAATCTTGGAGTTAATTTAACATTTGGTTGAGTAGAACTCAAGAACATCAATTCATCATTAAATATCAATACCTTTTCTTTCACAAGATGGAACACTGCTGGTTCTTCTGTTGGAATGAGACCTGCTCTGGTTTTTGAATCTGCCAAATATTCATTGTTTTTAAGAGCTTCCACTACATAATTAGGGGGTTGATTTACCTCCTCAAGTTTCTGAAATAATTCTTCATCATTATATTCTAATTTTCCAAGTTCTTGTTTTGTTATCTGACTAAAATCTTTGAGCATTTGAAGTTTTTTCGGAGTAAATTCTACCGTGGGAACTGTAGGGTGTTGAGTTTTTGAAAGCGGTTTAAAAAATTTCTCTTGTTTTCTTTCAAAGGCTTCTTCACCAGTTAGTTTCTGTCTCCGTTTCTTCTTTATCTCTTCCTGTTGCTTTACAACTTTTGAAACCAACTCTTGATGTTCTTTAAACTTTCTTGCTCTTTCTTCGGTATTCATTTTCTGTATTTATTTATTGAAAAATATTGTTACAGACGCGGTTGTGGATGTTAGTTTACCGAGCGGTTTGGTATGACCGCGTCTGCACAGTTTACCCGATTATGCTCGAACGTTGACTAAGTCGCGCTATGCTAAATCAATGATGGAAAAGACACAACGGCTGGATTAAAATGACACGACACCAAGGGTTCAGTTCTCAAGACCTCCGGAGGAGGTTATATTAGGGCGGAAGGTCAGATTACAACGACAAGAGGGACAGCATAGAAAGGCAGGCACTTAGACACACTCTTATATTAGCCCCGACAGACAACAGATAAACGGGACAAAACTGACTCACACGGGGATTGATGGCAAGGAAAGCGGGTAGTCGATGGCTCAAGGTGCACTCTTGGCTCAAGGACAGAATCGACCCGCTCCGGTCCAGAGATGCGGGAGGTCTCTCTCAGCGCTAGAAGGTGGTGACTGGCTCTTCTTCAAGCTCGGGGCGCATCTGACGTCACGTCCGGTAAGTGGCTGCGTATATCCGGCGGGGAGTGACACGCCCTCGGCTAGTTAGCTCCGCCCCAGATGGAATCGGTCCGCCCTTCTTATTGGTTGTGGGGGGGTTACCGGCTCCGCCCCTGACGAGGAGCTGACAGCCGGCCCCTTCGTGGTAACCCCGTGGAGCGCATGGGCAATGGCGGCTAACCACGCCGCAGTGAGGACGCACACTCCCCGCGCCGCGCCGCCCCCAATCTCCTCTGTTGTTGTAGTTGTAGTTGTTGTTGTTGTTGTAGTTGTTGTTGTTGTAGTTGTTGTTTCATGGGGAAGATGGGAGGAGGTAAGGGGAGGTCCTAAACTCACTACTGGTGCCATACAATCACATTCTGGTGCAACGAAGAGTCAGAATTAATGGAAACGAGTCCTTAACTGACATAGACTAAGAATAACTAGCAAGATGTCCGAAAGTGGTCTACGTGAGATGCGGTGGACCTGGGCACGACATTTAATGGGGGAAAAAGGGGAAGGTCGGTTCTACAGAGTGTTATTTACAGGCAATGGGACTAGGGAATGGGGGATTGGGGATAGTTGGGGAGTATTGGGGAAATAGGGGAGTATTTACAAGCGGATATTGAGGCCAAATGCCATATCCGCAACATTGCACCCTTTTCTACCCTCGGGGCGTCCCGACCCGATAAATTTTTACCTATTTTAGTGTGGCACTCAGATGTAGTTCCCTCTACTATTAACTCTACCCTGAGTGCGACAGTTTTACAGATATTCACAAATGAGTAAATATGTCCCCCTGCGACGTTGCACCCTTCTCCTCACAGAAACACGCCCACAGGATAACCGAATCGCGGAAAGAATTCGCAAACTAAACATACAGCCGGTAGGGAGCATTATTTACAAGACTACGCTGATATTTACACTACGATCCAGGACCTGTTTTTGGAGGAACACATGCAGATGTTATGCATAGAGAGAGAGCACGCATGCCAGCATCGATACACCAACCCACGAGTGCTCTGTGGCCTTACGGCCTTTAATAACGTGCAGAGCACCCCTTCCCAGCACCAAAAGCACCACCCCATCACACAGTCAGCACCATCCGGTGCAGTCACCATTGTTCAATGAATAAAAATAAATTCAACAACCCCTAACCCTGCAGGTGTCTCTTGCTCTTCGTGTGGTGCACTTGGTGTTCTGGCTTCCTTCAAAAATAAAGAAAGGCGCCAACCGCGTCCATTTCTTTATTGTGGCCGTCAGGGGGCCAACTATAAGTGGTCCACCTTGTATGGCATAGGTGCCACGTTGACCCATAGGTCCATCCACGGGTGGTGCTTGACCGCAAAAGAACTGCGGTCCATTGTGGGTGGCCACAAACATTGCGGTCCATATGGTGTATCGATCCAGGCAGCAAGCAGCGAAAGTGCAGGCCCACAACTGCGGAGCCAGCACCTCTCTCTCCTCTCTCTCTGCCCCAAAGCCAGATCCTCGGAGGCGGGAGACAAAAGAAGAAGACAAGTGAGTAAGGTGGTAAGGGCGCAAAAGTGCACGCAATATAAGCTGATGCACACTGGGGGCACATGGGAACCAGGTGAGACAGGTACGTTCCTACCGTACGCCCCCCCCCCCCACCAGGTAACCTACATGGCCCCTCCCTTACCCCTTACTGTATCCACAAAACACAACACTACCCATAAACATCTACTTTACAAATCAACAAACGTCCCTACTGTCTTCCCCGTTCCTCCCATAAACCAAATTCGTCTTCTCTCCCTCCTAACCAATCAAATTTGCCATTTTCAACTCTCATCAAAATTTGCCATCTCCAACTCAACATCAAAATTTGCTATCACCAAGTCATCATCAGTCCCTCCTAGGGAGGGAGAGATGGAATCACCCCAATGTCTCATCCACGTCGTGATGCGTCTCACAAATCCTCACAGCAATTCTCATTTCTGCAACACAACAAAGAAAACACAGGTGTGGAGTCATCATCACCACAGGTAAGTGGCTGCGTATGGTGCGACAGGTTCATCAATCCTAACTATTTCCTAAATGACTTTAACAACTTTACACTACCCGGGGTCTTTCCCTGCCAAACCATTGGCCCTCTTACACTATGGGTTCTAAAAACCAATGCCCATTGACCAAACTGTGGTGCTTTTCAATTTGGGGTCTCACTCCCCCGATTCATCTCCCGGTGCCCTCGCACAATTTCTGGGCTGTGGCGTGTACCTCTCCCAGCGGGTCTACCCACCTGCACACCTCCACCACTGCAGTTGCCTCCGAGCTTACCTGCTCCCTACCCTAACCTAACTACCTGGGGAAGGCCCTCTGGCGCTCTCCCCACTCGGTGCCCTCTCTGGCACTGGGCTACCCGGGTCCGTCCTCCAGATCCTCGGGCCCCATCCACAACTCTACCGGCTCCCAGAGCCCACCTGCGGCCTCACCTGGCCGACATCCTCACAGTGGTGGAGTGCCCAACCAACTACACACACTAACAGGCTACACGCCCAGCCATTTCCACAACACTAATGCACCCATCCACAATACCATTCTGCAACCGCACCACAAATGCCAATATCCAACCACAATTTACCTATACCCTCTACCTAACACTTACACTACCCGCCCCGGGTATCCGTGATGGGGGTCCACTCTTCCCCCATTCACACCTTCGCACCATGCACACCACTCCGTACCACTTACTCCAACTCTCTCCACACACCTGTACTTGCACACCTGTGCTCTCACACCTGGTGCTACCTGCACCCTTCTCTCCCCAAGCGCATTCGCGCTGATCCACAGCACTCATTACTCACACACTGTTCCACACACCTGTCCAGTTGCACACCTGTGCAATCACACCTGTTCAATTCTCACACACACGGCATCATCTCATCTAACTACTCCCTTCTGAAACTTGCGCTTCCCAGTCGTCCCTTTAAACTATTGCGCTCCCTCGTCATTATCATCCATACTAATCTACCTGCGTCCCCACTACAGGTATCAGTCACTAACTAAACTTAACGTCACCTACTGTCATCTTCGCTAGATCCCTACACACATATAACCTAACCCACCCGGGCTAGTTTTCACTGCCATACACCCCATAAGCTATTGCGCATTTGCCCCCCATGGGAAGGGTGGCAGGGATGCCCCCCTTACCCACCAGGCCCATCGCTCACTACCAATTTTGCACATCAAATTTCAACAAATTAAAAATTTGCCAATCCTACTCATCATCTGCCAATCATTACTGCCAATCCCTTGCCAATCATCAAATTTTGTTTTTCTCTAATTTTGGGTCCAAAAACACTAACCTCATCACCCAGTCTACTCACTAATACCTCTCGGTGCGCCAATTCCTGTCCAAAGCCCGGCTTCGTAAAGCCAAGCCATGAATGCGGGTTGTTTTGTGCCGGCGGCTGGATGCGTCCGGCACTCGGTGCAGGGACGGGGGCTTACCCGGGCCGAGATCCCACGCACCATCTCGGCGTGGAGCCATCCAATGTCCCGATCTCGACCTGCCGGACTGCCTCAACAAAAAGTGGTCGCCATGACGACCCTTTCTATCGGGCTGCCCGCTCCGCCTCGTGGAGCACGGACGCGGCCGTTCAAAGCGAGGCCCAGCACGCACCGAGGGCCCGATTCGGCTAAAAGTCGACCTAACCTCTAACCCGTGTAACGTCGATGCTTCACCTGCATGCTTACACCCCGCAGCCCGTTCCTTGCTCACACATCCAGCCGTGCCCATGCTCCTCGTACCTTTCCTTACACACCCAGGTACTCTCATTTCACTCACAGCCTTGGTCACACACCTGACCACCGAACACTTTGGCACACATTCGTTGGTAGCACACCTCACCAACACACCTCTTCGCGCCCCCTCCTCTGTCACCTCCTCTGTGACAATCACAGGTGTGCTCTCATTCGCACACCCAACCACGTGCCTCACCACCAACTCCAGCGTGCATTCCCACTCACGCTCTACCATTCCAGGTGTGCATCCTTCCATCCCAGGTGTACATCCTCACTCACCTGTCACAACCAACTCACTCTCCTTGTCACTCTCACTACTCTCACCTCCATTCTTGACAGCGCACTCACCCTTACTCTCGACAGCGCACTCTTTCCTCATGCACCCATCCGTTACACACCTTTCTCGCGCACACTCTCCCGTTACACACCTTTCTCGCGCACACTCTCCCGTTACACCCTCTGTAACACTCACCACAGGCGTGCATTCTTCCTTGCCTTTGACAGCGCACTCTTTCCCCATGCACCTGTCCGTCACACACCTTTCTCGCGCACACTCCTGCGCACACTCTCCCGTCACACCCTCTGTAACACTTACCACACCGCGCTTCCATGTGCTCCCTCGCACACACGCGACGACCGACTCACTCTCGCCAGCACCCTCACTCCTTGGCACGCACTTTTTCCTCACACACCCCAGAGTCGGACTTTCTTGCACACCTCCTTTTTCGCACACCAGACCTGTCGCACACTTCACCAACTGCCTCTCACGAACACCCGGGTCTATTTCGACCCCCAAGCTTATTAAATCCCCTGGCGCATCATACGCACGACCATATTGGTCACCACTTACACCGGGTCCTCTTCCTCTTCGCTTCTCCTCCATCACCGAATCCCTCATCCGGTTAATGAGCACATCATCACGATCCGAACACAGACTTTGGACCAATTCTTTTACCTCCTCTTTTATCTCTTTATTATCCTCTCTCCGTCGCTTCTTAATTTCGCTCACCCCTTCTTCCACTTCTTCTAATTTCTGTTTCACCTCCTTCATCTCCTCGTGCGCCCCTTTAAGTTCTTCCTCTAACTCCACTTTATTTTTTTCTATGTGCTCCCGCACCTCCCGCTCTTTAACCTCCATCACCTCTACCACTTTGTTCATTTTCCTCGTCAGGTCCTCATGTACCGTCTGACACTCTTTCTTAATTACCCCTACGTCCTTTTTCATCTCCTTCTGCGTCGATTTTAACCCCTCTATTACCGCTGTGTTCTTCTTTACCTGTTCCCCCAACTCTTTTTGGCCCACTGTCAGTTGTTCTACTCCCAGCGTCAACTCCTCTATACCCCCTTGCAATTTTACAGTCCCCTTTCTCACCTCCTTCTCCATGCGCTCCTTACAGTGCCTCACCTCCTCGCGCACTCCTCCGACCTCCTCACTCACTACTCTTCTGATCTCCTCTCCCATCACTTGCATCTCCTGCCCAGATGCCACCCTCATCTGCTCCATTTCCTCCCTGTGAGCATCCAGTTTGGTTTCTACCCCCATTCTGACCCCCTCTATCTGCTGCCCCATTTGGTTAACTTCCCTTTCCGCTTGGTCCCTCATGTCCCTCAATTTGCCTTCCATCCTGTTTTCTAACCCCTCTAACCCATTTTTCACTCCCTCTATCTGATTCTCCTGGGCAGCCATTCTATTTTCTACCCCCATTAACCCCTTTTTCACCTCTTTTATCCCGTTGTCTAACCCCTCAAATTTGTCATCTAACTTCCCAAATTTCTTGTCTAAACCCTTAAAATTATTGTCTAACCCCTCACCGGTACCCCTCGCTTCGTCCCTCATTACCCCCATTTGGCTTCCCATTACCCCCATACTGCTTTTCAAACCTCTAATTTGGTCTCCCAATTGCTCACCCATTTGTTCCATAAGGGCCCTCATTTGCAACATGAAAAGGTTCGGATCCACCAGGGGCGCTGCCACGGTCGCGGGCGCGGTGACCAGCGAGGCGCCATTTTGCACCCCCGCAACGTCGGGCGCAACGACGCTACTTTGTGCGTCTGCTACTCTCGCTGCTTCGCTCTCCTCGCGTCCCTCAATTTGGTCCTGGACCAACCCTGCCTCACTCTCCTCTACCGGAACCCAGCTGTCTTGATCCGCCATAGCGCGACTTTCAAAATTCGGGTTTTTATTTCCGTATAACAAAATCAAATTTCGCCGTTATAATTTCGTCGAGCGCGGGAAACGCGCTCCGGATCGAATTCTACCTCCCCAACACCAATTGTTACCCTAGTGGTACAATTGGTGTTCCAAAATTTGGGCCTAATAAATTTAGTCCCAGGTCCGAATCCGACACTCCTGACACCAATTGTTACAGACGCGGTTGTGGATGTTAGTTTACCGAGCGGTTTGGTATGACCGCGTCTGCACAGTTTACCCGATTATGCTCGAACGTTGACTAAGTCGCGCTATGCTAAATCAATGATGGAAAAGACACAACGGCTGGATTAAAATGACACGACACCAAGGGTTCAGTTCTCAAGACCTCCGGAGGAGGTTATATTAGGGCGGAAGGTCAGATTACAACGACAAGAGGGACAGCATAGAAAGGCAGGCACTTAGACACACTCTTATATTAGCCCCGACAGACGACAGATAAACGGGACAGAACTGACTCACACGGGGATTGATGGCAAGGAAAGCGGGTAGTCGATGGCTCAAGGTGCACTCTTGGCTCAAGGACAGAATCGACCCGCTCCGGTCCAGAGATGCGGGAGGTCTCTCTCAGCGCTAGAAGGTGGTGACTGGCTCTTCTTCAAGCTCGGGGCGCATCTGACGTCACGTCCGGTAAGTGGCTGCGTATATCCGGCGGGGAGTGACACGCCCTCGGCTAGTTAGCTCCGCCCCAGATGGAATCGGTCCGCCCTTCTTATTGGGTGCGGGGGGGGGTTACCGGCTCCGCCCCTGACGAGGAGCTGACAGCCGGCCCCTTCGTGGTAACCCCGTGGAGCGCATGGGCAATGGCGGCTAACCACGCCGCAGTGAGGACGCACACTCCCCGCGCCGCGCCGCCCCCAATCTCCTCTGTTGTTGTAGTTGTAGTTGTTGTTGTTGTTGTAGTTGTTGTTGTTGTAGTTGTTGTTTCATGGGGAAGATGGGAGGAGGTAAGGGGAGGTCCTAAACTCACTACTGGTGCCATACAATCACATTCTGGTGCAACGAAGAGTCAGAATTAATGGAAACGAGTCCTTAACTGACATAGACTAAGAATAACTAGCAAGATGTCCGAAAGTGGTCTACGTGAGATGCGGTGGACCTGGGCACGACATTTAATGGGGGAAAAAGGGGAAGGTCGGTTCTACAGAGTGTTATTTACAGGCAATGGGACTAGGGAATGGGGGATTGGGGATAGTTGGGGAGTATTGGGGAAATAGGGGAGTATTTACAAGCGGATATTGAGGCCAAATGCCATATCCGCAACAATATCATTTAATGAATTGTAAAGGTCAATGGGAAAATTTTCCTTTTCTTTGTCATTATAGTAAATGTGTTGAAGTAAATCCTTTTCTTTAAATATTTCATCAAATTCTTTATTGGTATTAATATGAGTTGTTATTTCTTCTTCACTAATACTTGTATCTCTGCTTTTCATACATTTGCGTTGAGTCTCCTCATCGATATCAAAACCGAATGATAAAATCTTAACTCCATCACCACACAATTGTTTAATAATTTGTCTCATTCCTTCAGGATTAGTTTCTAAAATCCCAAGACCATTAGATTTTACTTTATTTAACTCACTCTTACAATGTGAATATTTTGTAGAACCAAGAGAGACCTCCTCAAATATTTGACCTTCGTTCCTCAATCGCATATGTTCCTCCATTGAAATGTAGTAATAATCTTTCCCTTCTACTTCTCCTGGTCGCTTTGCTCTGGTTGTAGTACTCACAAAACGAATCATAGGGTGTTTTAAAAAAAAACTTACAATCTTTTCATTTTTACTATTCAAGAGTTTAGATTTATGAAAGTTCTTTCCTGAAGCAGATTTACTCACAAGATTAATAATAATAGTTATCATTTATATATGTAATTATGTTTAAAATAAAAATACATCCTTTAATATCTCATCTTGTTTCACAACAATATATTTATATTTTTCACTCGTGTGTTTCATATAATTTTCAAATTCTTTTTTACTACATAACGTAGAGCAATTATCTCTCCAAAAATTATTTACATCTATTGAATTTAACTTAAATAAAATAAAAGTATTGGCATTGTTTCTTATTGAGCGTCGAGGGAGTTGAAAATATGATTGACTAAGATATATACAATTACAAGAAGAATGTCTCCCTCTTGTATAGTAGCTATCCATTACTGTTTGGTTTCTCTCATTAACACAATCATCAAAGATGACGAGGTTCTTTTTTGATTTATCTAAATCTTGAGGTGAAGGTATATCATCCGTATTATCACTGAGAATACAAGTTATGGGTTTTGGTTTCGATTTTGATTTCTGTGTATCACAAAATAATTTTTTTTTTTTTTTTTTTTTTTTTTTTTGTATACAAGATCGAGGCTCGTGAAAGAGCGAACATTAATCACACAGAAAGACAAACCGACACATAAAACATATAACATAGGGAGCGGTAGACAAGATGTGGAGAGAGGGGGAAGGACACAAACACAACATTTGAGAGCAGGGACCGAGAGACATGGAGACATCGAGAGATCTGAGAGAGGGCGAGGGCTTTGGGGGGGGGGGGGCGTGGGAAGGGGGCAGTGGGAGAGGTATAAAACATATGGACACTGCCAGGACTTCCAGGAAAGAAGTTGGAATTTCAAACAAGGTGGATCTGGGGTGAATTAGCGGGGGTAGAAAAGATCAAGGTTTTGGATGGGGGAAGATAAGAGATGGTGGTGAACAGCTGTTTTAAAGACCTGGAGGGAGGAGTGGGATTGAAGGGAGTGAGGGAGTTTGTTCCAGAGGCGGGAGAAAAGAGGAATGAAAGAGTGAAGGTGAGCGGAGAGCCGAGATTTCGGCAGTTTAACCATCAGAGGGTTGCTGGCAGATCTTGTGCGACCTGTAGGAATATTTGGGGGACAGAGCACAGAGAGAGCTGGGGGTGCAAGGCCGGAGAGGAGTCGGTAGAAGACAGAAAGACCACCTACCTGCCTGCGGTGAGTGAGTGAAAGGCCCTCAGAGATAGCTTCATCGCGGGAGATTCCAATAATTCTGAAAGCTTTGGTTTCAACAGCGTGAAGCCGAGCTAGGTGTGAGGCAGGAGCACCGGCCCATAGGGGAGAACAGTATTCCATTGAGCTGCGGATGAAAGCCTTGTATGTGGTGAGGAGCTCAGGTGTGCCGAGGAAGGACTTCGCACGATGGAGGATGCCCAGTCGGCGACTGGCTTTGGAGGCCAGCTTGGAAATGTGGTTTTCCCAAGAAAGATCATGGCAGATAGTGAGACCCAAAATCTTGAGCGACAGAACTTCTTGGAGAGGATTGTTGAGAAAGTAGATGGGAGGGTTGTCCAGTCGATCTTTTCGGAGAGACATAGTAAGAGTGTGACATTTGTCAGGATTGAAAGACATGTTCCACTTGTTTGACCAGTCTGTGATTTTGTCCAGGTCTTCAGAGAGTGAGGAGGCAGCAGACTGCCGATCTGAGGGAAGAGGAATGGAGCGGCAGAGAGTGGAGTCATCAGCAAAGAGATAGAGAGGATTTTCGAGAGAGTCAGAGAGATCATTGATGAAGACCAGAAAAAGCACGGGGCCCAGAACACTGCCTTGGGGAACTCCAGCCTGAACAGGAAGAGGAGATGAGAGAAACCCATTCAGGGCCACACGTTGACGATGACTAGAGAGGAAGTCCGCCAGCCATGCGTGGAGATTTCCATGGATACCAAAGGAGGAGAGTTTGGTGAGCAGAGCGGGGTGCCAGACCGTGTCGAAGGCACGTGATATGTCGAGGGAGACAGCTCTAATTTCCTGTTTGGCATTGAGGACCTCCATCCATTGTTGAGACAGCAGAAGCAGCATGTCCAGAGTAGAGTGACCTGGTCTGAAACCAAATTGATGATCAGAGATCAAGCCATTGGAGAAGAGGAAAGATTTCATATCAGAAGCAATGATGGATTCCATGACTTTTCTGATAATTGGGAGAAGGCTGATTGGTCTGTAGTTGCTAGGATCTGTTTTTGCACCTTTTTTGTGCAAAGCGGTGATGTTGGCTGATTTCCAAGCAGATGGCAGTTGACCTTGAGCAAAAGAGAGGGTGAAGAGAACAGAGAGAGGGTGAGATAGAGCAGCAGAGCAGGATTTTAGGACCCGTGGGCTGATGCCGTCGGGTCCAGTTGCAGAATCAGAGTCGAGGGTTGACAGAAACTTTTCCACCTTGTCAGGAGGAAAGGACACGGAGTCCAGGAGCAGCAGGGTACGACTGGGTATGGTGGGTACAGAGAGGGATGGGTTTGGGACACAAGATTTAGAGGCAAACACAGAGTTGAGGCATTCAGCTTTTTCACGTGCGGAGTCAGCTGTGTAGCCGTTTGAGGTAAGGGAGGGGATGGAGGGGGAACAAACACCAGAAACGGATTTGACCAGACGCCACCCGGATTTGGAAGAGGGAGACAGATAAGAGAGTTCGGTCTTGAGAACGGAGAGATATTGTTTCCTGGCTCTCCTGAGGGTGGACACACACTTGTTTCGGGCTTTGTGAAAGGAAATGAGATTTCCTTCCGTTGGATTTGCTTTCCAGGAGACGAAGGCAAGTTGTTTCTGGGCAACAGCCTCACCACAAGATTCCGTGTACCATGGACGGGAGGAAGGGTATGACAACTGAAGACGAGATGGGATAAATCTGTGCATGAGAGAGAGCAATTTACTTTGGAAGAATTCCCAGGATGAGTTGATGTCAGAGGTGGTAGAGATGGGAGACCAGTCCAGATGATTGATGGCTGCTTGAAGACCGTGCCAGTTGGCCTGAGTGAAATGCCAGACTCGTCGACGCTGAGCAGGCTCCCTGAGGATGGTCAGAGAGATGTCCACTTTAACAAGGACATGATCAGATGATCCGATCGGAGCAGAAGAAGAGCAGCAGACATTTTCAGGGAAGTTAGTCATAACCAAGTCCAGAAGAGAAGATGTTCCATTGACTGAGATCCGGGTCGGGAAATTGACAGATTGTGTCAGTCCCAGTGAGTCGCAGAAGTCCTTTGCTGAGGAGTCATGGCTGGTGAGAGAGGTACCCACACCCAGCCAACTGGCATGATGACAGTTGAAATCACCACATATGAGGAAGAGAGAGTTGGGATGAGTAGATAGAAGTTGGTCCATATCATCAGACAGCGAGATGTAGATGGAGTCATCACTGTTTGGTGGACGGTACAACACACATATGAACAAGAGGTGGGAGCGAAGGGGAAGCCGTAGCCAGAGGTATTCCTGGGGGTGAGGTGGAGAGAGTGCAGTGCAGGGCGAGTGAGGAAGAAAGTTTTTGATAAAGATAGCAACCCCGCCTCCAGGACGAGGCTCAGGTCTATCATACCGGAGGAGGGAGTAGCCCGGGAGAGATACTATGGAATCAGAGACATCATAAAGGAGGAAAGTTTCTGTTAAGCAGATCACGTCTGGTTTGACAGAAGCAACCTGTATGGAGAGATCAGTTAAGTTTGAACGAAGGCCCCGGATGTTTGAGGTCCATACCGTTAATGAAGAGGAAGGGGGAGCATCAGATACAGAACAGGGGGGAGGAGGGGTAGGGTAAGATGTGGAAGAGGTGGAAGAGGTAGGGAGAGCTGTTGAAGGTGTGTCAGAGATTTCAGAATAGCTTGGAGAAAGGGAAGGATGGGGCGGACAAAAGGTTTGATGGTGATTGGGTGAGCCACAATGAGGTGTTATTTGAGGAGGGGGAAGAGCGAGGCAGAAGGTTGGGGGAGATGGAGGTGAGAGTTTGAAGGGGGAAGAAGCGGGGAGGACGCTTTGAGGAGGGGGAGTGAGCGGGGGGAAATTGAGAAGCAATGAGGGTGGGGAGATTTGAAGGGGAGGGGTGAGGGGGGAGTTTGGGAGGGAAGGGGCAAGGGGAGGGATTTGAAAGGGATGGGATATGGGGGAGATTTGGAGGGGAGGGGTGAGGCAGGAGTCTAGGAGGGGAGGGGCGAGGGGGCGTCTTGGCGGGGAGGGGTGAGGGGGTAGTTTAGGAGGGAGGGGGCAAGGGGGGAGATTTGAAAGGGATGGGTGATGGGGAAGATTTGGAGGGGAGGGGTGATGGGGAAGATTTGCAGGGGAGGGGTTATGGGGAAGATTTGGAGGGGAGGGGTGTGATTGGATTTTTGAAAGTGTACGATTTATGGGAAACGAACATTTATTGCAAAATGAGTTTCTTGTGACCTTCGAGTTAAAAATACGTTTAAGGACGCTGGACGGAGGATAGAGTGCAGGAGAGTTTAGGGAATGTAGAAAAAAGGCACTATAGGAGATGGATATTTTTTTTGGGATGAATTGATTTGGTGAGCAAGTCGAAAGCAGCCTTTTAAAGAAGAAGAAGAAAAAGGTGTTATAAAATATGACGGAAAACATAACTTGAGGGGAAAGTGTAAACATTGAAGGTTAATGAGTGAAAACTATCTGGGGAAATGGGGGAGAAACACGTGGTCGAAGAACGAACGAACGAATAAGAATGAATAAACGAATGAGAACAGAGAAGGAAATGTTGTTTTTTTTTTTTTTGTTTTTTTTTTTGAGTTGAGATTTACACAAGGAAGTAGGCTATGGGTGAAAAGCCTGGGAATACAGAGAACGAAAGTTATTGGATCACAAACGACGGACCACTGAGAGAAAAACAAAGCCTCAAGGTTGTACAGTGCACACTGTACAAGGCCTTGCTCGCGACACGGCAAACAGACGATCAATTTATGAAAGATAAACACCGAGAAACAACCAAAGTTGCACACAATAATTTCACACACCGAAAGATAAATACAGTTTCGACAAAATACAATTGTGAACAGACTTAACTTCGAAAAACCTGGAGACCGTGTGGAGCTTCGAAAATCCCTCAATTGTATTATATCTTCAATATTATAATCATTTAGTTTGTTTTGAAGTTTAAATAAACCGATAATGTCTTCCTTTTTAAGACCCGCATTAAAACCCTGTGAGAGTAGTTGATACTCGGGTTGAAAACTTGACTTTGTAAAAATTATTAAATTATCATAATCTAAAAAATTAGGACCAAGGAGCATCTTTAAAAGTAAACAGGTTTTCCCACATCCGCTTGAACCAACTATTAGACATCTCAATGAATTTGGAATGTTTTTATGGTTATTAAATTTTATCTTATTTTCCCAAACGGGTAAAAAATCATTCATTTATATATTTGGAAAACAAGTCATCTAACTTTTTTTGAGCTATTTTAGAAACTCTATATTTTATCCTGAGTTCGGGTTTAATTTCAAAATAATTCATTATTTTATTTATATAGTATCTTGTATTAACATCTCCATTAAAATTATTTTGAATAATAAATATCATTAAACCCTTATACATTTCCTCAATACAAGTAGTCTCTTCCCTTGAAAGAAATGGTGTATTATCATCACAATACTTAACATTCATCTCTCTTAATAATCTTGTAAAGTAATTCATTTTTGGTTCTAATTTAAAAGAGTTATATATTTTTATATATTTTTTATTATCATTAATTAAAATTAAATCACAGAAAATACATTGTTTATATGAACCCTCATTATTAAGCCCTATTCTATCACAAGCCGGACAATTCTCTAATTTATCATATGGAGAGTCTGGAAATTCTAAATATCCTTCAGAACTTATCATATTTATTTAGTAAATTTTTACTTAAACTAAACGCAAGTTTATTCATTAATAAATACAATGTTTCAAAGCACAAAAGACAAATTTCAATCAATCTCTACTTCGGTGGAAGATATAGAAAAATATGTCAAAGATGTTAAATTGAACAAAGATAAATATGGAAATTTTTGGGTAAAACCAGTTATGGAAAATAACATGAGCCCCTCTATTTCATTTAAAGGAAGAGCTCTAACTATACCTGGAAAGACATCCATTAAAGTAAATGTAACAAAAGTTTCTCCTCTACTCCTGGCAATTTATTCAAAGCTTCAAAAAGTGATTGACCACGATACTTTGAAAAAGAATGATAAGACCATCAACAATACTCGTGGAGAAATTTGTATTTACTTTAATAATCCAAAGGGTGTAGATCTAAGTAAAATGAATGATGTTAATATTTCTGGTGAAATGTCATTTCGTTCTATGATAGTTAGAGATTATTTAAAGATAACTTTTGATATTAAAAATGTAGAGATTGAATCCGTTAATGAAAGAAAGTATATTGGTATAGATGGAAAGGTTTTTTCTGCTAATTAAATATGAGTCATTACAGCAGTGAAGATTTTACTATTTCATTGAACTCGGATGATAGTGATGATAGTATTTCATTGAACTCGGACGATGGTGATGATAGTATTTCATTGAACACAGATGATAGTTATGATACTAATAGTTTGTGCTCAAATGATAGTTATGAGAGTAGCTTTATTGATGACTCTGAGTATGATTCTGAGTATTCATGTGATAGTTATGACTTCGATGATTCTGAGTGAAAAAGTGTTTTAGTTTAAGCACAGCGATATATATATAAAACGGAGCTGTAAAGCTCAAAAGTGTTTTATTTTAAGCACAGTGATATATATAAAACACCACGTTTTCTCACGCTATAAATATGGTTTATTGTGATACTTGCGAGAAGGAAGTAAAATATTATAAACAACATATTCTCACCGCAAAACATACATACAACATTCTTAACAAACTTTCCCCTCTTCCACCTAAAACAAAACATTGTAAGGTCTGTAAAACAACCATCCTCAAGAAGGGGTTTAAAGCCCATCTTAAAACTAACAAACACTTGTCAAAATTGTTTACTATTAAAAATACTGATGGTGCTTTCAAAAGACATATCAGGATTCGAATCTTTAACTTCAAACCTCCCGAACCAAAGTCTATAGTTGATGCTGTAGAAATAGTCAAACCTGCTGTTCAAACATTGATTGAAAAAACACTAAAAGAAATGAAACCACTTAAATTTTATATGGGGGTAAAATTAGAAATGACAAAGGATAAAGGAGTTATAGATACACCATACATGAGAACTGAGCCACACTTTATATCTTCATATCAAGATTTTAAAACATCAGGAGTCTATGATGAACTTATTAAACAAGAGCAAGATGTGGATAATTCAATCGTAGGAAGTGGATTCAATATAGGAAAAATTATTTACATAGACATTCATATTCTTAAATCAGATCCTCTAAAAGCTTCTTCTTACATTGATTTACCCAGTGTTATCAAAAATAGAAAAGCAGTTATCAATATCAAAAATAAAGACAATAAATGTTTTCTCTGGTCTATTTTAGCACACTTACATCCTCCACATTTTCATGATGAAAGAGTATCTCATTATAAAAAATATGAGAATACATTAAATACGAAAGATCTAAAGTTTCCGATGACTTTAAATGATATTCCTAAATTTGAAAAGATGAATAATTTATCAGTTAATGTTTATGGTCTAACAGAAACAAACAACATTCGGGTTTTAAAGCTTTCTGACAATTGTAAACAAACTCATATTAATCTTCTATATTTTAATTCAGAGGAAAATTCACATTATACATACATCAAAGATATTGCTAAATTAATAAAACCACAAGTCTGTAAGAGAACAAATAAAATATATACCCCAATAGACCCTTTGCCATGAGCCTAGCATTTTAATAACTTCGGATGAACTCTTTGAATGCACCAGGTATGACAAGTCACAGACAAGGTTTCTTAAAACTCGGCGTTTGCCTTTACCGAGATGGAACGTCACCATAGCATGCCACATTCAGTGATGTTTCATGGTTTCTATAATCGTAGTAAATGTACAATACATTTATAATAGAAGAAATTTTCCATTATAACTGGGACATATGTGGAGGAGGGTGGGGGACGATAGTAGTTCAGCTAACTCACTAGGAAGTATCACTTTTTGAAACACCCTGTAAACCTTAGGGTCACCACTACTCCAGGACCGTTCTTGATATGTCTTGTTACCAGGTGGGGCACAGAATGACGATGTGATGAAATACACTACAGTAGCCGCCAAACCATGGTGGCAATTCCAGAAGATCTCGGGTAAAGACCGTTTTACCACAGCAGGTCTGGCCAGATATGTGGGCAGAGTGTGGGGCACGTGGAAGCGCAGGCGGATCAATGTGAATAGATAGCCTGCTTGTAGCAGCCATCTATGTTGAGCTGGGCAATCATAATTACGTACAGGTATAGGTTCGATGTGCCCGCGCTCTCTGAAGTCTTTGTGATCTCGATGGTAGACCCTTCAGTGGTGTTCTCAAGCTGCCGCCTGCTGCTGTGCAACTCATCATCGTAAGTTGAGCATGGGTCCTGCCATAGCGGGTACCTGGTGGTCAGATACTCCCCAAGAGTTACATCTGCAATGTTAAAGCAATTTCCCACCATTGCGGCCTGGGGATGGTGTTCTTTGTGCACCATTTCGGCAAGGTACTTTTTTGCCTCATCCCATTGCGGGTAGGTATGCATGCCTTGGCTGTTCAGCTGGTTGGAGACTCCCTCAATGATCACCTCCACCTTGGTGATGTTAAAGTTGTAGAAGTCCTCAGTGTCTCTGTCATAGGCTTTATTTTATTTGGAGTCTTCAAACAGCATCAGTATACCTTGCATGCTGCGTGCCGGGGTATTCAGGTTGATGTCTTTTCTTCACGGTCATATTACGGTGGCGAAGGACTCTGTCGTATAAGATTGCAAGGCAGCTGGTGTAATGACTGCGAATTATCTTCGCCAGCTCTGGATGCATCATCATATCGTACTCGAGCGAGATGTTCTCGATGTTGCAGCTCACTTCCGGCTTGTTATCAATCACAATCACGCATAAATAGTCATTAAACGTGAGCTCCTACTCGAGTCTGTCTCCCCAGGCCACCTGTAGAACAACATGTGGGTCTCCAGCAGTTCAAAGTCCAGCGGGATATAAAAACGGTTGCCGGAGGCAGCTGCGATAGCTCTATCCTGCTTATTTTCGGATTTGTTACCAGCTGCCATTCTATGTCTATTTACATTTCAGTCTTTGCTTACGTCAGTGTTTGTTGGCTGCGTTTTTGTGCTTGCAGGATGTTTTCCAGAAGTCGCAGTGGCATTGAAAGACACGAGAGTCATCTATATTCTATACTCATTACCTCAATTCCACTAATCCTGATTGTCGTCTTTTTCACAATCGCACGGCCTAGATTCTGGACGATGGTGTGGGTGTCTCTTTCACCGGACATCGGTCGGGTAATTCTGAAGGCGAGACATAAGGGTTCCTGGGACGATCATATTGTACTCTCCAAGATTTGGAAATTGTACCTGCATCATCTGAATATGATCGATTGTCGAGGGATTGTTGGTGCCAACCACACTTTGCTGAATGCCCTTAACCTCCCAAGGCGGTCGTAGCTGGCGGTAAGGGTTATATTTGTGTCCATATTGTGAAGAAGGCATTGTGCTGTTCCTGTGAAAGCACTTCTCGTTATTAAATGCTCTGTGGTATTTGTTCAATACCACTGTTGTTTCAACCTTATTGCAATGCACAATAGTGTGACAATGGCAGAAGGAGGGATTGTTTGGATATGGGATCCAACCAAGCAGGGTGGGAGAGCGATATAGGGAGAAAGATAGGGAGAGAGTGGGGGAGGAGAAGGGAAGATGGGGTGGGGGTGTCGTGGGTAGAGCTGAATCAAGAAACACGCTCCCTCATGGAAGCTGTGCATAACTACGACGCCGCACAGGCAGCCAGGAGGGATACCCCTTCCACGGGGAAGGACTACTCCAGATTAGAGGTGGATAAAGATGGCTGATTGCGGTTCAAGGCCCTTCAAGATTATGATATCTTTGCCGGGAACACTAAAAATCTCCAGCGCTGTCGACAATAACCTGTTGGAAATGTGGCAGAGCTATCCGCGATCAGCTAGGGTTCATTGACTGGAAACCAAAATATAAACTGCCCCGCAATGTCCTCCCTCACTCGATACATCGAACCTGGATACCTAAGAGATTAGAGATCTTGCAAGGCTTGACAAAGCCATGTGAGCACAGCAGGGAGAGATTATCAACAACCAAGCGAGGCTCTTGGAGATAGATGCGGGGATCTCAAAGTTAGATGGCGACATCACCCAGAATTAAAGAAAGCTGGAGGGAGTAGTACATTGCCTCAAAGGTCAGATAAGGCATTGAGACACATCTGCGAGACTTTGAGAAGCAGCGGCAAGAACTCAAAAATGAAAGTGGTCCCCACTTGGAGGCTGCCTAGACTAACAGCGGGAACCTTCACTCCCAAATCTCCCGGATCCCTGACACAATCAACAGGATCATGCATGAGGACACCACATTTGGATAGCTCCTCCGCACCCTATTTCAGGAGCAGGGTATTACAATTGTGAGCATTTTGACCTCACTTGGGTTTATCGTCTCAACCATGGTGCTCTCACTCACAGGTGGTGATGGTGGAGGAATACCAATGTCCCCACCTTAATTTTTTCAGCAGTTTACAATTAAGACAAAAGCATCCCGTATTTAAACGTGAGTAACAATAATGAACAAACTGTATTTTGTGATTTCACGTGCACTGCAACTACACTAACAAATGGTAATTTTGGAAGTCAGACCTTGCTACCCATTATTAATATTGAGCCCTTACCCCCTACCCCCCCCCCCCCACACTAAATAGGAAAGTGAAACCGCCAAATAGAAAAGTGGAAAAAAGAGAAATGAAAGAGTGAAGGTGAGCAGAGAGTCTTGATTTTGGCAGTTTCACCAGAAGAGGATTGCTGACAGATCTTGTGCGTCCTGTAGAAAAATTTGAGGGACAGAGCACAGACAGAGCTGGGGGAGCTAGGCCGGAGAGGAGTCTGTAGAAGACAGAAAGATCACCAACTTGCCTGCAGTGAGAAAGTGAAAGACCCTCAATTTATTGTATGGTTATAATTCCTTGTTTTCTCACCACTTCTTGTCTTGCTAGCTGCAATTAAACCTGTGTGGTATAAAGAACAGTGTCTTGACTTGTCCTGTTCGGGTTTGGGTAACTTATCCTGGTAGACTAGACGGATTTATGGGAAAAGGCCATGTATAAGCTTGTAGGTGCATTTTTGGGTAAAAGTTGGGAACCTCACTTTTTAACATAATTAGGGTATGCTGAATTCGATTAACCTGGTTCCCAAGCTGAATTTAGAATTTTTGAATTTTGAGTTTTTGAGTTTTGAATTTCCCACTTCCCACCTGCACAATGTGAACATCTTTGGATGATGTCAGGTACATCAAAGAAACGGCGTTATACACCAATTGATGCTGTTTTAAACAATCTACCGAGAAGTTTGTCCACAGCACTGCACCATTTCATGCATTAACTGTGTGTGACACCACCTCCTATTTTGCAAATCACACAAAACGAACATCATGGAAAGTCTTCAAAGAGCACCATAAACTGCTGAAGAACTTGGGCATTGGTGAACTCACAGAGGAGACAATCAAATCTGCAGAAGCGTTCGTCTGCAGAATATATAATGTGCACAGAACAACCTCTGTTGATTCAGCACGACATATGTTGTTCTCCAAGACTGGTAAACCAGAAGCAATGTCACTGACAAGTGATGCTCTTCATTTCCATTTGATGCGAGTACACTATCAAGACATGGTATGGAGAAATGCTCATTGTGCCTATACCTGACCTTCCTGCACCTGTGGAAATGGGATGGAAACGTGGTGATTCAGGACTAGAGCCTATTCTGATGTCACTGAGTCCAATCCCAGAAAGTTGCCTCGAGATGATTTGTTGTGCATGCCAGAAGCAATGCAAGACTCGATGCTGCAAATGTCGCTATTCAGAGTTGAGGTGCATATCAATGTGTGCCTGTCAGCAACAAAGTGATGATCAGACACCTTGTATGAATTTGATGTAGTTTGGCAAAACAACATGTGTGACATTCCTGAATGTTTGTGCTTCATGGTCATGTATACTTAATTTTAGAATAAATGGTTGTATGAAACATTGTCTTATTAAAACCATTTCCCATTTTATAGTGTCCAATTTCAATATCAGTTTGAATGTCTCTTTCAAAATGTCGCCAACCATAATACAGACTCGACGGATTTATGAAAAAAGGCCATGTATAAGCTTCTCGGTGCATTTTGGGGTAAACGTTGTAAAGTTAAATGAAATAGCTGCATGCATATACATCTCTATATATAAAGGAGTGTCTGTGTGTCTGTCTGGATGTCCGCTTATAACTAAAGAACTACACATCGGAGAAAACTTTTCGACACAGATTCGGAATCAGCATAAAATCCCGGTGGTTATAGGCAACTTTTTATTTTAATATCAATGGTTTAAAAAACCGGCCCAGCTGCAATTCCATGGTGTAGGTTGTGGCGGCGCTATTGCCCCTTTCCGATCCCATGACACATTGCGGTTCCGATTCGCGATAAGGTCTATGCACTATCACCGACACTTTTCCACCTTTTCCATACCTTTTAATCAGATTTACCTTATCGTCCATCGTAATCACATTACGCTTGGAAACACTAGCATTATCCTTCTTCGGACCCATGGCTAACACAGACACAGTAAAGGAATACTGTACGTCGCCTCTGTTTTGAATGAGAATCAGCGGTTGCGCGTACGTACAGTATACTGTACGTACATATTTATATATTTTTAATGTGCTTTTTATTGTATTTGAAATTGTTTTTTAGCTTATTTTATTGTTAATTTATGTACTATTTTATTTATTTTAAATATATTTTTAAGGAAAACAAATGTTTTCATGTCCGTAGGAGTGACGTAAAGTCGCACATAATGACAAAATGCGCGCCATTTTTTCGCGCCAAGAACGAATAAACGGTTTTTTTTTTTAGTTGAGATTTCATTCGAATTCAAATTTCATTAAATTTCAACTGTTAGAAACAATAATTATTTCAACTGTTGGAAATATTTTTTTGGTTTGTTTTTGGACTTCAGATTTAAAACAACAACGTTTTAAAAGAACGAAGTTAACAAAACGTCACGTGACGTGTGAATGTGGATAAAACATAGGCGTGGATAAAATTACTGATCCACGTGATCAACGTGGATTGGATGATTTCAACTGTTGGAATATATTTGTCGCGCCATTTTTTCGCGCCAAGAACGAATAAACGGGTCAGCCTTCCAAATGACTTCCTTTGGGGCAGAAAAGGATCTCACTGACTACTCTTTCTTTACAACATTTACAATACAAGGTCAATGTTATCACAGGATGGGAAGTCTCCAGCCTCAACATTCGCAGTGTGGGAGAGTACAACGTTGACAATCGGTGGGTTGTTCCCCACAACAAAATGCTCTGCAAAATCTTTAATGCACACATCAATGTGGAACTGTGCAGCTCAGTTAAGTCCATCAAATATGTATGCAAGTATGTCAATAAGGGCAGTGACATGGCAACATTTGAAGTATGTGACAACAAAAGGTCAGATGAGATTAGCAGGTTCCAGTCAGGCCGATATATATCAACAAACGAAGCAGTGTGGAGGATCCTTGGATTTAACATTCATGAGCGATATCCAACTGTCATCAATTTGGCCGTACATCTGGAAAATGGACAAAGGGTCTATTACACTGCAGAAACTGCCCAAGCACGAGCACATGGGCCGCCTCCTCAGACTACGTTGACAGCTTTCTTCAAACTCTGCATAGAAGATGACTTTGCCAAGACTCTTCTGTACAATGAAGTCCCTACCTACTACACATGGGAGAACAAAACGTGGAATCGCAGGAAGAAGGACATTCCAGTAGACAATTATCCTGGAGTTTATGCCAGCAGCGCAATTGGCAGAGTCTACACAGTTCATCCAAAGAACAGAGACTGTTTCTTTCTGCGCCTTCTCCTGCACACTGTCAGAGGTCCAACATCCTTTAAAGATTTGCGACGGGTTAATGGTCAAGATTGTGCCACCTTCCGCGATGCCTGCCGACTCCATGGTCTATTGGAAGAAGATGAACATTGGAAAAAAGCCATGGATGAGGCAGCAGTCTCACAGGCACCAAAACAACTACGGCAGCTGTTTTCCATCATATTGGCAGCATGTGACATTCAGGATCCAGAGAAACTCTGGGAGGACCACAAAGGAAATATGTCTGAAGACTTTCTTCACTTGGCCAGACGTCAGAACCCTGGTGTGGATATTGATTTCAACTGTGCAATCTACAATCAAGCCCTGATTGAGCTAGAGAAGCACCTGATTGCCTATGGAACCACTATGGCAAATTGTGGAATGCCCCAACCAGAAAACAGCATTGAGGGAATGGCTCAGGAGCTTCTGAGGGAAACAAACTACAACATGGAAGAGCTGACCACATTTGTAGAGCAGAATGTCCCAAGAATGGTTGAGGACCAACAGCAAGCCTTTACTTCTATCCTGAAGAGTGTTGATGATGATGCTGGAAAGATATTCTTCCTCGATGCTCCTGGCGGGACAGGAAAAACATTCCTCATTAATATCATCCTGGCCAAGGTTCGTCAAAAGTCGGAAATTGCTCTGGTTGTGGCCTCAAGTGGAATTGCAGCTACACTTCTTGAAGGAGGAAGGACAGCACACTCAACTTTCAAACTGCCTTTGGATTTGACCAAGCAAGACACCCCAACCTGCAACATTAGCAAGAATTCAGCAAACGCCAAGATCCTTCAACAGTGCAAAATCATCATCTGGGATGAGGCTACTATGAACCACAAGCAGGCATTCGAAGCAGTGAACAGAACACTCCAAGATATTCGCAACAACAAGAAAATCATGGGTGGTGTGACAACTGTTCTGGCTGGACACTTTCGTCAGACTCTCCCAGTCATCCAATGGGGCACAAGAGCAGATCAAGTCAAGGCCTGTATCAAGTCTTCTTATCTCCTCTGGCCACATGTGCAAAGACTTACCCTGAATACCAACATGAGAGTCCACCTTCTTGGTGACAACACTGCAGGGGCGTTCTCAAGCCAGCTTTTGAAAGTTGGCAATGGCCTATACCCTCAAGATGCATCAGAACAAATAATTCTACCATTTGGACAGTTTGTTGAAACAAAAGATGACTTGATCAAAAGGGTCTTTCCCAATATGGAGACCCAGTTCCAGGACTCATCATGGCTTGCCGAAAGAGCCATTTTGGCCCCCAAGAACAATGCTGTTCAAGAGATCAACAATTTGCTTCTCCACCAACTTCCCGGTCATGAAAGAAATTATGATTCTCTTGACAAAGTGACAGATGAAGATCAGGCAGTAAACTTCCCAACTGAGTTTCTCAACAGTCTTCAGCCTCAAGGAACTCCCAACACACAGGTTGATTCTCAAGGTGGGAGCACCAATCATGCTTCTAAGGAATCTTCATCCACCAAAGCTGTGTAATGGAACACGATTGACAATCCGGCAAATGATGCCGCATGTCCTAGAGGCAACCATCCTCTCAGGACAATACAGAGGAGAGAAAGTATTCATTCCAAGGATACCACTTATTCCACCTGACCTTCCATTCTCCTTCAAGAGGATTCAGTTCCCCATCAGGCTATGTTTTGCTATGTCCATCAACAAGGCGCAGGGGCAATCAATGAAGGTTGTAGGCCTGAACTTCACAGAACAAGTGTTTGCCCATGGCCAGCTGTACGTGGGCTGCTCGAGGGTTGGAACACCAAGCAATCTTTATGTCTTGGCACCAAGTAAGAAAACCAGAAATGTTGTATACCCAGAGGTTTTGAGAAATTGAAAATTGACAAAACGTCATGTAGGAAATGTACTGTGATATTGCTCTAAGATATACATGTTCTTTTCATCATATATTTGTATTATTCTTATTCAACCCAGGCGAAGCCGGGTACCTCAGCTAGTGATATATAAATGCTTGTTCAAAGAAATTGTCCAAAAATGGCAATTTGGCGGCCATTTTGTTTATGCTAATTAGAAGGTCAAAAACTCAAAATTCGGCTTGGGAACCTGGTTAATCGAATTCAGCATAGCCTAATTATGTTAAAAAATGAGGTTCCCAACTTTTACCCAAAAATGCACCTAACATTCACATTTCTCAGAGATCCGTCTAGTCTATGGGGGTAATTAGCCGAAGCGGTTTATTCCTCTCTGATATAAGACATGGTGCAGCACGTAATATTGGTTTGTGGGCTAATTCACATCTGTTGCGTGGCTGCCGGCATGGTTCCCCATCTGCTTCAGTGATCTCACAGGTACGGTAAGCTGACACAGGGCATGAGCATCCAGTTAGAGGTGAGTGTTGTGGATGGCGTCTTGATCTTTTTATAGATGTCGTGGCTTTTGGAGTTATCCGTGATGACATCCATCACAATATAAACTTGAACGGCACTCGGTATAGCGCATACCTCTGCCGGACTGAACAGTTTATGTTTTATATCCCACTGATAGGCCAGATCTGGAACCGGAACTGAACCAAACTCTAATCGGCTTGTCACCTACCCTGGTCATCCACCAAGTTTTGTCAAAACCCATCCACAACTTATTGAGATATCATGCTATGTATTGTTTTTCACCCATCTCTCAAGAGTGAAGGAGCACTTCAAATATTGTCGTATCTGCATCCAGATCTTCACCAAATTCTGATCAATTCGTCTTTGTCACCCACCCAAACCGTCCATAACATTTTGAGATATCCTGCTCACAGACAAACAGACTGGGATGAAAACATATCCTCTGTCCACCTTCGATGATAACAGGAAATCTAAATACCTGTGCTCGCCGAGTTGCTGCTTGTGGTGTGCTTCAGATGGCGGGGGACAGGCTTTCTGAGCGTCGTCTTGTCAAGGATTTCTTGAGCTGCCATGTGCTTGGCTTTCTTAATGGTGTTTGTTTTTACCTCGCAGCATTGCTCACCTAGCACCAGCTGCACTGTGAAGAGCTACATCAGGGAAGACGACAATAAAGAGTGTTATCAAGGGGGTAAAGCAAATGGATGCCAGGCCATAAAATGGACCGTTGATGCATTGAAATACAGAGTGGCCCAAAAGGTATTACATGAGATACGAATTTATAATATGACAATATTTGCACATGAGACAACATGAAGATAAACTTGGCCAGCAACTTAAAAACAAAATGAAATAAATTATCACAATGATTGCTTCAAAAAAAAAATTGAAACAATACGCAACTGGAACAAAATAATATATGACACATTTTCTCAGGAAACTGTTTTGAGGCACCATATATTTATTTATAAAGGACTTTCAATTCATATTGATCAAGGGGGCCAACTTTCATTGCTGACCTTGGCATGAGGAGGACCCTCTTCCTTGATGACCTTGTACTGTGGCTTCAGATTGTTGAAATCAGCAAGTTCGTTCAGCAGACTCATTGGTGTCTTCTCCTTGAGGTCAGCCTGGCCCTCTGGCAAAGAACCTGTTGACAAGGCCCACGAGTCTTAAGGCTAGATGGAATTCATGCAGGCCTACCCATTTGTTTTAAACCCCAGTGCCATATAGAATCCTAGACTTTGTGAACTTCCCAACAGGCACCATGTTGTTACGTGCATGAATTACGATTTTTTTTTTATTTTTTTATTTTTTTTTGTATACAAGATCGAGGCTCGTGAAAGAGCGAACATTAATCACACAGAAAGACAAACCGACACATAAAACATATAACATCGGGAGCGGTAGACAAGTTCGTGAGAGAGGGGGAAGGACACAAACACAACATTTGAGAGCAGGGACCGAGAGACATGGAGACATCGAGAGATCTGAGAGAGGGCGAGGGCTTTGGTGGGGGGGGGGGGGGGGGGGGGGCATGGGAAGGGGGCGGTGGGAGAGGTATAAAACATATGGACACTGCCAGGACTTCCAGGAAAGAAGTTGGAATTTCAAACAAGGTGGATCTGGGGTGAATTAGCGGGGGTAGAAAAGATCAAGGTTTTGGATGGGGGAAGATAAGAGATGGTGGTGAACAGCTGTTTTAAAGACCTGGAGGGAGGAGTGGGATTGAAGGGAGTGAGGGAGTTTGTTCCAGAGGCGGGAGAAAAGAGGAATGAAAGAGTGAAGGTGAGCAGAGAGCCGAGATTTCGGCAGTTTAACCATCAGAGGGTTGCTGGCAGATCTTGTGCGACCTGTCGGAATATTTGGGGGACAGAGCACAGAGAGAGCTGGGGGTGCAAGGCCGGAGAGGAGTCGGTAGAAGACAGAAAGACCACCTACCTGCCTGCGGTGAGTGAGTGAAAGGCCCTCAGAGATAGCTTCATCGCGGGAGATTCCAATAATTCTGAAAGCTTTGGTTTCAACAGCGTGAAGCCGAGCTAGGTGTGAGGCAGGAGCACCGGCCCATAGGGGAGAACAGTATTCCATTGAGCTGCGGATGAAAGCCTTGTATGTGGTGAGGAGCTCAGCTGTGCCGAGGAAGGACTTCGCACGACGGAGGATGCCCAGTCGGCGACTGGCTTTGGAGGCCAGCTTGGAAATGTGGTTTTCCCAAGAAAGATCATGGCAGATAGTGAGACCCAAAATCTTGAGCGACAGAACTTCTTGGAGAGGATTGTTGAGAAAGTAGATGGGAGGGTTGTCCAGTCGATCTTTTCGGAGAGACATAGTAAGAGTGTGAGATTTGTCAGGATTGAAAGACATGTTCCACTTTTTTGACCAGTCTGTGATTTTGTCCAGGTCTTCAGAGAGTGAGGAGGCAGCAGACTGCCGATCTGAGGGAAGAGGAATGGAGCGGCAGAGAGTGGAGTCATCAGCAAAGAGATAGAGAGGATTTTCGAGAGAGTCAGAGAGATCATTGATGAAGACCAGAAAAAGCACGGGGCCCAGAACACTGCCTTGGGGAACTCCAGCCTGAACAGGAAGAGGAGATGAGAGAAACCCATTCAGGGCCACACGTTGACGACGACTAGAGAGGAAGTCCGCCAGCCATGCGTGGAGATTTCCATGGATACCAAAGGAGGAGAGTTTGGTGAGCAGAGCGGGGTGCCAGACCGTGTCGAAGGCACGTGATATGTCGAGGGAGACAGCTCTAATTTCCTGTTTGGCATTGAGGACCTCCATCCATTGTTGAGACAGCAGAAGCAGCATGTCCAGAGTAGAGTGACCTGGTCTGAAACCAAATTGATGATCAGAGATCAAGCCATTGGAGAAGAGGAAAGATTTCATATCCGAAGCAATGATGGATTCCATGACTTTGCTGATAATTGGGAGAAGGCTGATTGGTCTGTAGTTGCTAGGATCTGTTTTTGCACCTTTTTTGTGCAAAGCGGTGATGTTGGCTGATTTCCAAGCAGATGGCAGTTGACCTTGAGCAAAAGAGAGGGTGAAGAGAACAGAGAGAGGGTGAGATAGAGCAGCAGAGCAGGATTTTAGGACCCGTGGGCTGATGCCGTCGGGTCCAGTTGCAGAATCAGAGTCGAGGGTTGACAGAAACTTTTCCACCTTGTCAGGAGGAAAGGACATGGAGTCCAGGAGCAGCAGGGTACGACTGGGTATGGTGGGTACAGAGAGGGATGGGTTTGGGACACAAGATTTAGAGGCAAACACAGAGTTGAGGCATTCAGCTTTTTCACGTGCGGAGTCAGCTGTGTAGCCGTTTGAGGTAAGGGAGGGGATGGAGGGGGAACAAACACCAGAAACGGATTTGACCAGACGCCACCAGGATTTGGAAGAGGGAGACAGATAAGAGAGTTCGGTCTTGAGAACGGAGAGATATTGTTTCCTGGCTCTCCTGAGGGTGGACACACACTTGTTTCGGGCTTTGTGAAAGGAAATGAGATTTCCTTCCGTTGGATTTGCTTTCCAGGAGACGAAGGCAAGTTGTTTCTGGGCAACAGCCTCACCACAAGATTCCGTGTACCATGGACGGGAGGAAGGGTATGACAACTGAAGACGAGATGGGATAAATCTGTGCATGAGAGAGAGCAATTTACTTTGGAAGAATTCCCAGGATGAGTTGATGTCAGAGGTGGTAGAGATGGGAGACCAGTCCAGATGATTGATGGCTGCTTGAAGACCGTGCCAGTTGGCCTGAGTGAAATGCCAGACTGGTCGACGCTGAGCAGGCTCCCTGAGGATGGTCAGAGAGATGTCCACTTTAACAAGGACATGATCAGATGATCCGATCGGAGCAGAAGAAGAGCAGCAGACATTTTCAGGGAAGTTAGTCATAACCAAGTCCAGAAGAGAAGATGTTCCGTTGACTGAGATCCGGGTCGGGAAATTGACAGATTGTGTCAGTCCCAGTGAGTCGCAGAAGTCCTTTGCTGAAGAGCCATGGCTGGTGAGAGAGGTACCCACACCCAGCCAACTGGCATGGTGACAATTGAAATCACCACATATGAGGAAGAGAGAGTTGGGATGAGTAGATAGAAGTTGGTCCATATCATCAGACAGCGAGATGTAGATGGAGTCATCACTGTTTGGTGGACGGTACAACACACATATGAACAAGAGGTGGGAGCGAAGGGGAAGCCGTAGCCAGAGGTATTCCTGGGGGTGAGGTGGAGAGAGTGCAGTGCAGGGCGAGTGAGGAAGAGAGTTTTTGATAAAGATAGCAACCCCGCCTCCAGGACGAAGCTCAGGTCTATCATACCGGAGGAGGGAGTAGTCCGGGAGAGATACTATGGAATCAGAGACATCATAAAGGAGGAAAGTTTCTGTTAAGCAGATCATGTCTGGTTTGACAGAAGCAACCTGTATGGAGAGATCAGTTAAGTTTGAACGAAGGCCCCGGATGGTTGAGGTCCATACCGTTAATGAAGAGGAAGGGGGAGCATCAGATACAGAACAGGGGGGAGGAGGGGTAGGGTAAGATGTGGAAGAGGTGGAAGAGATAGGGAGAGCTGTTGAAGGTGTGTCAGAGATTTCAGAATAGCTCGGAGAAAGGGAAGGATGGGGCGGACAAAAGGTTTGATGGTGATTGGGTGAGCCACAATGAGGTGTTATTTGAGGAGGGGGAAGAGCGAGGCAGAAGGTTGGGGGAGATGGAGGTGAGAGTTTGAAGGGGGAAGAAGCGGGGAGGACGCTTTGAGGAGGGGGAGTGAGAGGGGGGAAATTGAGAAGCAATGAGGGTGGGGAGATTTGAAGGGGAGGGGTGAGGGGGGAGTTTGGGAGGGAAGGGACAAGGGGAGGGATTTCAAAGGGATGGGATATGGGGGAGATTTGGAGGGGAGGGGTGAGGCAGGAGTCTAGGAGGGGAGGGGCGAGGGGGCGTCTTGGCGGGGAGGGGTGAGGGGGTAGTTTAGGAGGGAGGGGGCAAGGGGGGAGATTTGAAAGGGATGGGTGATGGGGAAGATTTGGAGGGGAGGGGTGATGGGGAAGATTTGGAGGGGAGGGGTTATGGGGAAGATTTGGAGGGGAGGGGTGAGATTGGATTTTTGAAAGTGTACGATTTATGGGAAACGAACATTTATTGCAAAATGAGTTTCTTGTGACCTTCGAGTTAAAAATACGTTTAAGGACGCTGGATGGAGGATGGAGTGCAGGAGAGTTTAGGGAATGTAGAAAAAAGGCACTATAGGAGATGGATATTTTTTTTGGGATGAATTGATTTGGTGAGCAAGTCGAAAGCAGCCTTTTAAAGAAGAAGAAGAAAAAGGTGTTATAAAATATGACGGAATACATAACTTGAGGGGAAAGTGTAAACATTGAAGGTTAATGAGTGAAAACTATCTGGGGAAATGGGGGAGAAACACGTGGTCGAAGAACGAACGAACGAATAAGAATGAATAAACGAATGAGAACAGAGAAGGAAATGTTTTTTTTTTTTTTTTTTTTTTTTTTTTGAGTTGAGATTTACACAAGGAAGTAGGCTATGGGTGAAAAGCCTGGGAATACAGAGAACGAAAGTTATTGGATCACAAACGACGGACCGCTGAGAGAAAAACAAAGCCTCAAGGTTGTACAGTGCACACTGTACAAGGCCTCAAGACACGACACGGCAAACAGACGATCAATTTATGAAAGATAAACACCGAGAAACAACCAAAGTTGCACACAATAACTTCACACACCGAAAGATAAATACAGTTTCGACAAAATACAATTGTGAACAGACTTAACTTCGAAAAACGTGGAGACCGTGTGGAGCTTCGAAAATCCCTCCCACCGTCTCCGGTGGAATGTACTCTTGGAATGTACCTTTGAGACCTTAAGTCTCAAACTTTTAGATCCCTAAGACGTTACATACCTTGTATTTTAGACCCTTTGAACTCTCAGACCCCTGACACCCTTTGGATCTTTACAAACCTTTGACTGTCGACCCTTCAGAGATTTAGACTTTTTAGACCTTTACAGACCATTGACGATAGCCCCTCAGACCCTACACATTTTAGACATCCTGAACCTTTCGATCCTTTAACCCGTCATGACCCTTTAGACACCTTACACCCTCAAGACCCCATTAGACCCTTTGCCATGAGCCTAGCATTTTAATAACTTCGGATGAACTCTTTGAATGCACCAGGTATGACTAGTACACAGACAAGGTTTCTTAAAACTCGGCGTTTGCCTTTACCGAGATGGAACGTCACCATAGCATGTCACATTCAGTGATGTTTCATGGTTTCTATAATTGTAATATTGCTTTCATGCATGTAATGTATGATCTACTCATTACCTCCGCCACCAAAGGTGGATGGATGTTATGTTTTCACTGATATCTGTTTGTCTCTTTGTCTGTTTGTGAACAAACTATCTCAAAAATTTGTGGTCGGATTGGGATGAAACTTGGTGGATAGGTTGTGTGTGTGACAAGGAGAATCGATTACATTTTGGTGAAGATCTGAATATGGATTCGGATATGAGAATTATTGAAATTTTAACTGATTCTTCACCACTGAGTGATATGGCCAACCAGGCGGAGGTATGCTCTCTACTGAGTGCCGTTCTAGTTTACTTATTAAGTGATTCTTCACCATTGAGAGTTTGGGTGAAAAGCAATTATACAACATGATATTTTATAAACTTGTGGACGAGTTATGACTAAACTTGGTGGGTGTGTTAGTTGGGTGACAATAATAAGCCGATTCGATTTTGGTTCAGGTCCGAATCCAGATCCGGCCTATCAGTGGATACATAAACTGTTCATCCTGGCGGAGGTATGCACTCTATCGAGTGCCGTTCTAGTTATTCTGTGTGATCCCATATATGTAATAATATGTAATTTTACATGACATATGCATGTAATGTATGATCCACTCATGATTCTGAGTGGTTCCATGTATGTAATAACATGTAATATACATGTCAGCGCATGGAGATTATTTTATTATTCGGACCTGAACTTGTAAAATGCATTTATAATAGAAGAGATTTTCCATTTTACGATTGTGTTATCATATCATAAGATGTCACGTGGGGTCGGGCGGGGGTGGAGGAGGGTGGGGGACTATAGTAGTTCAGCCTCGCCTGCTGGGACCCGCTGTCCACCCCGTCAGGTCTCCTAGCCCTAAACTACATTTTGAGGCTACACGTCGAAGCTCCGTATTCCGTTCTCATCAAGGCAATAGCTGAGGCCTGCACCCCTGAGTCTCAGAAAATAATCGAGCATGCACTGCAAACCTGAAGGTTTCCAGCCCTACAGGGGTGTTACGAAATCAAGTCGAGACCTCGTTTCCAGATATGAGGCTTTATTGAAATCTATCCCCACATACCCGATACGCAGAGAACAAGGAATAATATCAGAACTACAGCACAGATTCTACTAGCATGTCATTGTCAATAAGCAAGCGGCCCATTCATTCCCTGTCATACCTTTCTCGAGCGTCTGCTCACAAAAGACAGATACGAAACCAAAAACTCCTCCTTTCTCGTACAACCCGTTATATTCCCTTCTCAAGGCTATTGTTCGAATCCTCTTCTTCATATTTATCACATTCACCCTCCGTTAAAATTGAAGCTAGCGAACAAACAAATAGGCAATGCGGCAGTAACAAAGCAAAGCTCTACCAACCGAAACGAGTTGGGGGTTGGCACAGTCTTTCAGCACGAGTTCGATAAATCTCCTCAGTTCCAGGGTCCCCGGATTCACAAAGAGAATCATCCTCATCAGTCTGCCCATTTTGAGATCTCCCTGACTCCAACGCGATCTCCGTTCCTGTTACGGATTCGGCACTAATGATTGTTGTTATGATTATTGTTGTTGGTTCTAAGTATTCTGGTGATTTACAACTACATATAGGTCATGACAATTACAACTACATATGGGCAGGGTACAGCCCGAAGTGGAGATCGGTGTCTGAGGTTTGGGACATGGAATGTAGGGACAATGACAGGGAGATCAGGAGAAGTGGTGGAAGTATTGGTCAGAAGAAGAGTGGACATATGTTGTGTGCAAGAGACGAGATGGAAGGGAAGTGGTGTGAGAATGGTGAAGGGTAGGCAGGGACAGAAATACAAGTTTGTGTGGCAAGGCTGCCCGGAGGGCGTGAATGGTGTTGGTGTCCTGTTTTCTGAGGAGTTTGTAGACAGTGTGGTGAGTGTGACTAGAGTGAGTGATAGGTTGCTGATGGTGAAAATGATGATTGGAAAGCTCTTGGTGAACGTCATCTCGGGATATGCTCCGCAGGTTGGTCGAAGCGATGAAGAAAAGGACAAGTTCTGGTGTGCGATAGAGAAGCTGATGGAAAACGTGAAAGATGAGGAAGTTGTTGTGGTAGGAGGAGACCTAAATGGACATGTGGGAAGGAGTATGGATGGTTTTGACGGAGTTCATGGGGGTTACGGATATGGTGTGAGAAATGGAGAAGGTGAAAGGATTTTGGAGTTTGCTGATGGAGCTGATTTGTTGATTTGTAATACTCAGTTCCAGAAAGAGGATAATAAGCTTGTTACATACACGTCAGGTGGGTCGACGACAACCGTTGACTACCTGATGGTGCGTAGGCGAGATAGGGGGCACTACCGGGACACAAAGGTGATCCCGGGGGAGGAGGCTGTTTCACAGCACCACTTGGTTGTCTGCGACGTAAGGGTGAAAGGTGCGAGGAGAGCTCGGCGGGTGAAGTACCAACCGAGAATGAAGGTGTGGAGGTTGAAAGAGGTGACAGTAAGGGAGGCATTAAAAGAGAGGCTGAGTAGGGTCGAGGATGATGTGGTTGAGCTTGAAAGTGGTTGGATGTCAATGAAAGCTTGTCTGTTGGGAGCCGTTGGTGAGGTATGTGGATCGACAAAAGGACCACCGAGGCACTCGGAAACATTGTGGTGGGATGATGAATTTGGAAAGAGGATTGACGAGAAGAGGAAGAAGTTCAAGGAGTGGCAGAAGGCGAAGGGTACGGGAGCAGAAACAGCAGAGCATGAAAGTTATAAGGCAGCCAGGAAGGCTGCAAAGAAAGAGGTAGCAAAGGCGCAGGAGGCATGTAGGAAAATGTTCGGAGAACGCTTGGATTCGGAAGAGGGTCAGAAAGCAGTATTCAGGATTGCAAAGCAGATAGCGAAAGAGAGGTGTGATGTGATGGGGGTGAGTTACTTGAAGGATGAAGTGGGACAAATCGTTGTCGACCCAGATGGAATTAAAGGAAGATGGAAAAGATATATGGAAATGCTGTTGAATACAGAGAATGAATGGGATGGCAACATAGAGAGTAACCCTGTTTTAGGACCGGCAGAGAAGATAACTGAGAAGGAAGTTGAGGAAGCGATAAAAGCAATGAAGGGTAGAAAAGCGGGAGGGACGACGGGAGTTGTGGGAGATATGTTGAAGGCAGCAGGAAGTTGGGGTGTGAAGAGAATGACAGAGATCTGTAATCTGGTGGTGAAAGAAGGCCGCATTCCAGTGGATTGGGAACTGAGTACCCTCATCCCTCTATACAAGGGGAAAGGTGACCCTCTGGAGTGTGGCTCATACCGAGCGATAAAGTTATTGGAGCATGGAATGTAGGTATTGGAAAGGGTGTTGGAGAGGAGGATAAGGAAGAAAGTGAAGATCGACGAAATGCAGTTTGGATTCATGCCAGGAAGAGGAACGACAGACACGCTTTTCATTGTGAGGCAGTTGCAGGAGAAGTACATGGAGAAGAGGAAGAAGTTGTGTCTTGGGTTTGTTGATCTGGAGAAAGCATTCGATTGGGTACCACGCAAAGTATTGACATGGGCATTGAGGAAGTTAAGAGTGGAGGAATGGTTGATCAGAGTAGTGATGGCAATGTACAAAAGAGCGCGCACAGCTGTAAGGACGAAGGACGGGAACAGTGGTGGTTTGAGGTGAAGGTGGGAGTGCATCAGGGGTCGGTACTAAGTCCATTACTATTTGTAGCTGTGATGGAGGTGCTGGCTCAGAACGTAAAGGAGGGTTTACCGTGGGAGTTGTTGTATGCAGATGATCTTGTGTTGATTGCGGAAAGTATGGATGGACTGAAGGAAAAGATGAACACGTGGAAGGAATGTATGGAGACAAAAGGTCTGAAGGTGAATATCGGAAAGACGAAGGTGATGGCAAGTGGTAAAGCATGTGGTGAGGTGGAAAGAACTGGGAAGTGGCCCTGTGCTGTGTGTAGGAAGGGTGTCGGAGTGAACTCCATTCAATGTACAATGTGCGCTGAGTGGGTTCATCAAAAATGTAGTGGTCTGAGAGGGTCATTAACCATTGTGGCAGCTACATTCAAATGTAAGGTGTGCACAGAGGGAGCTGCAGATGGAGGAAATGTTGAGTTGGATCTTGGAGATGGCGTGAAGCTGGAAGCTGTGAAAACATTTTGCTACCTCGGAGACATGCTGAATGGAGAAGGTGGATCAGACTCGGCAACGGTTGCTCGAGTGAGATGTGCATGGAAGAAGTTTCGGGAACTGGGTGGCGTGCTGATGATGAGGGGAGTGTCGTTGAAGCTGAAGGGAAAGGTGTATGCTGCATGTGTGAGAAGTGTTATGATTTATGGGAGCGAGACATGGGTAATAAACGTAGAGCAGCAACGAAGGTTGGAAAGGGTGGAAATGCGAATGGTTCGGTGGATGTGTGGAGTATCGTTGAGAGAGAGGAAGACAAATGATGAATTGCGAAAGATGATGGGAATAGAGCCTGTGATTGATGCTGTGAAGAGGAACAGGTTGAGATGGTTTGGTCATGTGTTGAGGAAGGATGAAAGTGACTGGTTGAGAAGAGTGATGGAAATGAATGTAGAAGGAAGCAGAGGACGGGGAAGACCGAAAAAGACTTGGCTAAAGATGGTGGAAGAAGAAATGCGGGCAAGGGGGTTAACAAGGAGAGATGCAGAAAATAGGGCAAAATGGAGAAGATTGTCATGGGGACCGCAAGGCTAACCCCCGCTCTAGCAGGGAAAATGGCCTTTAAAATGCATGTTGTTGTGTTGTTGTTCTAAGTATTCTGGTGATTGTGGTTGAAGGGAAAGAGTTATTATAGTTGAAAGGTTTAAAAGCGCTCATGATAAAATAATACCGGAAATGGCATAGTGGGCTGGAAGAGGTCGAGGGAAGAGGAGGAGAACGTGAGAGAAAGGAAAAGGAGGTGTTCTGACGAAGCTCCACACCTGGCGTGGGCGAGCTTACAGGGCGAGAGCACTTTGAGTCGGGGAAGGGAATCTTGAGCGATTGGTGATCGCTGGAATTGTGGACAAGCCTGCGAAGCCAGGTTCAGGTGTGATTCCGGAGAATCTTCACCTAGCTGCGACAGCTCGAGGACGAGCCGGCCGCCATTACCCGGACCTCGCGCGTCGTTCGCGGAACCTTGGTCAGCCGCATCCGTGGGTCCCGCCATCCGGTGATTTACCGAAATAGGTTGCTGTTGGATTAGACCACATGTCGGTCCATGCCTTGCCTACACCGCCGTACTCGCCTCTTCGCCTCATCTCCGTTGAGTTATAGAGACATTGAAGGGTTGGGCTCCATTCACTCGGAGCGTGGATCACTGCCGAGCTGCTGCTGAGCTGGGACTGGGATCTGTGACTTTATGTTACTTAATAAGGTGGTACCATCTTGAGATTAATTGTATGACTGATTGCTTTCAGTGTTGTATGGTTTCCTGTGTGCTTTTAATACAATCTGTTCATTTATAATCTTTGGGTGTGGTTCCTCTATTGATTTGTTTTTGACACAGGATAAAATAATTTTTCTGCCTGGGCTCCTCGCGGGGTTTCGGAGGTTTACTGAGACCAGGAGATCGGTGAGGACCCCGTAACAGAAATTGGGGACTCGTCCAATTGATATTCGTGGGCTCGAAATTGGGTCTGCATCCGGGATTTAAAATTTCCTAAATTTAGTCCGGGAAAGAATTCCCTAACATTCCCAGAATTCCCACATTTGGAACTTTTTCCAACATTCCCAATTTTTTTCCAAAAACAAACCAAAAAAAAATTATTTTTTGTTTTGTTTTTTTAATTTCTTGTGTGAAGGTTAACAGGTGTTAACAGTAGTCACTATGGAGTTTGACGCAGATAAGTTTACAGTGACCCCTAGTGAAGCGCAGTTCAGAGCATTAGTAAAATCGGACCTCTTGAAATTGGCCAAACATTTTAGCTTGGAGGTCCAAACTAATATGAGGAAGGCAGAGATGCAGACAGTGGTGATACAAGCTATGGTGGGATTAGGAACATGGGGAGAGGTAGCCCGGGATTGGTTACCCGAGGAACCAGAAGAGGTGGAGCTCCGGAAACTGGAGTTGCAATTGCGGAGCGAGGAAACAAGAGCAGAACAGGAACGAGAACTCCAGGAAAGGTTAAAAGCAGAGGAAAGGAAAGCAGAAGAGAAAAGAGAAGAGAAACAAGCAGAGGAAAGGAGAGCGGAACGAGAACTCCAGGAAAGATTAAAAGCACAGGAACGAGAACTCCAGGAAAGGTTAGAAGAGAAAAAAGCACAAGAAAGAACCGAGGAAGGGAGAGTGGAAAGAGAACTCCAGGAAAGAAGAGAAAAGGAACAAGCAGAGGAAAGGAGAGCTGCAAGGGAACTCGAAGCAGAGGAGAGAAAAGCCGACAGGGAGTTAAAGGACCGTGAAATGGCGCTTCAGCAGGAAATTAGACTCAAGGAGCTGCATGTAATGAAAGAACGGGGAGAGGTACCATCCATGCTGACTGGTTCGACACCTAGTCAGAACACCTGGGATGTTGCAGACATTTGAGGCTGGTTCCACCCTTCAATGAAAAGGAGGTAGCCAAGTTTTTTCCACACTTTGAGAAAGTGGCTCGACAGTTAAACTGGCCTGAGGAGTACTGGTCCATACTAGTGCAAAGTGTTCTGGTGGGTAAAGCTCAAGAGATTTATTCGACTTTACCGATTGACCAATGTGCAGATTACGAGGTATTGAAGAAACACATTCTCAAAGCTTATGAATTGGTCCCGGAAGCTTGCCGACAAAAATTCCGGAATGCCAGGAGGAGGGAGAGTGAGACCCATGTGGAGTTTGCCAGATTGAAAGAAACCATGTTTGATAGGTTGTGCGATTCAAAAGGAGTGGGGAAAGACTTCGAACTATTGCGACAATTGATCCTGGTGGAGGAATTCCAACAGTGTGTCCACGAGGACATTAAAGTATACCTGGAGGAAAGGAAAGTACCAAAGTTGTATGAGGCAGCAACCATGGCAGATGACTATGCCTTAACACACAGGATGGGGTTCCACAAACCTAACTCCTCGCCTAGACTTAAACAGGGGAGCTATGGTACATCCGGTGCGGAGAACGACAAGGCATGGGGGCGGCCTCGAGTTGATTATGGGGACAACTCTGATACCACGACTTTTCAAAATCAGAAGACTACGGGCCCAAGAGAGACTTATCTTCCGGGGGGGCTCGAGGCAGACCACGAGGTTCCCCTCCGGGCCTACTTGCGCCTTTTGCCATAAACCTGGACACTTGATGTCCAATTGTTACCTCATGAAAAGGGAAAACCAAGAACGGAATCAGACTAGTACGACTCCGAATGCATTGGCAAGTGTGAGAAATCGTTCTTGGAGAGCAGAGCCTTGTGAAGGTTCCCCTGTCAAAGTTACGGCATCCCGGAGCGACCTTGTTCAAGAGGGCTACAAACCTTTCATTTCAGAGGGGTTGGTGTCACTGGATGGCGACTCGACTAACCAGAAACCAGTTAGGGTATTGAGGGACACAGGAGCACACCAATCTTTGATGTTGGAGGGCATTTTGCCATTATCAGAGAAGACGGCAACTGGGGTTAGTGTGCTTTTCCAGGGGGTTGGGGGCTATGTTGAAGCTCCACTTCATGTCATCCATTTGAGGTCTGATTTGGTGTCAGGACCGGTCACCATAGGCTTACAAGCCACTCTTCCTGTAGAGGGAATCTCTTTTATTATCGGAAATGATTTGGCCGGTGGTCGAGTTTCTGGTAATCCAATGTTGGTGGAAAAGCCCAGTAAGGAAAATAACACCACACGGTTAGAGATGGAGATTCCGGGTATCTTTCCATCCTGTGCAGTGACTCGGGCTATGGGTAGAAAGCACTCGAAGAGCAACACGAAGACTCGGAGATCCAGAGTTTAATTGAGAAAGCCGTTACAGAGGAAGAGGCTACGAAGATACCTGTTGGGTACTTCATGAAGGGGGAAATACTCATGAGAAAATGGAGGCCACCGGAGGTGCCCGCAGACGATGAGTGGAAAGTTCATTATCAAATTGTGGTGCCACCGCCGTACCGGAAGGAGGTATTGAGTTTGGCACATGAGACACCTTGGGCCGGGCACCTGGGAGTGAACAAGACCTGTGACAGGATATTGGTACATTTTTTCTGGCCAGGATTGCGACGGGATGTGGCGGAGTTCTGCAAGTCCTGCCATTCTTGTCAGCTGGTGGGAAAGCCTAATCAAAAAATCCCATCCGCCCCTTTAAAACCAATTCCAGCTTTTGAAGAGCCATTCAGCCGAGTCATTATTGACTGTGTGGGCCCTTTACCCAAAACTAAGGCTGAACATCAATATTTATTGACCATCATGTGCGCATCCACCAGGTTCCCAGAGGCAGTGCCTCTTAGAAAAATCACGGCGGCAGTTATTGTGAAGGCCTTGATTAAATTTTTCACTTTGGTTGGTCTACCTAAGGTCATCCAATCTGATCAGGGTTCCAATTTCATGTCCACGCTTTTTCAACAAGTAGTACACCTGTTGGGAGTGGAACAAATAAGATCCAGCACTTACCATCCCGAGAGCCAAGGGGCCCTGGAAAGGTTTCACCAGATGTTAAAGAATATGATCAGAACGTATTGTTTTGAATGTGACAAGGATTGGGATGAAGGAATACCCTTATTGTTGTTTGCTACAAGGGAGTCCGTGCAGGATTCATTGGGATTCAGTCCTTTTGAACTTGTGTTTGGACACGCAGTGCAAGGACTGTTGAAATTGGTTAAAGAACAGTGGCTACAGCATGAGTCACAAACACCGATGGTGGAGTATGTGTCCACGGTAAGACACAGATTGGCAAAGGCTTGTGACGTGGCAAGAAGGAACTTGAAAGTGACCCAGGGAAAAATGAAAGAGAGACATGACAAGAAATCTCAGATAAGGAATTTCAGTCCTAAGGACCGGGTGCTAGTATTGCTTGCCATTCCCGGTCAGCCACTACAGGCTAGATATTTTGGTCCTTATGCAGTTGAGGAGAGGGTGAATGAGACAGATTACGTGGTGACAACTCCCGACCGACGAAAAAAAAAGACAGCTGTGTCATGTCAACCGACTGAAGAAATATCATGAGAGGAAGCCTGTGGAAGAAATGGTTCCTGTCTCACCTGTCGTGCCGGTGGCCGGGGAACCAGTGAATATAGAGGGGGGCGCCGGTGTGAAATTTGATAACTTGGATGACCAGGCTTGTCCCAGATTGACGAACACAGAAGTGTCGAGCCATTTAAACGGAAAATTAGGGCATTTGACGAGGGAACAGCAAGGACAACTATCCAGCCTAATTTTGGAATTTAAACCGTTGTTCACTGATGTACCGAGTCGTACGGACCTGGTATATCATGATATTGAGGTGGGGGAAGCCACTCCAGTGAAACAACACCCCTATCAGATAAACCCTGTGAAGATGGAGTATCTTCGGAAGGAGATGCAATATATGTTGGAAAATGACATCATCGAACCAAGCAACAGTGAATGGAGCTCTCCATGTGTGTTGGTTCTGAAACCCGATGGCAGTTTTCGTTGTTGTACGGATTTAAAACGGGTTAATGCAGTGACCAAGACCGACTCCTATCCCCTCCCGAGGATTGACGACTGTATTGATCGAATAGGCCCAGCTAAATTTGTAACCAAATTTGACTTGCTGAAAGGGTATTGGCAGATTCCTCTTACCGATAGAGCCAAAGAAATCTCAGCTTTGGTCACTCCAAATGGGTTGTATCAGTACAAGGTTCTTCCCTTTGGATTGAAGAACGGGCCAGCTACATTTCAACGGCTGATTAATAAGCTCATTGCAGACCTTGAGGGGGTGGGGGCTTATCTGGATGATGTCATCATCCACACCATGACCATGGAAGACCACATTAAACAAATCCATGCATTTTTTCAGAAAATGTCCGAGGCAGGGTTGACCATCAACTTAGCTAAGAGTGAGTTTGTCAGAGCACAGGTGGTGTTCCTCGGCCATGTAGTAGGGCAGGGTCAGGTGCAACCGGTGACAGCCAAGGTGGAAGCCATCGATCGCTTCCAAGTCCCAAAGGGGAAGAAAGAGCTGATGAGATTCTTAGGTATGGCGGGTTGGTACCGGCGGTTCTGTAGGAATTTTTCGGATGTGGTAGCCCTTTTAACGAGTTTGCTGAGAAAAGAGACCAAATTTGTTTGGGATGACAAATGTCAGGCGGCCTTTGCCCACGTCAAAGCAATATTAATGAGCTCTCCTGTCCCAGCAGCCCCGGACTTTCAAGCACCTTTCAAGTTGGCCATCGATGCAAGTGATGTGGGGGCTGGGGCGGTCGTATTACAAGAAGATGAGGATGGGGTGGATCACCCGGTGTGCTACTACTCCAAAAAGTTCAATAAACATCAGGCAAATTATGCCACCGTGGAGAAAGAGACCCTTGCTCTCCTGCTAGGGCTTCAGCATTATGAGGTGTATCTAGGAATTACGTCCTTTCCCATAAAAGTCTTTATGGATCACAACCCCTTAACCTTCATTCTAAAAATGAAAAATAAAAATTAGAGGTTGATGAGATGGAGTTTGGCTTTGCAGGGGTTCAACTTGGAAATTGAACATGTAAAGGGCCGGGACAATGTCGTGGCTGACGCTTTTTTTTTTCTTTTTTTTTTTTTTGTATACAAGATCGAGGCTCGTGAAAGAGTGAACATTAATCACACAGAAAGACAAACCGACACATAAAACATATAACATCGGGAGCGGTAGACAAGATGGGGAGAGAGGGGGAAGGACACAAACACAAAATTTGAGAGCAGGGACCGAGAGACATGGAGACATCGAGAGATCTGAGAGAGGGCGAGGGCTTTGGGGGGGGGGGGGCATGGGAAGGGGGCGGTGGGAGAGGTATAAAACATATGGACACTGCCAGGACTTCCAGGAAAGAAGTTGGAATTTCAAACAAGGTGGATCTGGGGTGAATTAGCGGGGGTAGAAAAGATCAAGGTTTTGGATGGGGGAAGATAAGAGATGGTGGTGAACAGCTGTTTTAAAGACCTGGAGGGAGGAGTGGGATTGAAGGGAGTGAGGGAGTTTGTTCCAGATGCGGGAGAAAAGAGGAATGAAAGAGTGAAGGTGAGCAGAGAGCCGAGATTTCGGCAGTTTAACCATCAGAGGGTTGCTGGCAGATCTTGTGCGACCTGTAGGAATATTTGGGGGACAGAGCACAGAGAGAGCTGGGGGTGCAAGGCCGGAGAGGAGTCGGTAGAAGACAGAAAGACCACCTACCTGCCTGCGGTGAGTGAGTGAAAGGCCCTCAGAGATAGCTTCATCGCGGGAGATTCCAATAATTCTGAAAGCTTTGGTTTCAACAGCGTGAAGCCGAGCTAGGTGTGAGGCTGTATTTGTGATTTCACATGCACTGCAACTACACTAACAAATGGTAATTTTGGAAGTCAGACCTTGCTACCCATTATTAATATTAAGCCGTTATCCCCTACCCCCCCCCCCCCAACCAAATAGGAAAGTGAAACCGCCAAATAGAAAAGTGGAAAAAAGAGAAATGAAAGAGTGAAGGTGAGCAGAGAGTCTTGATTTTGGCAGTTTCACCATAAGAGGGTTGCTGACAGATCTTGTGCGTCCTGTAGAAATATTTGAGGGACAGAGCACAGACAGAGCTGGGGGAGCTAGGCCGGAGAGGAGTCCGTAGAAGACAGAAAGATCACCAACTTGCCTGCAGTGAGAAAGTGAAAGACCCTCAATTTATTGTATGGTTATAATTGCTTGTTTTCTCACCACTTCTTGTCTTGCTAGCTGCAATTAAACCTGTGTGGTATAAAGAACAGTGTCTTGACTTGTCCTGTTCGGGTTTGGGTAATTTATCCTGGTAGACTAGACGGATTTATGGGAAAAGGCCATGTATAAGCTTGTAGGTGCATTTTTGGGGAAAAGTTGGGAACCTCACTTTTTAACATAATTAGGGTATGCTGAATTCGATCAACCTGGTTCCCAAGCCGAATTTTGAATTTTTGAATTTTGAGTTTTTGAGTTTTGAATTTTCCACTTCCCACGTGCACAATGTGAACATCTTTGGATGATGTCAGGTACATCAAAGAAACGGCGTTATACACCAATTGATGCTGTTTTAAACAATCTACTGAGAAGTTTGTCCACAGCACTGCTACCATTTCACGCATTAACTGGGTCTGACACCACCTCCTATTTTGCAAATCACACCAAACGAACATCATGGAAAGTCTTCAAAGAGCACCATAAACTGCTGAAGAACTTGGGCAATGGTGAACTCACAGAGGAGACAATCAAATCTGCAGAAGCGTTCGTCTGCAGAATATATAATGTGCACAGAACAACCTCTGTTGATTCAGCACGACATATGTTGTTCTCCAAGACTGGTAAACCAGAAGCAATGTCACCGACAAGTGATGCTCTTCATTTCCATTTGATGCGAGTACACTATCAAGCCATGGTATGGAGAAATGCTCATTGTGCCATACCTGACCTTCCTGCACCTGTGGAAAGGGGATGGAAACGTGGTGATTCAGGACTAGAGCTTATTCTGATGTCACTGAGTCCAATCCCAGAAAGTTGCCTCGAGATGATTTGTTGTGCATGCCAGAAGCAATGCAAGACTCGATGCTGCAAATGTCGCTATTCAGAGTTGAGGTGCACATCAATGTGTGCCTGTCAGCAACAAAGTGATGATCAGACCCCTTGTATGAATTTGATGTAGTTTGGCAGAACAACATGTGTGACATTCCTGAATGTTTGTGCTTCATGGTCATGTCTACTTAATTTTAGAATAAATGGTTGTATGAAACATTGTCTTAGTAAAACCATTTCCCATTTTATAGTGTCCAATTTCAATATCAGTTTGAATGTCTCTTTCAATATGTCGCCAACCATAATATATACTCGACGGATTTATGAAAAAAGGCCATGTATAAGCTTCTCGGTGCATTTTGGGGTAAACGTTGTAAAGTTAAGTGAAATAGCTGCATGCATATACATGATATATAAATGCTTGTTCAAAGAAATTGTCCAAAAATGGCAATTTGGCGGCCATTTTGTTTATGCTAATTAGAAGGTCAAAAACTCAACATACGGCTTGGGAACCTGGTTAATCGAATTCAGCATAGCCTAATTATGTTAAAAAGTAAGGTTCCCAACTTTTACCCAAAAATGCACCTAACATTCACATTTCTCAGAAATCTGTCTAGTCTATGGGGGTAATTAGCCGAAGTGGTTTATTCCTCTCTGATATAAGACATGGTGCAGCACGTAATGTTGGTTTGTGGGCTAATTCACATCTGTTGCATGGCTGCCGGCATGGTTCCCCATCTGCTTCAGTGATCTCACAGGTACGGTAAGCTGACACAGGGCATGAGCATCCGGTTAGAGGTGAGTGTTGTGGATGGCGTCTGTGATCTTTTCATAGATGCGGTGGCCTTTTGGAGTTATCCGTGATGACATACATCACAATATAAACTTGAACGGCACTCGGTATAGCGCATACCTCTGCCAGACTGAACAGTTTATGTTTTATATCCCACTGATAGGCCAGATCTGGAACCGGACTGAACCAAACTCTAATCGGCTTGTCACCTACCCTGGTCATCCACCAAGTTTTGTCAAAACCTATGCACAACTTATTGAGATATCATGCTATATAATGTTTTTCACCCATCTCTCAAGAGTGAAGGATCACTTCAAAATATTGTCGTATCTGCATCCAGATCTTCACAAAAATCTGATCAATTCGTCTTTGTCACATACCCACCCAACTTCTCCACCAAATTTCATCCGAATCCGTCCATAACTTTTTGAGATATCCTGCTCACAGACAAACAGACTGGGATGAAAACATATCCTCTGTCCACCTTCGATGATAACAGGAAATCTAAATACCTGTGCTCGTCGAGTTGCTGCTTGTGGTGTGCTTCAGATGACGGGGGACAGGCTTGCTGAGCGTCGTCTTGTCAAGGATTTCTTGAGCTGCCATGTGCTTGGCTTTCTTAATGGTGTTTGTTGTTTTCTCGCAGCATTGCTCACCTAGCACCAGCTGCACTGTGAAGAGCTACATCAGGGAAGACGATAATAAAGAGTGTAATCAAGGGGGTAAAGCAAATGGATGCCAGGCCATGAAATGGACCGTTGATGCATTGAAATACAGAGTGGCCCAAAAGGTATTACATGAGATACGAATTTATAATACTAGGGCATGCCCGTACGTGGGTGCAATGCCCGTACGTGGGTACGTGGGTACGTGGGTGCGAGTACGGTGACAACCCCCCCCCCCTCTATTTACATGAAATGGTTTGGTTCATGAAATGTTTTGGTTCATTCGCAACGCCAAAGCGAACGGCGAACGCTTTACATGAAATGGTTTGGTTCATGAAATGTTTTGGTCCATTCGCAACGCCAAAGCGAACGGCGAACGGCTTGCGAGTACAGTGACAATCCCCCCCCCCCCCTCTATTTACATGAAATGGTTTTAATTAGTTTTAAAACATAGTTTAACGCCAACATAGCGGCAACATAGTTTGCCAACGTGAAATAAATGAATACGCTCTCAAATGTGCCGTCCGAGGCAGAGTGTGTTCGCCACGTTCGGCACACGCGATAGCTGGCTGCTCTCTGATTGGTTGAATCGTTTTTTGGACATAGCTCGGTAAGTAATTGTCCGATTAATATGAAACCTTGAAAAGGCACATCCTCGGGTCCCCAGCAATATACCTGGCAAGTTTAAAGTATATCGGACCCGTGGTTGTCGAGAAACAGCGGTCACAGACAAACAAACAAACACACATACAGAGATTACTAGAATTATAGATAGATGAAAATATTTGCACATGAGACAACATGAAGATAAACTTGGCCAGCAACTTAAAAACAAAATGAAATAAATTATCACAATGATTGCTTCAAAAAAAAAATTGAAACAATACGCAACTGGAACAAAATAATATATGACACATTTTCTGAGTAAACTGTTTTGAGGCACCATATATTTATTTATAAAGGACTTTCAATTCATATGGATCAAGTGGGCCAACTTTCATTGCTGACCTTGGCATGAGGAGGACCCTCTTCCTTGATGACCTTGTACTGTGGCTTCAGATTGTTGAAATGGGCAAGTTCGTTCAGCAGACTCAATGGTGTCTTTTCCTTGAGGTCAGCCTGGCTCTCTGGCAAAGAACCTGTTGACAAGGCCCACGAGTCTTAAGGCTAGATGGAATTCATGCAGGCCTACCCATTTGTTTTAAACCCCAGTGCCATATAGAATACTAGAGTGTGTGAACTTAACAACAGGCGCCATGTTGTTAAGTGCGTGAATTACGATCTCCTGGCATGTACCTTTGAGACCTTAAGGACTTTTAGATCCCTTAGACGTTACAGACCTTGTATTTTAGACCTTAGACGTTAGACCCTTTGAACTCTCAGACCCCTTACACCCTTTGGATCTTTACAATCCTTTGACTGTCGACCATTCAGATATTTAGACTTTTTAGTCCTTTACAGACCATTGACGTTAGCCCCTCAGACCTTTCACATTTTAGACACCCTGAATCTATCGATCCTTTAACACCTCACGACCCTTTATACACCTTACACCCTCAAGACCCCATTAGACCCTTTGCCATGAGCCTAGCATTTTAATAACTTAGGATGAACTCTTTGAATGCACCAGGTATGACAAGTCACAGATAAGGTTTCTTAAAACTTGGCGTTTGCCTTTACCGAGATGGAACGTCACCATAGCATGCCACATTCAGTGATGTTTCATGGTTTCTATAATCGTAGTAAATGTAAAATACATTTATAATAGAAGAGATTTTCCATTATAAGTGGGACATATGTGGAGGAGGGTGGGGGACTATAGTAGTTCAGCTAACTCACTAGGAAGTATCACTTTTTGAAACACCCTGTAAACCTTAGGGTCACCACTACTCCAGGACCGTTCTTGATATGTCTTGTTACCATGTGGGGCACAGAATGACTATGTGATGAAATACACTACAGTAGCCGCCAAACTAGGGTGGCAATTCCAGAAGATCTCGGGTAAAGACCGTTTTACCACAGCAGGTCTGGCCACATATATGGGCAGAGTGTGGGGCACGTGGAAGCGCAGGCGGATCAATGTGAATAGACAGCCTGCTTGTAGCAGCCAGCTATGTTGAGCTGGGCAATCACAATTACGTGCAGGTATAGGTTCGATGTGCCCTCGTTCTCTGAAGTCTTTGTGATCTCGATGGTAGACCCTTCAGTGGTGTTCTCAAGCCGCCGCCTGCTGCTGTGCAACTCATCATCATAAGTTGAGCACGGGTCCTGCCACAGTGGGTACTTGGTGGTCAGATACTCCCCAAGGGTTACATCTGGAATGTTAAAGCAATTTTCCACCATTGCGGCCTGGGGATGGTGTTCTTTCCCCAACATTCCGGCAAGGTACTTTTTTGCCTCATACCATTGCGGGTAGGTGTGCTTGCCTTGGCTGTTCAGCTGGTTGGAGACTCCCTCAATGATCACCTCCACCTTGGTGATTTTAGAGTTGTAGAAGTCCGCAGTGTCTCTGTCATAGGCTTTATTTTCTTTGGAGTCTTCAAACAGCATCAGTATACCTTGCATGCTGCGTGCCGGGGTATTCAGGTTGATGTTGCACAGAGTGTCTTTTCTTCACGGTCATCTTAAGGTGGCAAAGGACTCTGTCGTATAAGATTGCAAGCCGGCTGGTGTACTGACTGCGAATTATCTTCGCCAGCTCTGGATGCATCATCATATCGTACTCGAGCGAGATGTTCTCGAGGTTGTAGCTTACTTCCGGCTTTTTATCAATCACAATCACGCATAAATAGTCATTAAACGTGAGCTCCTACTCGAGTCTGTCTCCCCAGGCCACCTGGTAGAACAACATGTGGGTCTCCAGCAGTTCAAAGTCCAGCGGGATATAAAAAAGTTTGCCGTAGGCAGCTGCGATAGCTTTATCCTGCTTATTTTCGGATTTGTTACCAGCTGCCATTCTATGTCTATTTACATTTCAGTCTTTGCTTGCGTCAGTGTTTGTTGGCTGCGTTTTTGTGCTTGCAGGATGTTTTCCAGAAGTCGCAGTGGCATTGAAAGACACCAGAGTCATCTATATTCTATACTCATCACCTCATTGCCACTAATCCTGATTGTAGTCTTTTTCACAATCGCACGTCCTAGGTTCTGGACCATGGTGTGGGTGTCTCTTTCACTGGACATCGGTCGGGTAATTCTGAAGGCGAGACATAAGGGTTCCTGGGACGATCATATTGTACTCGCCAAGATTTGGAAATTGTACCTGCATCATCTGAATCTGATCGATTGTCGAGGGATTGTTGGTGCCAACCACACTTTGCTGAATGCCCTTAACCTCCCAAGGGGGTCGTAGCTGGCGGTAAGGGTTATGTTTGTGTCCATATTGTGAAGAAGGCATTGTGCTGTTCCTGTGAAAGCACTTCTCGTTATTAAATGCTCTGTGGTATTTGTTCAATACCACTGTTGTTTCAACCTTATTGCAATGCACAACAGTGTGACAATGGCAGAAGGAGGGATTGTTTGGATATGGGATCCAACCAAGCAGGGTGGGAGAGCGATAAAGGGAGAAAGATAGGGAGAGAGTGGGGGAGGAGAAGGGAAGATGGGGTGGGGGTGTCGTGGGTAGAGCTGAATCAAGAAACACGCTCCCTCATGGAAGCTGTGCATAACTACGACGCCGCACAGGCAGCCAGGACGGATACCCCTTCCACGCGGAAGGACTACTCCAGATTAGAGGTGGATAAAGATGGCTAATTGCGGTTCAAGGCCCTTCAAGATTATGATATCTTTGCCGGGAACACTAAAAATCTCTAGCGCTGTCGACAATAACCTGCCGGAAATGTGGCAGAGCCATCCGCGATCAGCTAGGGTTCAGTGACTGGAAACCAAAATATAAACTGCCCTGCAATGTCCTCCCTCACACGATACATCGAACCTGGATACCTAAGAGATCAGAGATCTTGCAAGGCTTGACAAAGCCATGTGAGCACAGCAGGGAGAGATTATCAACAACCAAGCGAGGCTCTTGGAGATAGATGCGGGGATCTCAAAGTTAGATGGCGACATCACCCAGAATTAAAGAAAGCTGGAGGGAGTAGTACATTGACTCAAAGGTCAGATAAGGCATTGAGGCACATCTGCGAGACTTTGAGAGGCAGCGGCAAGAACTCAAAAATGAAAGCGGTCCCCACTTGGAGGCTGTCTAGACTAACAGCGGGAACCTTCACTCCCAAATCTCTCGGATCCCTGACACAATCAACAGGATCATGTATGAGGACACCACACTTGGATAGCTCCTCCGCACCCTATTTCAGGAGCAGTGTATTACAATTGTGAGCATTTTGACCTCACTTGGGTTTATCGTCTCAACCATGGTGCTCCCACTCACAGGTGGTGATGGTGTAGGAATACCAATGCCCCCACCTTAATTTTTTCAGCAGTTTACAATTAAGACAAAAGCATCCCGTATTTAAACGTGAGTAACAATAATGAACATAAACTGTATTTTGTGATTTCACGTGCACTGCAACTACACTAACAAATGGTAATTTTGGAAGTCAGACCTTGCTACCCATTATTAATATTAAGCCCCTACCCCCTACCCCCCCCCCCCCCACCAAATAGGAAAGTGAGACCGCCAAATAGAAAAGTGGAAAAAAGAGAAATGAAAGAGTGAAGGTGAGCAGAGAGTCTTGATTTTGGCAGTTTCACCATAAGAGGGTTGCTGACAGATCTTGTGCGTCCTGTACAAATATTTGAGGGACAGAGCACAGACAGAGCTGGGGGAGCTAGGCCGGAGAGGAGTCCGTAGAAGACAGAAAGATCACCAACTTGCCTGCAGTGAGAGAGTGAAAGACCCTCAATTTATTGTATGGTTATAATTGCTTGTTTTCTCACCACTTCTTGTCTTGCTAGCTGCAATTAAACCTGTGTGGTATAAAGAACAGTGTCTTGACTTGTCCTGTTCGGGTTTGGGTAACTTATCCTGGTATAGTCCATGGGCCAGAGCAGATATCGGTACCACCTGGGGGGACCAAACCAAAGTAGTACTAAAATGTTTATCGGGTTGATATGAGTGTAATAATATATGATAACCTTTTGAGATAGGTAGCTTTGTCAATAATTTAAAAAACTCATTTTTTTGTCATTAGCGCCATTGTGTAATTTGCAAAAAATGAAAGATACGCCAGTGTCAAATTTCTATCTCCACCAATGTGGATGAAAACGATGCAAATAAGGTTATTTCCTTTTGATTAAAAAGCAAAATGCAAAATAAATGTGATTCACACTATTTTTTACATTGTATTGTGTTTACTGCCTGCAATAATTGTATTTATCTTCAGCTGGAAACTTAACATTTTGAATTACAGGTAGATTTAAGCGTTTTTTTTTCACCAATTATACTTATATTATCTTTTCTTTCAAAACTAATATCTTAACCAATATTATCTTTTTGTATGTTGCAGATAGTGTTGTACAGTGATCAGAGTGATGTCGATGGATCAAGGTACCACCCTGCCGAAGAAGCGGCCGTGCACAAACTGTCTTATTCATTGCTCAGACGATGACTCTGATTCCCTGGTGACATTGAGGGACCTGGATTCATGGAAGGCTTTGCTCCGGGCTGCAGAGATCAGACAGCATTCCCCAGTCCTTGACTTGGCAAAAGGACTAAAAGAAGGGCAAGCACCTCAGGTACAGTACCATCGCAAATGCCGCAGCATGTTTACTATGAAGAAGTCTTTCGACTCGATCCTCTCCAAAGGTGCCAGTGCTGAACGCACAGAAGCTGCTTCCAGAAGATCATCATCCAGGACCAGGGATGCACCAAGTAGGCCTACTTCAAGACTGTATGACAAGATCTGCATCTTCTGCCAGAAGCCGAAATACATCAAAGGACAAAAATCAAGGGAACCTCTTATGCAGTGTCTTGAGTTACGAGCAGACGACACCATTCGCAAGGCGGCAATAAAGAAATGTGATCTAAGAGTGCTTGCATTGCTGAGCAGAGACCTAGTTGCCACAGAGGGGAATTACCACAAGACGTGCTACAAAGAGTACACAAGAAGAAGAGTGTCTTCTACCAGCTCTTCAGAAGTACAACAGGAAGAGAGTGAGGCAGCAGATTATGAGAAGACAGAGAGACAAGCCTATGAGGAACTGTTCATGCATGTGAGGACTGAATTCCTCCCAAACCCTGAAATATTGCCGTTAACAGACCTCACAGCCAGGCTTGAGAGATCCATGAACTCCCATGGCATCACCAAGATCAAACCCTCGACAAAGAAGCATGTTCGTCGCAAGCTTGAAAGTGAGCTGGAAGGGTCACTTCACTTTGTCTCAAATGAGAAAGGAAGGGTGCTTCTCTATCCAGACAGCCTGTCAATGGATGACCTTGTCAAGGAAGCCCACAACATGAAGCAAGATCTACGTGAAGCACAGTCTATCAAATCCATGGATGTCCTCACCAAAGCAGCCATACAGCGGCGGAATCAGATCAAGAAACAAGATGTCCAACAGTCATGGCCACCTGATACACAGAAAAGTGTCATCCCTGAAGCTGTCACAAAGTTCCTGTATACCCTGCTGACTGGGGATACTGAGTGTGCAAATCCCTCTGAAAGAGTCCAGCGTCTTGCTGCTTCTTTTGGCAGTGATCTAGTCTTTGCTGTCACCTGTGGCAAGACTAAGCCACCCAAGCACATACTCCTCCCATTTGCTGTGAAGACACTGACAGGAAACACAGAACTGATACGAAGTCTGAATCGTCTTGGCCATGCTATTTCCTACTCCCAAGTAGAGGAGATTGACACAGCTCTTTGTGTCCAGAAGCTGGAACGCTCAGCAGAGGACATACCACTGCCAGAAGACATGCATCCTGGTGTGTTTACCACCCTGGCCTGGGATAACATTGACCGTCTTGAAGAGACACTGAGTGGAGAAGGCACCTCTCACAGGGTCAATGGCATTGCTGTCCAACCCAAAGTTGCAGGGCCTATGCCACAGAAGGTCCTGCCTGCAGTCAGCAAATCCAAGAAGAGGAGCATCAGTCCTGCCCCATTGATGCTACCAACCTACAATGTTGGACAGCGAACTGGGCCACCTAAGACTGAGACCCTTGATTCTGACACAAACAAAGAAGTTCAAGATGCAAAGAAGAAGAACCATGTATGGCTCCTGACTCGAATGTCAGATCCTGAGAACCAGACCATAAGCAGCTGGATAGGGTTCAACATCCAGATCCGCAATGATGTGACAGTGATCCAGGACACTGTGAGCTACCTTCCCACAATCAATGCTCCTGCAACTGAGATGTCAACTGTGAATGACGTACTGGAGCAAACACTTGGCATCATGCAGTCCTTACAGCTCAACAAGATCGTCTGTGTGTTTGACCAAGCACTCTTTGCCAAGGCTGCTGAGATAGTGTGGAAACATGACAAATTCAAGAACATCATCATCAGGATGGGCGTCTTCCACACAATCTGCAACCTCCTGTCCATCCTAGGGAAGAGATTTGAAGATGCAGGACTCAGAGATGTGTTTGTTGAATCAGGTGTCATTGCAGAAGGGTCTGTGGCTGGGCTGATGGAAGGTCGCAGGTACAACCGGGCAGTTAGAGCACACAAGACTGCATATGAAGCACTGATGAGGCTTGCCTGGAAAGGCTTCCTTCTGTGGATAGAGAACACTCATCCTGAAGACAGCCAACACCTAGAAGAAGCCCTGAAGAGCATTGGAGAGTTCCACAACAATGTTTGCCAAGCATCCTTCCAGGACCTGCTTCAGGATGAATCATGCACACGTATCGTGGAGCTGTTCGAAACCTACCTGAACTCCCTCAGAGATGAGAACAGCCTTGCAGCCTTCTGGATGTCTTACCTAGACATGGTTGAGATTATGCTGGGCCTCATCCGAGCATCTCGAGAAGGTAACTGGATGCTTCACCTGGCAGCTATTCGAGAGATGATTCCCTGGTGCTTTGCCTATGACAAGGTGAACTACGCCCGGTTCCTGACCTACTACTATGCCACAATGTCTCGGCTACCCATCGAACATCCTGACATCCATGCCCACTTTATGCAAGGTGTGTTTTCTGTGCAGATCGGCTGCAAGAATCCCTTTGGGTGGATACCTGTGGACCAGACGATCGAAGAGACTGTCAACAAGGACACCCAGACACCTGGAGGCACAAAAGGGTTCAGCCTGAAACCTGGAGCTGTGGCTAGATACTACCTGACATCTGAGTACCGAAGCACTTATATGAGACAGCTAAGGGACATGGTTCATGTAGGCCAACATGACAACTTCAGTCATCCTGACCTACAGATGCCAAGAATCAGAAGAGATGAGGCTGACATCCAGTCCATGGTTCCACTGATGGAAACCAGCTGGTTGAATCCATTCAACCTTGACCATGGAGAGCTTGTCAGTCTGTCAACTGGTGCGGTGGCCCCAGCAGAAGTTGCCAAGCACCTTCTCGACGCCCGCAAGGTAGGAGAGGAGGCATATCAAACATTCAAACAAGAGCGCTTGGAAGCAGCTGCCCCAGCTACAACGTTTCATGACAAGATGTCAAAGAAGAAGCTGAAGACGTTTTCAGACATCAGAAAGAAGTCATGTTGTAAAAGCTCTGCCAAAGAAGTAGTCATCAAAGCTGACAGGAAACTGTTTGGCCAGATGATACTTGTTGCCGAAAGCAGGAAACTACACATGAGTGACGTGCTGGCTCATCCACTGGGGCCCCTGCCATGGGCTCTGGCCAATGGTGATGGGTCTCTCCACAAGACCAACAAAGCTGCCCTTGCCAGGGAGTTGGAAAAGAATGTTTCTCCAGCAGAAGTCATCCCAGAGCCCTCAGCAACAGTCATTGATGGGATGAGCCTAGTCCATAAACTGAAAGGAAATGAAAAGACCTTCTCACAGCTGGCAGAATCAGCACTGTCTCAAGTCCTCCACGAAGGTGGAAAGAGCCACCGCATTGATGTCGTTTTCGATGTCTACAGAGACACATCCATCAAAAATGCGGAAAGGGTCAACAGGGGAGGAGACACAGCATTGCAGTTCAAGACCATAGCACCTGGGCACAACATTCAACAGTGGAGAAAGTTCATCTCCAGTTCATCTAACAAGACCAGCTTGATCGAGTTCCTTGTGCAGACATGGAAGGGGCCAGAACACAGGCAGAAGCTTGACAACAAGTTACTGTATGTGACCTGTGGACATCAATGTTACAAACTGTTGAAAGAGCACTGGGAGGAGGCCACAGAGCTAAAGTCCTCACAGGAAGAAGCTGACACCCGCATCTTACTACATGGTGTTCATGCAGCAGAATCTGGCATCAGGTCCGTTGTGATCAGTGCAGAAGACACAGATGTCCTCGTGCTGTGCCTGGCTGTTGCCAAGTCCATCCCATGTCCCATGTACATGAAGTGCGGAACCAAGGCCAGGACAAGATACCTTGACATCCAGAAGCTGAGCCATGCTCTGGGAGGTGAGGTGTGTGAGGCACTGATTGGTATGCATGGCTACACAGGCTGTGATACAATCAGCGCATTTGCTGGACGTGGCAAGTTGGCTGCCTTCAAGCGAATGAAGTCTGACAAGACCTATCTGGAGGCCTTGGCTGAACTTGGTCAGTCATGGGAGGTATCTGGGGAGCTGTTCAGTAAACTCCAAAAGGTCACCTGCCATCTCTACATGCCTTCTGCACAGACTGCCACAGTCAACAAGCTTCGCTACCAACTGTTCTGTGCGAGACGTGGTGAAGTGGAGTCTAGCCAGCTGCCTCCCTGTGAGGACTGTCTCTTCCTGCATGCCCTCCGTGCGAACTATCAAGCGGCCATCTGGAGGAGATGTTTGCAGAGTCACCCATTCATCCCTGACCCCAAGGACTGTGGTTGGACCACAGATGAAGAGGGCAAGCTTGCTGTGCAGTGGATGCGTGGATCACCTGCACCAGAAGCTGTGCTCCAGTTGCTGTCCTGCAAATGTGTGCGCTCATGCAAACTACCGGACTGTACCTGCCTGGCATATAGCTTGAAGTGCACAGACATGTGCAAACTACAAACCTGCACCAACCAAGCCAGAGAAAAAGAGCTGGAAGTAGAGTTGTCAGACTCGGACACTGATGATGACACTGATTAACTTGGCAGTGTACAGTCATGTATGAGAGTGTGTATCACGGTAACAGAAATTTCAATTTTGACTTGGGTTATTAAGTGATGACATGATAAGTGACATATTGGTTTTATTTTATTATTTAGGCTTTTCTAAACAGAATAAGGGTGTGAATCCATGTAAATATAAAAAGTTCTTTGAAATGACATTGCCAGAAGTAACAACATTGAGTGTATGAACACATTTATTTCAATTTACCTTCAAGTGTGTGAAACATCCCAGTTCATAAAAAGACACATTTTAAGATTGTTTTCTACTGAAAAATAACTCAAAATGTACTTTTGACTCTTTCCTAACTATCTTAATAAAGTTGTTATTCTTAGCGTAAAGTACAAGGAAAAACGTGTGTTCGTCTTTTTTGCGCAGGGTATGTTTACATATGAGGTGATAACCACCATTACGCTACTCACCTACAAAGGCTATCATACCAAAATGTAAACTAGGGACATCTAGCAAGCTGAAAATAGCAATTTGGTTTGGTCCCTCTGGGTGGTACCAATATGTCAAAATTGGGGTCTGGGCTCAAGGACTAGTAGACTAGACGGATTTATGGGAAAAAGCCATGTATAAGCTTGTAGGTGCATTTTTGGGGAAAAGTTGGGAACCTCACTTTTTAACATAATTCGGGTATGCTGAATTCGATTAACCTGGTTCCCAAGCCGAATTTAAAAATTTTGAATTTTGAGTTTTTGAGTTTTGAATTTCCCACTTCCCACGTGCACAATGTGAACATCTTTGGATGATGTCAGGTACATCAAAGAAACGGCGTTATACACCAATTGATGCTGTTTTAAACAATCTACCGAGAAGTTTGTCCACAGCACTGCACCATTTCACGCATTAACTGTGTGTGACACCACCTCCTATTTTGCAAATCACACCAAACGAACATCATGGAAAGTCTTCAAAGAGCACCATAAACTGCTGAAGAACTTGGGCATTGGTGAACTCACAGAGGAGATAATCAAATCTGCAGAAGCGTTCGTCTGCAGAATATATAATGTGCACAGAACAACCTCTGTTGATTCAGCACGACATATGTTGTTCTCCAAGACTGGTAAACCAGAAGCAATGTCACCGACAAGTGATGCTCTTCATTTCCATTTGATGCGAGTACACTATCAAGCCATGGTATGGAGAAATGCTCATTGTGCCATACCTGACCTTCCTGCACCTGTGGAAATGGGATGGAAACGTGGTGATTCAGGACTAGAGCCTATTCTGATGTCACTGAGTCCAATCCCAGAAAGTTGCCTCGAGATGATTTGTTGTGCATGCCAGAAGCAATGCAAGACTCGATGCTGCAAATGTCGCTATTCAGAGTTGAGGTGCATATCAATGTGTGCCTGTCAGCAACAAAGTGATGATCAGACACCTTGTATGAATTTGATGTAGTTTGGCAAAACAACATGTGTGACATTCCTGAATGTTTGTGCTTCATGGTCATGTATACTTAATTTTAGAATAAATGGTTGTATGAAACATTGTCTTATTAAAACCATTTCCCATTTTATAGTGTCCAATTTCAATATCAGTTTTAATGTCTCTTTCAATATGTCACCAACCATAATACAGACTCGACGGATTTATGAAAAAAGGCCATGTATAAGCTTCTCGGTGCATTTTGGGGTAAACGTTGTAAAGTTAAATGAAATAGCTGCATGCATATACATCTCTATATATAAAGGAGTGTCTGTGTGTCTGTCTGGATGTCCGCTTATAACTCAAGAACTACACATCGGAGAAAAGTTTTAGACACATATTCGGAATCAGCATAAAATCCCGGTGGTTATAGGCAACTTTTTATTTTAATATCAATGGTTTAAAAAACCGGCCCAGCTGCAATTCCATGGTGTAGGTTGTGGCGGCGCTATTGCCCCTTTCTGATCGCATGACGCATTCCCGTTCCGATTCGCGATAAGGTCTATGCACTATCACCGACACTTTTCCACCTTTTCCATACCTTTTAATCAGATTTACCTTATCGTCCATCGTAATCACATTACGCTTGGAAACACTAGCATTATCCTTCTTCAGACCCATGGCTAACACAGACACAGTAAAGGAATACTGTACGTCGCCTCTGTTTTGAATGAGAACCAGCGGTTGCCCGTATGTACAGTATACTGTACGTACATATTTATATATTTTTAATGTGCTTTTTATTGTATTTTAAATGGTTTTTTAGCTTATTTTATTGTTAATTTATGTACTATTTTATTTATTTTAAATATATTTTTAAGGAAAACAAATGTTTTCATGTCCGTAGGAGTGACGTAAAGTCGCACATAATGACAAAATGCGCGCCATTTTTTCGCGCCAAGAACAAATAAACGGTTTTTTTTTTTAGTTGAGATTTCATTCGAATTCAAATTTCATTAAATTTCAACTGTTAGAAACAATAATTATTTCAACTGTTGGAAATATTTTTTTGGTTTGTTTTTGGACTTCAGATTTAAAACAACAACGTTTTAAAAGAACGAAGTTAACAAAACGTCACGTGACGTGTGAACGTGGATAAAACATAGGCGTGGATAAAATTACTGATCCACGTGATCAACGTGGATTGGATGATTTCAACTGTTGGAATATATTTGTCGCGCCATTTTTTCGCGCCAAGAACGAATAAACGGGTCAGCCTTCCAAATGACTTCCTTTGGGGCAGAAAAGGATCTCACTGACTACTCTTTCTTTACAACATTTACAATACAAGGTCAATGTTATCACAGGATGGGAAGTCTCCAGCCTCAACATTCGCAGTGTGGGAGAGTACAACGTTGACAATCGGTGGGTTGTTCCCCACAACAAAATGCTCTGCAAAATCTTTAATGCACACATCAATGTGGAACTGTGCAGCTCAGTTCAGTCCATCAAATATGTATGCAAGTATGTCAATAAGGGCAGTGACATGGCAACATTTGAAGTATGTGACAACAAAAGGTCAGATGAGATTAGCAGGTTCCAGTCAGGCCGATATATATCAACAAATGAAGCAGTGTGGAGGATCCTTGGATTTAACATTCATGAGCGATATCCAACTGTCATCAATTTGGCCGTACATCTGGAAAATGGACAAAGGGTCTATTACACTGCAGAAACTGCCCAAGCACGAGCACATGGGCCGCCTCCTCAGACTACGTTGACAGCTTTCTTCAAACTCTGCATAGAAGATGACTTTGCCAAGACTCTTCTGTACAATGAAGTCCCTGCCTACTACACATGGGAGAACAAAACGTGGAATCGCAGGAAGAAGGACATTCCAGCAGACAATTATCCTGGAGTTTATGCCAGCAGCGCAATTGGCAGAGTCCACACAGTTCATCCAAAGAACAGAGACTGTTTCTTTCTGCGCCTTCTCCTGCATACTGTCAGAGGTCCAACATCCTTTAAAGATTTGCGACGGGTTAATGGTCAAGATTGTGCCACCTTCCGCGATGCCTGCCGACTCCATGGTCTATTGGAAGAAGATGAACATTGGAAAAAAGCCATGGATGAAGCAGCAGTCTCACAGGCACCAAAACAACTACGGCAGCTGTTTTCCATCATATTGGCAGCATGTGACATTCAGGATCCAGAGAAGCTCTGGGAGGACCACAAAGGAAATATGTCTGAAGACTTTCTTCACTTGGCCAGACGTCAGAACCCTGGTGTGGATATTGATTTCAACTGTGCAATCTACAATCAAGCCCTGATTGAGCTAGAGAAGCACCTGATTGCCTATGGAACCACTATGGCAAATTGTGGAATGCCCCAACCAGAAAACAGCATTGAGGGAATGGCTCAGGAGCTTCTGAGGGAAACAAACTACAACATGGAAGAGCTGACCACATTTGTAGAGCAGAATGTCCCAAGAATGGTTGAGGACCAACAGCAAGCCTTTACTTCTATCCTGAAGAGTGTTGATGATGATGCTGGAAAGATATTCTTCCTCGATGCTCCTGGCGGGACAGGAAAAACATTCCTCATTAATATCATCCTGGCCAAGGTTCGTCAAAAGTCGGAAATTGCTCTGGCTGTGGCCTCAAGTGGAATTGCAGCTACACTTCTTGAAGGAGGAAGGACAGCACACTCAACTTTCAAACTGCCTTTGGATTTGACCAAACAAGACACCCCAACTTGCAACATTAGCAAGAATTCAGCAAACGCCAAGATCCTTCAACAGTGCAAAATCATTATCTGGGATGAGGCTACGATGAACCACAAGCAGGCATTCGAAGCAGTGAACAGAACACTCCAAGATATTCGCAACAACAAGAAAATCATGGGTGGTGTGACAACTGTTCTGGCTGGAGACTTTCGTCAGACTCTCCCAGTCATCCAACGGGGCACAAGAGCAGATCAAGTCAAGGCCTGTATCAAGGCTTCTTATCTCCTCTGGCCACATGTGCAAAGACTTACCCTGAATACCAACATGAGAGTCCACCTTCTTGGTGACAACACTGCAGGGGCGTTCTCAAGCCAGCTTTTGAAAGTTGGCAATGGCCTATAACCTCAAGATGCATCAGAACAAATATTTCTACCATTTGGACAGTTTGTTGAAACAAAAGATGACTTGATCAAAAGGGTCTTTCCCAATATGTAGACCCAGTTCCAGGACTCATCATGGCTTGCCGAAAGAGCCATTTTGGCCCCCAAGAACAATGCTGTTCAAGAGATCAACAATTTGCTCCTCCACCAACTTCCCAGTCATGAAAGAAATTATGATTCTCTTGACAAAGTGACAGATGAAGATCAGGCGGTAAACTTCCCAACTGAGTTTCTCAACAGTCTTCAGCCTCAAGGACTCCCAACACACAGGTTGATTCTCAAGGTGGGAGCACCAATCATGCTTCTAAGGAATCTTGATCCACCAAAGCGGTGTAATGGAACACGATTGACAATCCAGCAAATGATGCCGCATGTCCTAGAGGCAACCATCCTCTCAGGACAATACAGAGGAGAGAAAGTATTCATTCCAAAGATACCACTTATTCCACCTGACCTTCCATTCTCCTTCAAGAGGATTCAGTTCCCCATCAGGCTATGTTTTGCTATGTCCATCAACAAGGCGCAGGGGCAATCGATGAAGGTTGTAGGCCTGAACTTCACAGAACAAGTGTTTGCCCATGGCCAGCTGTACGTGGGCTGCTCGAGGGTTGGAACACCAAGCAATCTTTATGTCTTGGCACCAAGTAAGAAAACCAGAAATGTTGTATACCAAGAGGTTTTGAGAAATTGAAAATTGACAAAACGTCATGTAGGAAATGTACTGTGATATTGCTCTAAAATATACGTTCTTTTCATCATATATTTGTCTTATTCTTATTCAACCCGGGCGAAGCCGGGTACCTCAGCTAGTGATATATAAATGCTTGTTCAAAGAAATTGTCCAAAAATGGCAATTTGCCGGCCATTTTGTTTATGCTAATTAGAAGGTCAAAACCTCAAAACTCTGCTTGGGAACCTGGTTAATCGAAATCAGCATAGCCTAATTATGTTAAAAAATGAGGTTCCCAACTTTTACCCAAAAATGCACCTAACATTCACATTTCTCAGAGATCCGTCTAGTCTATGGGGGTAATTAGCCGAAGCGGTTTATTACCTTCGCAAAAGCGGAAGGTTATGTTTTGATCGCTGTGTATTTATTTGTATGTCTGTGTGTGTGTGTGTATGTTATTCGCATAACTCAAAAAGTATTCAACCGATTCGCATGAAATTTGGTGGGATGATAGGTTATTATCCGGGAACCATTTGATTAGATTTTGGAATCGATCGGGTCAAAGGTCAAGGTCAAGGTCATGAAAAGGTCAAAATCGTCTTTTTACCATAGCGCGGTCAATTTGTGTCCAATTTGTATGAAACTAATGCCAAAATGCTTTGCTACACAGATCTTGTAGTCTTTTATTTTGGCAACAAAAGTAGCTGCGGCGAAGGTATGCGCTCTACCGAGTGCCCGTTCTAGTTCCTCTCTGATATAAGACATGGTGCAGCACGTAATGTTGGTTTGTGGGCTAATTCACATCTGTTGCGTGGCTGCCGGCATGGTTCCCCATCTGCTTCAGTGATCTCACAGGTACAGTAACCTGACACAGGGCATGAGCATCCAGTTAGAGGTGAGTGTTGTGGATGGCATCTGTGATCTTTTTATAGATGTGGTGGCTTTTGGAGTTATCCGTGATGACATCCATCACAATATAAACTTGAACGGCACTCGGTATAGCGCATACCTCTGCCGGACTGAACAGTTTATGTTTTATATCCCACTGATAGGCCAGATCTGGAACCGGAACTGAACCAAACTCTAATCGGCTTGTCACCTACCCTGGTCATCCACCAAGTTTTGTCAAAACCTATCCACAACTTATTGAGATATCATGCTATGTATTGTTTTTCAGCCATCTCTCAAGAGTGAAGGATCACTTCAAATATTGTCGTATCTGCATCCAGATCTTCACCAAATTCTGATCAATTCGTCTTTGTCACCCACCCAAACCGTCCATAACATTTTGAGATATCCTGCTCACAGACAAACAGACTGGGATGAAAACATATCCTCTGTCCACCTTCGATGATAACAGGAAATCTAAATACCTGTGCTCGCCGAGTTGCTGCTTGTGGTGTGCTTCAGATGGCGGGGGACAGGCTTTCTGAGCGTCGTCTTGTCAAGGATTTCTTGAGCTGCCATGTGCTTGGCTTTCTTAATGGTGTTTGTTTTTACCTCGCAGCAATGCTCACCCAGCACCAGCTGCACTGTGAATAGCTACATCAGGGAAGACGACAATAAAGAGTGTTATCAAGGGGGTAAAGCAAATGGATGCCAGGCCATAAAATGGACCGTTGATGCATTGAAATACAGAGTGGCCCAAAAGGTATTACATGAGATACGAATTTATAATATGACAATATTTGCACATGAGACAACATGAAGATAAACTTGGCCAGCAACTTAAAAACAAAATGAAATAAATTATCACAATGATTGCTTCAAAAAAAAAATTGAAACAATACGCAACTGGAACAAAATAATATATGACATATTTTCTCAGGAAACTGTTTTGAGGCACCATATATTTATTTATAAAGGACTTTCAATTCATATGGATCAAGGGGGCCAACTTTCATTGCTGACCTTGGCATGAGGAGGACCCTCTTCCTTGATGACCTTGTACTGTGGCTTCAGATTGTTGAAATGAGCAAGTTCGTTCAGCAGACTCATTGGTGTCTTCTCCTTGAGGTCAGCCTGGCTCTCTGGCAAAGAACCTGCTGACAAGGCCCACGAGTCTTAAGGCTAGATGGAATTCATGCAGGCCTACCCATTTGTTTTAAACCCCAGTGCCATATAGAATACTAGAGTTTGTGAACTTAACAACAGGCGCCATGTTGTTAAGTGCGTGAATTACGATTTCTTGGAATGTACCTTTGAGACCTTAAGTCTCAAACTTTTAGATCGCTAAGACGTTACATACCTTGTATTTTAGACCCTTTGAACTCTCAGACCCCTTACACCCTTTGGATCTTTACAAACCTTTGACTGTCGACCCTTCAGAGATTTAGACTTTTTAGACCTTTACAGACCATTGACGATAGCCCCTCAGACCCTACACATTTTAGACATCCTGAACCTTTCGATCCTTTAACCCCTCATGACCCTTTAGACACCTTACACCCTCAAGACCCCATTAGACCCTTTGCCATGAGCCTAGCATTTTAATAACTTCGGATGAACTCTTTGAATGCACCAGGTATGACTAGTACACAGACAAGGTTTCTTAAAACTCGGCGTTTGCCTTTACCGAGATGGAACGTCACCATAGCATGTCACATTCAGTGATGTTTCATGGTTTCTATAATTGTAATATTGCTTTCATGCATGTAATGTATGATCTACTCATTACCTCCGCCACCAAAGGTGGATGGATGTTATGTTTTCACCGATATCTGTTTGTCTCTTTGTCTGTTTGTAAACAAACTATCTCAAAAATTTGTGGTCGGATTGGGATGAAACTTGGTGGATAGGTTGTGTGTGTGACAAGGACGAATCGATTAAATTTTGGTGAAGATCTGAATATGGATTCGGATATGAGAATTATTGAAATTTTAACTGATTCTTCACCACTGAGTGATATGGCCAACCAGGCGGAGGTATGCTCTCTACTGAGTGCCGTTCTAGTTTACTTATTAAGTGATTCTTCCCCATTGAGAGTTTGGGTGAAAAGCAATTATACAACATGATATTTTATAAACTTGTGGACGAGTTATGACTAAACTTGGTGGGTGTGTTATTTGGGTGACAAGAATAAGCCGATTCGATTTTGGTTCAGGTACGAATCCAGATCTGGCCTATCAGTGGATACATAAACTGTTCATCCTGGCGGAGGTATGCACTCTATCGAGTGCCGTTCTAGTTATTCTGTGTGATCCCATATATGTAATAATATGTAATTTTACATGACATATGCATGTAATGTATGATCCACTCATGATTATGAGTGGTTCCATGTATGTAATAACATGTAATATACATGTCAGCACATGGAGATTATTTTATTATTCGGACCTGAACTTGTAAAATGCATTTATAATAGAAGAGATTTTCCATTTTACGATTGTGTTATCATATCATAAGATGTCACGTGGGGTCGGGCGGGGGTGGAGGAGGGTGGGGGACTATAGTAGTTCAGCCTCGCCTGCTGGGACCCGCTGACCACCCCGTCAGGTCTCCTAGCCCTAAACTACATTTTGAGGCTACACGTCGAAGCTCCGTATATCCGTTCTCATCAAGGCAATAGCTGAGGCCTGCACCCCTGAGTCTCAGAAAATAATCGAGCATGCACTGCAAACCTGAAGGTTTCGAGCCCTACAGGAGTGTTTGAAATCAAGTCGAGACCTCGTTTCCAGATATGAGGCTTTATTGAAATCTATCCCCACATACCCTATACGCAGAGAACAAGGAATAATATCAGAACTACAGCACAGATTCTACTAGCATGTCATTGTCAATAAGCAAGCGGCCCATTCATTCCCTGCCATACCTTTCTCGAGCGTCTGCTCACAAAAGACAGATACGAAACCAAAAACTCCTCCTTTCTCGTACAACCCATTACATTCTCTTCTCAAGGCTATTGTTCGAATCCTCTTCTTCATATTTATCACATTCACCATCCGTTAAAATTGAAGCTAGCGACCAAACAAATAGGCAACGCGGCAGTAACAAAGCAAAGCTCTACCAACCGAAACGAGTTGGGGGTTGGCACAGTCTTCCAGCACGAGTTCGATAAATCTCCTCAGTTCCAGGGTCCCCGGATTCACAAAGAGAATCATCCTCATCAGTCTGCCCCTTTTGAGATCTCCCTGACTCCAAGGGGATCTCCGTTACCTTGACATTGTCAAACATTACTTTATCCCCGGTCGATTCTTGCTGCGACTCTGCTTTGACGGGTGAACCCGAGATTCTGTTTCCCGCATCGTCAGCAACACACTCGTTTCCCTTGCCGCAAGGCGCGAGATGGCAAACAGATACAGTAGTCTCACGGCCGTCCTGCAGCCTCACATGAGCATACTCTGGATTTGCCTCTAGAATTTCCACGCGGCCGCCAACGGCTCGTATTTACTCTGTCTGATCGCTCTTTTGAGAAGAGCCAGACCGGGCCTGGCCAACCAAGAGGGCAACACTCGCTCGATAGCAATACGTTGCCTAAAGTGAAACATTGTTTCATGTGGAGTTTCATTCATAGTGGTACACAATAACGACCGGATTGCGTGCAGTGCGTCAGGCAGTACACGTTCCCACCACTGTGAACGTAAATCGCGCGAGTTCAGGCTGATAGACACGGTCCTCCAGATAATCCCATTATAACGTCCCACCAAGCCATTGCCTTGAGGATTGGTACGCCGTGGTATGGCTCGTGGTGACACCTCGATCCTGGAGAAACTGTTTTTATCTCTCGAGACAGAAAAGCCGTACCTCTGTCGGAGTGAATGAAAGCAGGATATCCAAACATTAAGAACAATTGCCGCAAACATTCAATTACTGTGGCAAAAGACATGTCTGCGCATGTAAAAGCAAATGGAAAGCTGGAGTACTCGTCGACAACAGTAAGAATATATCAGCGCCCCCCTGCTGCTGGCAACGGACCCTTGAAATCAACAGTCAAACACTCCCACAGCCGTCCGGCATGAATCAGCGTCCCCATAGACAGCTTATAAAAACTCAGTTTTACTTTGGCGCACATGGAGAATGCCTTGCAAAGACGTCTCACGTCATCTATGGAAAAAGGCAAATTCCTGCTTTGCACGAAATGAGCCATCGAGTCAACCCGGGGTGACAGAGCGAATTATGAATATCCCGTAAATCACCGGTGGTCATTCCGAGAAGACAGGATGAGACAGTGTGTCGGCAGCCAGATTATCTCATCCCGGCCTGTAAATGATGTTGAAACTGAAGTCAGTTAATTATACACGCTGACTAGCGATTTTTCCCATTTTTAATCTTCTACGTATGATGTCCGTCATACATGAACGCGACGGACTGTTGGTCCGTAATTAACTGGAAATGTTTTCCGAGAAGGAAATGGCACCACCATCTGAGGGCTTCCACGATGGCGTAAACTTCCTTCTCAATAGTGGAATGGCGTCTTTCAGTTGTTCCCTGGTTAAAATGTCATCCATCACCCGTTGGAAACATGAACTCCATTTGTGACACTGAAGGGAATTATACAAAACTGATACAGCCTTTGACAAGCTTCGAAAGTGGTGTAAGGTTGATCACTCTCCCTGATTGGTATCTGGTGGTATGCACTTCAGAGGTCCAAGGTACTGAATACCCGGTAGGTAGATACCACTCTGACCATGTCATTCATCTTTGGTAGAGGGTAGGCTTCAAGTTGGGTGAAGCGATTGATTGTCTGGGTCGAGACCCGTTGAGACGTCAGAAATCGAGACCTCGTTGAAATTGAGACTTGAATAGTCAAGTCGAGACCTCGTTTCCAGATATGAGACTTTATTGAAATCTATCTCCACATACCCTATATGCACAGAACAACAAATGATATCAGAACTACTGCACAGATTCTACTAGCATATTATTGTCAATAAGCAAGAGGATCATTCATTCCCCGTCATACCTTTCTTGAGCATTCGCTCACAAAAGACAGATACGAAACCAAACCTCCTCCTTTCTTGTACAACCCGTTATATTCCCTTCTCAAGGCTATTCCATTCGAATCCTCTTCTTCATATTTTATCACAAGGGGGATGTAGATAACCCCCATAAGAAAGGGGAGCGTCATAGAGAGGTACGTCAGCTTGATGATGAGGTCACAGCTAGCCTTAGGGCTAATGCCTCCTACCAGAAGCCCAAAACGAATCCAATAAGGCGTCTGCTCATTAGCCCATCGGCGTGAACCCCTTGCTCATCCAATCACTCGAGAAGGACCTCAGATCTTGAAGTCACGACTGAAAGAGGAAAGTGAACCCCTCACTTGTCTGGCCATAAAAACAGTGCAAAACCTTGACCCGGCTCGCGACTACAGTTTATATGTAGATCGTGCGAGCCAGCTGTTTACCGATGGCCGATATGTAAAGAAAGGTAGCTACATTGCTCTTGATGAAATTTCCGAAGAAGCCAACTAGGTATTAGGAGGAACACCACATATTGAGGTTGAACTGATCAGCCAGGGTCCTGCTCAAATGGCTGATGGTTCTATATATTGGGTTTCTTACAGACGAGATAAGATGCGAGTCGCACTGGATATGATGTATGAAGCGCTTGAAATGCTAAACTTTATTTACAGTGGTGGGGAAGGCAACCAATGAAACAATATACATCACGAACAAACAATAAAATATACATCACGACAAGGCAGATTATATATGGTCTTTTTATATTCTCAGCTCAACTTTTTATATACATCACGACAACGTTTATCTTGGAAAGAGGTGTTGGGTGCTCTACCTGCTACTTCTGTGCCTACTTCTGTGGCCAGTCTATTTGTTGCAGGTTTCCCAACCATCGATGCGGGACCACTTGGAACTCCTTTTTTCCCCATCAATGCTGGGTCACCGTTTGTCGCTTTGTTAGCCATTGATGTCGGGGGCCACCAGTCGCTGCATTGTTCACCACCGATGACGGGCTACTTGGCACTGATTTGTTGATCAATGATGCTGGCCTTGCAGCTGTTGATTTGCCAGCCGTAGATGCAGGGCCACTGGTTGAAGTTATAACGGCCACTGGTGCCAGGGTACTGGTCGCTGCTTTGCTGGTCACAGATGCTCGGCTATCGGCTGCTGCTTTGTCGGACACAGACGCCTGTTCACCAGCCCCTGCTTTTCTGGCCAGAGACACTGTTCCAACGGCTGTTTCTTTGCTGGCCAGAGAGACCGTTCCACCAGCCCCTGCTTTGCTGGCCAGAGTCACCGTTCCAGCGGTCCCTGCTTTGCTGGCCAGACTCACCGTTCCACCGGTCCCTGCTTTGCTGGCCAGAGACACTGTTTCTCTGACCGTTGCCCTGCCGAGCACAGATTCTGTGCCACCATCTGTTGATTTGCCGGCCACAGATGCTGGGCCAGAGGCCACAGCTTTGCCGGCCATAGACACAGATTTGTCGCCCACAGACGCCGGGCGAGAGGCCACATCTTTGCCGACCACGGGCGTGGATTTCCCAGCCACAGACAGGGCATTGCCAGCCTCTGCTTCTCCAGCCACAGATGGTGGGCCACCTGCTTTGCTGGCCATTGATACTGGATTACTTGGTTAAAACTCTTTTCTGGCACCTGAAGATAATCCACCTTTTTTGCTTCGGCAGCCAGTAAAGGAGGAGTACTCGTCGTTCCACCCACCAGGCCTACTTAATTGGCACCAACAGTAGTTGCAGGCTTTGCATTGGCACCACCTTGTAGGTGGACATTGTGTTGCGACATCCTCAAGTCTAGGAAATAAAGGACAAAAACACACCACCAAATTGTGTTAATCCTCCGCAATTATTTTTAACATTTTCAATTTTTTTTTTCTTTTGTGAAATAATTTGGTGTTGTGCAGCGTAATTCAGATTCATAATGGTAATATTTATCCTTATTGGTGCTGGTAATAACTCAACCAGTTTTCGCTAATGGCAGATGAGTCACACAGCTCAATGCTGCACTTTGGAATACAACACTGTGCCCGTTAAGCACCAATCCAAATTGATATAATCGGGTCAGGAATTGCGTCCTATCGAAATAGTTATACAAGGAATGGAGATGCAAAAACAATCAGGCAACCTAAATTTATATATACTGTATATACTCGCAAGCTTCAGCTCGCTACGCTCGACTCACCACACGTTGCTGCAGAGGCACGGACTTGTTTAAACTAAGGATAATGACTTTATTGAACTTGAGTTGCTATGATTTACACCAATCATAATACAAACATTTCATAATACAAACATTTGTTTTGTATAAATGTATTTGTAATATTGGTGATATTATTTATTTGTAATTTATTTGCAATCAAAAAATGTCCAAGTGGCGCAAAGCTCCAACGTCTAAATGGCCAAGGGTCCAAGCTGTCTAATCGGTCTGAAGGGTGCAGGGGGTCTAAATGGTGTTGAGGTCTAAGTGGTCAAAAGGGACTTCAGGGGTGTAAAGGCTTGAAGGGTATATAAGGTGGGAATAGTGAAGGGATCTCAAGGTGTCTAAAGTATTGAAAGGGTCTTCAAAGTAAAAGTGGTCTTGAGGATCTTTAGGGTCTTGAGGATCTTGGGGTTTAATGGGTCTAAAGGGTCTTTTGGGTCTTACAGGTCTTCAGGGACTTTTGGGTCTTCTGGGTCTTTTGGTTGTTGTGTTGTATCCCTGTTCTTAATTTTCCCAGTGTGTACCCCAGTTTAGAAAAGGTACAGCGTATCCCCACGTGTCGTAAGAGGCGACTAAAAGGGTTGGCGTCAGGAAGGGCATCCGGCCATAAAACATTGCCTCAAAAAGGGAACCATGACAATTCAATTACATATGGGCAGGGTACAGCCCGAAGTACCCCGTGGGGGTCCTCACCCCCTCTTGTCAAAAAGCAAGGTGGGGAACCCGATCGAAGCAAGGGTGGCAATCACTCCAATTATGACAACGAAACGTCTGTTGCCCCACTTGGAGATCGGTTTCTGAGGTTTGGGACATAGAATGTGGGGAAAATGACAGGGAGATCAGGAGAAGTGGTGGAAGTATTGGTCAGAAGAAGAGTGGACACATGATGTGTGCAGGAGACGAGATGGAAGGGAAGTGGTGTGAGAATAGTGAAGGGTAGGCAGGGACAGAAATACAAGTGTGTGTGGTAAGGGTGCCCAGAAGGCGTGAATGGTGTTGGTGTCCTGTTTTCTGAGGATAGACAGTGTGGTGAGTGTGACTAGAGTAAGTGAAAGGTTGATGATGGTGAAAATAATGATTGGAAAGCTCTTGGTGAACGTCATCTCAGGATATGCTGTGCAGGTTGGTCGGAGCAATGAAGAGAAGGACAAGTTCTGGTGTGCGATAGAGAAGCTGATGGAAAACGTGAAAGATGAGGAAATTGTTGTGGTAGGAGGAGACCTCAATGGACATGTGGGAAGGAGTATAGACGGTTTTGAGGGAGTTCATGGGGGTTACGGTTATGGTGTGAGGAATGGAGAAGGTGAAAGGATTTTGGAGTTTGCTGATGGAGATGATTTGTTGTTTTGTAATACTCAGTTCCAGAAAGAGGATAATAAGCTTGTTACATACACATCAGGTGGGTCGACGACAACCGTTGACTACCTGATGGTGCGTAGGCGAGATAGGGGGCACCTCTGGGACACAAAGGTGATCCCGGGGGAGGAGGCTGTTTCACAGCACCACTTAGTTGTCTGCGACATAATAATAATAATAATAATACATTTATTTTATATAGCGCTTTTCAAGAAGCCCAAAGACGCTTTGACAGAGTACAAAAAACAAGTGCAAAAAGACAAAAATCAATAGGTCAATAATCAAAGCAAAAGGAAGGAGAGGGAGAAGAGATAGTCATGGGTTAAATGCTGTGGGTTAAATGTTGAATGCAGTGTTGAACAAGTGGGTCTTGAGTGATGTTTTGAATAAGGTGAAAGGTGTTTTGTTTGAAGGGTGAAGGGTGTTTGAAGGTGTTTGAAGAGTGTTTTGAACATAAGGGTGAAAGGTGCCAGGAGAGCTCGGCGGGTGAAGTACCAACCGAGAATGAGGGTGTGGAGGTTGAAAGAGGTGACAGTAAGGGAGGCATTAAAAGAGAGGCTGAGTAGGGTAGAGGATGATGTGGTTGAGCTTGAAAGTGGTTGGATGTCAATGAAAGATAGCCTGTTTAGAGCCGTTGGTGAGGTATATGGATGGACAAAAGGACCAACGAGGCACTCGGAAACATTGTGGTGGGATGATGAATTTGGAAAGAGGATTGACGAGAAGAGGAAGAAGTTCAAGGAGTGGCAGAAGGCGAAGGGTACGGGGGAAGAAAAGGCAGAGCATGAAAGTTATAAGGCAGCCAAGAAGGCTGCAAAGAAAGAGGCAGCAAAAGCGCAGGAGGCATGTAGGAAAATGTTCAGAAAACGCTTGGATTCGGAAGAGGGTCAGAGAGCGGTATTCAGGATTGCAAAGCAGATAGCAAAAGAGAGATGTGATGTGATGGGGGTGAGTTGCTTGAAGGATGAATTGGGACAAATCGTTGTGGATCCAGATGGAATTAAAGGGAGATGGAAGAGATATATGAAATGCTGTTGAATGCAGAGAATGAATGGGATGGCAACATCGAGAGTAATCCAGTTTTTGGACCGGCAGAGAAGATAATGGAGAAGGAAGTTGAGCAAGCAATAAAAGCAATATATAACCACCTTTAGAGGCCATTTTTCCCCGCAAGCGGGGGTTGGCCTTTTTCGGGAACCGTGGTTGTTGTTGTTTTTTGGTCCCCTTTTTGAAGCAATGTTTTACGGCCGGATGCCCTTCCTGACGCCAACCCTTTTTGCCGCCTTTAGCGACAAACAGGGAATTACCAGTGAACTGGTACTCAATTAGCCGACCTCGGAAACCAGTGAACTGGTACTCAATTAGCCGACCTCGGAAGGATGAGCAGGCTGAGTCAACCCCCCTGGCGTTAATTCAGCGATCGACCGGGATTCGAACCCAGGATCCTGGGATCCTAAGCCGGCACCCTAGCCGCTAGCCCAACACCAGGGCCAACACCAACCAACCACCAGGCAAGCAATAAAAGCAATGAAGAGTAGAAAAGCAGGAGGGCCGACGGCAGTTGTGGGAGATATGTTGAAGGCAGCGGGAAGTTGGGGTGTGAAGAGAATGACAGAGATCTGTAATCTGGTGGTGAAAGAATGCCGCATTCCAGTGAATTGGGAACTGAGTACCCTCGTCCCTCTATACAAGGGAAAAGGTGACTCTCTGGACTGTTGATCGTATCGAGCGATAAAGTTATTGGAGCATGGAATGAAGGTAATGGAAAGGGTGTTGGAGAGGAGGATAAGGAAGAAAGTGAAGATCGACGAAATGCATTTTGGATTTATGCCAGGAAGAGGAACGACAGACGTGCTTTTTATTGTAAGGCAGTTGCAGGAGAAGTACATGGAGAAGAGGAAGAAGTTGTTTCTTTGGTTTGTTGATCTGGAGAAAGCATTCAATAGCGTTCCATGCGAAGTAGTGACATGTGCATTGAGGAAGTTAGGAGTGGAGGAATGGTTGATCAGAGTGGTGATGGCAATGTACGAGAGAGCGTGCACAGCGGTAAGGACAAAGGACGGGAGCAGTGGTGCATTTCAGCTGAAGGTGGGAGTGCATCAGGGGTCGGTACTAAGTCCACTACTATTTGTAGCTGTGATGGAGGTGCTGGCTCGGAATGTAGAGGAGGGTTTGCCGTGGGAGTTGTATGCAGATGATCTGGTGTTGATGGCGGAAAGTATGGATGGACTGAAGGAGAAGATGAACAAGTAGAAGGAATGTATGGAGACAAAATGTCTGAAGGTGAATATAAGAAAAACGAAGGTGATGGCAAGTGGTAAAGCATGTGGTGAAGTGGAAAGAACTGGGAAGTGACCTCGTGCTGTGTGCAGGAAGGGTGTCGGAGTGAACTCCATTCAATGTACAATGTGCGCTGAGTGGGTTCATCAAAAATGTCGTGGGCTGCGAGGGTCATTAACCAGTGTGGCAGCTGCATTCAAATGTAAGGTGTGCACATAGGGAGCTGCAGATGGAGGAAATGTTGAGTTCCATCTTGGAGACAGCGTGAAGCTGGAAGGTGTGAAAACATTTTGCTACCTAGGAGCCATGCTGAATGGAGAAGGTGGATCAGACTCAGCAATGCTTGATGAAGTGAGATGTGCATGGAAGAAGTTTCGGGAACTGAGTGGCATGCTGACGAGGAGGGGAGTGTCGTTGAAGCTGAAGGGAAAGGTGTATGCTGCATGTGTGAGAAGTGTTATGATTTATGAAAGCGAGACATGGGTAATGAATGTGGAGCAGCAACAAAGGCTGGAAAGGGTGGAAATGCGAATGGTTCGGTGGATGTGCGGTGTATTGTTGAGAGAGAGGAAGACAAATGATGAATTGCGAAAGATGATGGGAATATAACCTGTGATGGATGCTGTGAAGAGAAAGAGGTTGAGATGGTTTGGTCATGTGTTGAGGAAGGATGAAAGTTACTGGTTGAGAAGAGTGATGGAAATGAATGTCGAAGGAAGTAGAGGACGGGGAAGACCGAGAAAGACTTGAGTAAAGGTGGTGGAAGAGGAAATGCGGGCAAGGGGTTTATCAAGGGGAGATGCAGAAAATAGGGCAAAATGGAGAAGATTGTCATGGGGCCACTCGGCTAACCCCCGCTCTAGCAGGGAAAATGGCCTTTAAATGCCTGTTGTTAAAAACATTTCATTCAAAAAACGTGTCTCCGAGCAGTTCCCATGGAAGTAAGAATTCAGTTCAAAACTATTATTAAGTTCAATTTAAAAAAACAACCTCAGAGTGAGAATTACAGCGTCACTTAAATAAATGTATATATATAATATATATAACCACCTTTAGAGGCCATTTTTCCCCACAAGCGGGGGTTGGCCTTTTTCGGGAACCGTGGTTGTTGTTGTTTTTCGGTCCCCTTTTTGAAGCAATGTTTTACGGCCGGATGCCCTTCCTGACGCCAACCCTTTTTGCCGCCTTTAACGACAAACAGGGAATTACCAGTGAACTGGTCCTCAATTAGCCGACCTCGGAAGGATGACAGGCTGAGTCAACCCCCCTGGCGTTAATTCAGCGATCGACCGGGATTCGAACCCAGGATCCTAGGATCCTAAGCTGGCACCCTAGCCGCTAGCCCAACACCAGGGTTAGCCCAACACCAGGGCCACTTGTACCCACCCAACACCCAACACCCAACAACACCCAACACCAGTAACTAGCCCAACAACACCAACACCAGGGTATATATACACTTGTAAAATCGCAACATGTACTACATCGTCAGATTTAATTCCAGATTTGGAGATTATTTCGTTTACAGCATCAAATCCACATATCCGAATCCAGATTTTGATGATATTGTTACGTTTGTTGGGGGTAAGCAGTGATTACTTTAGTCCAGGTAGAATTGCATAGATTGGTGTGCTCCGACTGTCGCGAAGAAGAAGAACCACCTCGATGTACTTTTAGTAGGGACTTTGTATTAGACCAGACTGTCGGGTTAAGTTTGTATTTTCGTCCCCAATACGAGGAGTGGGGTATGTTAATTAGCTCAGGGATTATGGGTAATTATCCCTTGTACGTCGTTACCTCTGTAATTTATTTCCTATGTCCCGTTTTGGCACCACACCGTAGACACGTAGCCACACAATCGCCCACATTTAAACGTCCTAATAAAAACATACCAGAAGTCATACATCAAGCCCTACCACTGACAACCCCGACTTGGGAAGCGCACAGGTTGGGCAGGCTGAGGCCACGCCACGATGAGCCGTGATTGGCGGGGGTTTTGATTGACGGGAAGGACTGGTAAGAAGCACACGCTGATTGGTGAAGCACGACAAATGGCGTCACAGCAGTGTGTACAAAGTAGTTGGAGCGGCGGACATTTCCCCTTCTCGTTCTGGCTGCCATAGCGAACGGTCGTTGTTGCTCCTCTCCTCCCCCTTCTCGGATTTGGGTCTGGCAGTGATGGTTGTGTGCCGGCATCTTCTCCTCGTCCCCTTGTTCGTCTGGCGTCTGGGCATTGAGAGCGAACGTTCCCTCTTGAGCCTCTTGTTACCCAGCGCTCACGAAGCGAAAACCAGGATGAAGCATTCATGTGCGTACGTGTGCCGTGTGCTGTGTCTGCATTTAAAAAATTCATTTTCTCGGCAACCGTTGGTCCGATTGACATGAAATTTTCACCATAGGAGGGCCTCCTCCTGCAGAATATTTTAATGATTATTATGACGTCATATCTCATGTGGTACAGGCGCTATCTTGGAAAAACTTCGCACCTCTATATCTCTGAAACCACTCCATGGAAAAAATTGAGACCTGGCTCATTGTCAACTACTCCCCATGGGGAATAAGATATGTAATGATGATGTCATCGGTGCCTTCGTTATGACATCATAATTTGACAAATACAACACTTATCCATCCAATCATTATTTTAAAAATTTCAGCAACTGTTGGTCTAATAGACACGAAAATCTCACCATCGGAGCGCCTCCTCCTTTAGAATATTTTAATCATAATCATGACATCATAGGTCATGTGGTACAGGCGCCATCTTGGAAAAACCGAAAAATGTTGCACCTCTATATCTCCAAAACCGCTGCATGGAAAAAATTTCAACATGGCTCATTGTAAAGAACGGGAAGTAGGTGTTGTTAACGATGACATCATTGGTTCCATAATTATGATGTCATAATTCGACAGGGAAAACGCTTATTCTGATCAGATTGAAATGTATTGAGCGTGATCTCTGCAACAATTATATTTGAGAATATAAATTTATGATGTCATCGCTCACGTGGTCTTGCAGCCATATTGGATCAAAGAAAAAAAATGTTCAAAAACAGAAGAGTTGGCTCGCAACAAGTTGACTGCGCAGCGTAAGTATTCTATGAATACCATCTAGTTCCAAAAAGAGATAGTGGATGGTTGTGTTTCGGTCTCTGCATGGGGAGGCTTCATCGCGAGCGCCGTGTTCCGGCATCGGGCTGGTGTTCATGAGACGGAAGAGCCACGGACGGAGAGCTGCGGTTTTCCCCAAGCAAGAACGACGAGCTGTGCGACAATTCCTGTTTGTTTCGCGCGCGAGGCCCAGAGTGAGCGCGACACACCTCAAGGCCTGGTTTTTACTGCCCACGCACTGTGCGGAAGAGCGTGTGCATTTTACCGTGAAGGCCTGAGACGACTTTGAAGATTCCTGGCAAGACGCACCCATCAGTGAGTTAAGTGCACACAGACGCATATTTATTTCCAGTTATTTTATCCTTCGTCTGTTTTCAAGTCTGTTTGTGGGGACGTCCCGTATAGGAATTTAGTTTATTGTGCATTTTCTTTGTACCGGCATTTATTTAAATAAAGCTGTTATTTTTTGACATTTTAAATCCGTTTTCGTTTGAGTTATGTTTTGCAGGTTTGGGGACTGGCAGTGTGATCCGTGATGGTAAGCGCTCCGGTCTCCCCTCCGTCTTGCTTCCCCCCACGCTTATTATCTGCCATTGGACTGAACGCTTCGGAGTTAAAGCTCGTTTGGCCTTCCGTGCTACCCAAAGGTGCTCACCAAGGGTAGACACGCGACAATATGCTTCAATTATGGAATGATAAGGCAAGGCAAGGCACGTTTGAGTAGGCCGAAACAAAATGGCGGCTTAAGAACCCAGCGAGGTGCAGTGGGATAACCAAGATGGTGGGCCGCCATATTGGTAAGCCACCACATCGGGTTTTTTTCTTATGAGTACGTCATGAATCATCCTCAAAAGGGTGTTATAACACACCCAAACACCCAGTTTTCATCCTGGCAATCTGTTGGCATTCCAGGTGTATGCATGCAAAGTTTAGGGCCACTAGGTTTCATGATTTTGGAGTTATGGAGGAGACGGACGGACGGACGGACACTGCCTTTTATTATTATAGACTAGCAAAAGTACCCGGAGTTGCCGGATAACAACGAGTCGTTTCCTGACGGGAATATGATATACGCAAGCTGGGTCCATCATCTTGAGGGAATTTTAAAATTCCCTCTACAGTGGGTGCAGGTACAGTGGACTCTGATGGAGTGGAGTGACACCCTATTCCCTGCAAGTGGGAATGAAGTAAAAAAAATTATTTTTAAGTTGATGGGGATTTTCCCTGTTTTCCAACCGGGGAACTTGTTAGCCGATGTCTGTGACTTAGGGGTGTGCTACGATGACCACGACAGCACTTGGATTCCGGCTCCAGATCGATTGCCCGAATAATCCTCGAGGATTCCAAATAATCCTCTTCCTCGGTATAATAAGGGCTCAAAAGGGGATCCTCATGCTCTTCCTGATACGCAAGTGTTCACCCGACACACTGTCCATATGAGTCCTGCTCTACTGGCAAAAGTTGCAGCTCCAACATGGCTTGCAATTGTGCGAGTATCGCTTTGCGCCGCCTCGCTCTGCAACACACGCACAATTGGTCCCTGCGCTCTTTGTGCACCGACCAAGCCGTCGTGAGAAGAATCGCACCTGGTCCTTCGATCGTTCGTTCTGCACTACATGCAGCAACTATAAGCGCCGACCTGAAAACGCCGAGAGAGACGCCACGAGCACGAGACCTCGCGATGTATTTATCAGAAATCACTGCAATGTAAAAATTGCACCTCGTTTGTTCCCGGCACAAAGGGAGTACGAAACAAAGGCTCCCTCAGCAGCCGGCTGAGATTTATTTGCACGATTGGGGGGGAAGAGGGAGGGGGGACTGGACAATTTGGGGGAAAAAAAGTTCCCCTCGATACTGAACGAAAAACACATACGCACACACACATACATACACACACACGCACACACACAAACACGCGAATGCACGTGCACATACACAAACATGAGCGTGCATGCGCACATACACACACATGCACAAACACACATGCACAAACACACCTACACACACACGTTCGTAGTCAACGTGTGGCCCTGAATGGGTTTCTCTCATCTCCTCTTCCTGTTCAGGCTGGAGTTCCCCAAGGTAGTGTTCTGGGCCCTGTGCTTTTTCTGGTCTTCATAAATGATCTCTCTGACTCTCTTGAAAATCCTCTCTATCTCTTTGCTGACGACTCTACTCTCTGTCGCTCCATTCCTCATCCCTCAGATCGGCAGTCTGCAGCCTCCTCACTCTCTGCAGACCTGGACAAAATCACAGACTGGGCAAACAAATGGAATATGTCTTTCAATCCTGATAAATCTCACACTCTTACGATGTCTCTCCGAAAAGACCGACTGGACAACCCTCCCATCCACTTTCTGAATAATTCTCTCCAAGAAGTTCTGTCACTCAAGCTTTTGGGTCTCACTATTTGCCATGATCTTTCCTGGGAAAACCACATTTCAAATCTGGCCTCCAAAGCCAGTCGCCGACTGGGCATCCTCCGTCGTGCGAAGTCCTTCCTTGGCACACCTGAGCTCCTCACCACATACAAGGCTTTCATCCGCAGCTCTATGGAATACTGCTCTCCCCTCTGGTCTAGTGCTCCTGCCTCACACCAAGCTCGTCTTCACGCTGTTGAAACCAAAGCGTTCAGAATCATTGGAATCTCCCGCGATGAAGCTAACTCCAAGGGCCTTTCACTCCCTCACCGCAGGCAGGTTGGTGGTCTTTCCATCTTCTACCGACTCCTCTCTGGCCTTGCCCCCCTCAGCTCTCTCTGGGCTCTGTCCCCCAAATATTCCTACAGGTCGCACAAGATCTGCCTGCAACCCTCTTATGGTTAAACTGCCAAAACCAAGACTTTCTGCTCACCTTCACTCCTTCATTCCTCTTTTCTCCCTCCTCTGGAACAAACTCCCTCACTCTCTTCAATTCCACTCCACCCTCCAGGTCTTTAAAACAGCTGTTCACCACCATCTCTTATCCTCCCCCATCCAAAACCTTGATCTTTTCTACCCCTGCTGATTTCGGTCCCCTTGTGTTTTATACCTCTCCCTTCCCTTTTATACCCTTCCCACGCCTCCTCCCCCCAAGCCCTCTCCCTCCCACACTTCTCCCTGCTCTCAAATGTTGTGGTTGTGTGCTTCCCCTTCTCTCCCCATCTTGTCTTCCGCTCCCTCTTTTTGTATATTTTGTTTGTCTGGTTGATTTGTTTGTGAAATAAATGTTAGCTCTTTCACGAGCCTCGATTCAGTATACAAAAACAAACAAAAAAAAACCACACACACGTACACATGTACACACACACACGCACGTACACACACACACACACGTACATACATACACGTACACACACGTGTGCACACACACACATACACACACATACATGCACGTACATACATACACGTACACACACACACACACACACACACACACACATTTTAGGGGTACTGGTGCTGGTGCTGGTAATGGGGGGTGTGGGTTTGAGCTATGTCTGTCTGCATGCCAAGATAACAGTACTTCGCACCCATCTCCTTTGCTAAAGCTTTACCAACTGTCAATAAACACTCCTTGATTCTCTGTAATTGGATACCGTGGAATGGGGTGAATAGGTCCTTGCACACACACACGTGCACACACACACACACACACACACACACACACACACACACACACACACACACACACACACACACACACACACACATACATTTTAGGGGTACTGGCGCTGGTCATGGGGGATGTGGGTTTGAGCTATGTGTCTGCATGCCAAGATAACAGTACTCCGCACCCATCTCCTTTGTTAAAGCTTTCCCAACTGTCAATAAACACTCCTTGATTCTCTGTAATTGGATACCGTGAAATGGGTTGAATAGGGACAGCAAGGTGAATAGGGACACAAACTGAAAAAAGTTCGGAAATTTTTTCGCTGAAAATTGATAACCATGTTGGAACCCATTTGTGGATCGGTCCCATCGGCCGATGGGTCTGCGCCATCTGCGGATGTGTTGTTCACCTTGAAGGAATGTGTATGCATCAATGGTGGATGAGTATGTTTATTTGAACCTAAAAATAAGCAATTGATGTCATAAATGTTTATAAAGCAGTCCGTGACATGTGGTTTGTCGATAACCGTTTGTCGATAAGATAAAAATAAGATAATGTCGCTCCATTTAAATAAGATAATGTCGCTCTCCATTGTTTATACAGCAATTCCTGGCATGCCTTAATCACCCCAAAGCTAAAGATGAAGGTGTGGCTTCGTAATCGGGGCATTGTCAATTATATAAACACAATAACGCATTATGTGATTCTATGAGGCCCTCAGTGTTTATGTAAAACGTCTTGTGTCTGGCGTGTGAATAGACATGGTATAAATATGGCCTGGGTCACGTTTTCAATCATTCCCATCATTGCATTCAACATGGATACAATACGACAACGTCAAGTTTGTGATGAACTTGTTGCAAAAGTTATCGGCAGTAAACGCTCACCGGTTATTACGGACGAAATATTACGGACGCATCCACAGATGGGTCAGACCCATCGGCCGATGGGACCGATCCACAGATGGGTTCCAACAACCATACTGATTTGTTGATATTTGGGTTGAAAGTGTTCTCTTGTTTAAAAAAAAAAAAGCCACTTATAGTCCCTATTAACCCCATATATGGGTTAAATAGGAATAAATAGGATTTTTATGACTGTCCCTATTCACCACGTTTTACGGGTGAATAGGGACAGTCACTAATACAAAAAAAACAAGCGTTATGCCGAGGTCCCCGTTGGTGAAGTGATGCGAGTTGACAAAGTGGAAGAAGCAAGGCGGCCATCTTGGATATTGACGTGGCGACCCAATTTTCAATAGGGTTCTTCCTTATGCGTAGATACACCCACACACCAGATTAGAAGTTGGTACTTCGCTTATTTTTCAAGATATTTCGCTCACAAGGTTCAGACATACATGGCATCAGACATACATGGCGGCGGCCATCTTGGATTTTGACATGGGTTGCACCCACACACCAAATTCGAATGCGGTCCTTCGCTTACGCGCGCACGCATGCTCGCACGGACGGACGGATGGACGGACACACGGAGGGAGGGGAAAACCATAGTCCCCCTTTCGCTCCGCGGTGCGACGGGAGACAATAATAATCAAGAAATAGGGACAGTTTGGAGAAACGTTTTATCCCATATTTTTTTTCATTGGCACCGTGGTTTATATTATGGGTGCATATTATGTGCATCCATCTGAGCTATCAATTTAGCAATAAGTTGGAAACTCAGGATTGTTTCTTGATTATTATTTTTTTGTATTAGTGACCGTCCCTATTCACCCGTAAAACGGGGTGAATAGGGACAGTCATAAAAATCCTATTTATTCCTATTTAACCCATATATGGGGTTAATAGGGACTATAAGTTGCTTTTTAAAAAAACAAGAGAACACTTTCAACCCAAATATCAACAAATCGGTATGGTTATCAATTTTCAGCGAAAAAAGTTTCCGAACTTTTTTTCAGTTTGTGTCCCTATTCACCTTGCTGTCCCTATTCACCCCATTTCACGGTACCTGATTTACCACCTATTTACTCAAGATACGACGCACACCAACTTTTTGGTTGCAGGATATCTCAAAACGTTATGGACAATGGGGATCAAATTTGCTTGACAGTTTTGGTGTGTGACAAGGACGAAATCATTCGATTTTGGTGAAGATCCAAATCCGGATACTATAATTTTGTCAACGAATCTTCACCATGGAGAGATAGGGACAAAAACTATATATAGCACGATATCTCAAAAAGTTGTGGACGGATTCCGCCGAAACTTAATGAACATGTTGTGTGTGTGACAAGGAAGAATTGATTCCATTTTGGTGAAGATTTGAATTAGAATCCGTACACGAGAATTTTAAAAGTGATTCTTCACCATTGAGTGAAAGGGTCAGCAGAAACGTTATGTAGCATGACGTATAAGAAAATGGTGGACGAATGATGACAAAATGAAACTATTATTTATAGTGTAGCAGCATAGCAAACCTGTTGTGCATTTTGTGATACAAGCACCAAATTTGGCACAAATGTACATTAATATGTTGCGAACATTTTCAGATATTGGGCCACTTGAAATTCCGTAATTTTTTTTTTCAAATTTTTTCAAATTTCGTAATTTCAAATTTTTCGGGTGACACCGTCACAATTTCGGTCTTCGAGGCCGGCCGGTATAGTGGGGCGGCTTAGCCCAAATATTCAAAAGAATTGTGCATTTTGTGATACAAGCACCAAATTTGGCACAAATGTACATTAATATGTTGCGAACATTGTGTGGTCAGCAATGAAGACGAGAGTCTGAATTACATGTATGCAAAAGACCTTGTGAACCAGTGAAGCAAATACACGGGTAAGCATGAATTAAATCTAGGGCATGATATAATTTCCATGATGTTTACCTCTACACTCAATGGTGGAAGGAGGTAATGTTTTGATCCCAGCTTGTCTGTATGTCTGTTTGTCTGTTAGTCCACAAAATTCCAGACAAAGCTTGTAGTAGTGGTAGTTGTAGTGGTAGTGGTGATAACAGAAATTGTTATATAGAACTGAACTTATATTATTATTATATGCAGAAAATAACTTCATTTCTATATGCCCTGCAGTGGACAGGTTAATTGGTTTATGCACTGAAGGGGTCACCCTGGTGTGCACTGCTGTGTTCTGCCTCACTGAGTTGTTCAGGTATGATGTACTCAGCACAAGCTTCCGGTCGGCCCGGAGGTGGGGGTGCGGGGCCTGTCACGGAACGTCAAAACAAACGGCCTGCCGGGGCCGCCCAAAAGTCGGGCGTGAGGGGCGCGTCCACTAATGGAACGCCTCTCGCTTCCCAGATCGAGGGCCACGTGGTCAGGAGAACCTCGTCCCTTCCGGTCACACTTTGCCTATCGGCCGGCCTCGAAGACCGAAATTGTGACGGTGTCACCCGAAAAATTTGAAATTACGAAATTTGAAAAAATTAGAAAAAAAAAATTACGGAATTTCAAGTGGCCCAATATCTGAAAATGTTCGCAACATATTAATGTACATTTGTGCCAAATTTGGTGCTTGTATCACAAAATGCACAATTCTTTTGAATATTTGGGCTAAGCCGCCCCACTATTAAACTATTAATAAAAACCCAACATTTTATCGTATTTTAAACTTTTAAACACTTAAATTAACTTCAACGTACAAGATCATGTACGTTGTAGTAACTACAACGTACGTACATCATGAACGTACGTACATACACCATACACGTACGCACAACGTACGTACACCATCAAACATATTTTTCAGCGTCGACTATCATCACAATCCGTTCCAAGGATCTTTTTTTTCTCTCACACTCACAGTTCATGTTGCGACGACCATGTACGGAGCAACCAGGTATCTGGACGTCCGAAGAAACCAGAGGGGACGATTAAAGTGTTTCCAGGAAATTGCTTATTTTGTGACTTTGAGTCGTGACGTGATGACCAAAAAACAAGTCAAATGCATGGGCGGACACACCCCAGGACCATGCGAATCATTTCTCATCAGTGACGTCGATGGGTTTTCTTCCTTTTTTCCCCCCAATTTCAAAATATCTTCACTCTGTGTTTTGTCCAAGATGCCTTCGTTTTGACACTTGGAAATTTGGAAATTTGGAAATGGTGCCGGTGATAGCTTGCCTTCTTTTCACAAACACGTCGTGGGATATTTAACGTCCACCAACTAAGGCTGGCAGACAAGATGCCAGTTCGATGCCCATCCGAGGGACGGCACACACACTGAGGAATCAACCTCCTACCTGTGAAACACCGGGATGACAGTTTATAACTGCGTCGGGGATTGAACCCCGAATGGACAGCAATCTCTCTTAACTATATACACGACATGGCCAAACGTATGTGGACACCCGAACATCACACCTGTATGTGCTCGTCGAACACCTCTTTCCAAAATCATGGCCATTAATACGGAGTTGGTCCCCCTCTCCCCCTTTGCTGCTATAACAGCCTCCACTCTTCTGGGAAGACTTTCCACTAGATGTTGGAACATTGCTGCGGGGATTTGCTTCCATTCAGCCACAAGAGCATTAGTGAAGTCAAGCACTGATGTTGGGCGATTAGGCCTGCCTTGCAGTCTGTGTTCCAATTCATCCCAAAGGTGTTCGATGGGGCTGAGGTCAGGGCTCTGTGCAGGCAAATCAGGTTCTTCCACACCGATCTCGACAAACCATTTCTGTATGGACTTCGCTTTGTGCACGGGCGCATTGTCATGCTGAAACAGGAAAGGGCCTTCCCCAACTGTTGCCACAAAGTTGGAAGCACACAATCGTCTAGAATGTCATTGTATGCTGTAGCGTTAAGATTTCCGTTCACTGGAACTAAAGGGCCGAGCCCGAACCATGAAAAACAGCCCCTGACCATTATTCCTCCTCCACCAAACATTACAGTGGGCACTTTGCATTCAGGCAGGTAGCGTTCTCCTTGCATCCGCCAAACCCAGACCTGTCCATTGGACTGCCAGATGGTGAAGCGTGATTCATCACTCCAGAGACCTCGTTTCCACTGCTAGAGTCCAATGGCGGCAAGCTTTACACCACTCCAGCTGACGATTAGCATTGCGCATGGTGATCTTATGTTTGTGTGCGGCTGCTCGGCCATGGAAGCCCATTTCATGAAGCTCCCGACGGACAGTTGTTGTGCTAACGTTGCTTCCAGTGGCAGTTTAGAACTCGGTAGTGAGTGTTGCAACCGAGAACAGAAGGATTTTTACATGCAACGCGCTTCAGCACTCGGTGGTCCCGTTCTGTGAGCTTGTGTGGCCTACCACTTCATGGCTGAGCTGTTGTTGCTCCTAGACGTTTGCATTTCACAATAACAGCACTTGCAGTTGACCGGGGCAGCTCTCGCAGGGCAGAAATTCGACGAATTGACTTGTTGTAAAGGTGGCATCCCATGACGGTGCCACGTTGAAAGTCACCGAGCTCTTCAGTATGGCCCATTCTACTGCCAATGTTTGTCTATGGAGATTGCATGGCTGTGTGCTTGATTATATATTGTCGTGTGCCTGCCCTGTGGTTCACACCGCAGGTTGACACGGAGGACCAATCGAGCTTTAACTCGGAGGCGTTCAATTCAATGGCAGACCTTCGTTATACCCGCGGGGAGCAAGTGGGGGAGAAGCCGTAAGCGCTTACCTTCACGGATCCCACCGGCAGTCTTCAAACCTGCAATAATTAATTCAACCGTCACGGAATTAAAATGGACAAAAATATCGGATTTATTTTTTAAAATGCCGGTCACAAAATAATGCACGATAAAACTATATTCCTAATTGGCGCGCTCCCACACAGACCCGATAGTCCAGCGGATAGGTACTAAAAAATGAGAGTATTGTGCATTTTATGATAATAATAATAATAATAATACATTTATTTTATATAGCGCTTTTCAAGAAGCCCAAAGATGCTTTGACAGAGTACAAAAAACAAGTGCAAAAAAGACAAAAATCAATAGGTAAATAATCAAAGCGAAAGGAAGGAGAAGGAGAAGAGATAGTCAGGGGTTAAATGCTGTGGGTTAAATGTTGAATGCAGTGTTGAACATCTGTGAACGAACAGTGAACGATAAAAGCATGAAACTTGGCAGACTCGTACTAGACATCATAGGGAACATTTTAAAGATTGGAGGCATTCTGGATCTATCCTGTGTCAACCGTGGCAGCCATTTTTCCAAGATGGCTGCCATCGAAAAATTTCTGCCGATAACACTGGTCAACAGTCAAATTGGTTCTGACTTATTGTCAACTGTTTTTAACTAATTTGGTGTCCAGGAATCCGAATCTGACCTTAAAATTTCGCTATCACGTAACCTTGACGTAGTACATCATAAGTGTGGAAAGAAATATTTAGAGCATGCGAATTTCTTGATTAAGTCTCAATAAGTCTATTTATTGTCACAAAAAATAATATGTACTTCAAGTTTTTATTAACATCACATAAAAAAATGTAAATCTCCAAAAATAATATGAACTTCATAAAATATCACAAAAAACAAGCATTCTGAGTATTGCGCTGCAATACATGTCCCCTACCGGCAGTCTGTCATCCGGAAAACTGTTGGGGGAATTATATAATTACCAACTCACGGTCTGAGGTAACTCGGCTAAAAATTATCCGATTTTTACCAAATAAAGTTTATGAATGGTTGCACAGACCCCTACTTCTCACTAAAAGTGGAAACAGAATGTAAATTGGAGTTAAAATAAGCCCGCAAGGTTGCTCCGTGGAGCAGCCTGCACGTATTGCACGATGTGTGAATTATATAATTACCAACTCACGGTCTGAGGTACTCGGCTAAAAATTATCCAATTTGCACCAAATAAACTTTATGAATGGTTGCACAGACCCCTACTTCTCACTAAAAGTGGAAACAGAATGTAAATTGGAGTTAAAACAAGGAATATTAACAGCTTTTACTTACCGCACTCCAAATTATAGTCCGGAAAACTGTTGGGGAAATTACCAAAGTTCAAAGTGCCATAACTTTGTCAAAAATGATCGAAACGTCGTGAAGTTCGAACTTGCTCTGTAACTTATCATGAGGAAACCATGTAACAAGTTTGAAATCATTAGCATTAAGAGTTTAGAAAAAAAGTCCGGAAAACTGTTCTTTGCGTGACGGACTGACAGACGGAGGGACGGCGTGCAAACCTATAGTCCCATCCGGTAGGGGACTAATAATATGAACTTTAAGTTTTTATTTACATCACATAAAAAAATGTAAATCTCCAAAAATAATATGAACTTTATAAAATATCACAAAAAATAAAATGAACTTCAAGTTTTTATTTACATCACATTAAAAGTGCTTCTGAACTTTACTTTTGCGTTTGTAGGAGCAATCACTTTCACGCTGTAAAGTCCAACAGTAGTCGCCCATCATGTTTGGATTGAATCGGCCTTGATATCGAGTCTCCATGATGGCAATTTCCTGGTGAAACCTTTCTCCATGTTCATCACTGACATCGCTATTTGATGCAAGACTGATACCCACACAAGCAGTAGCGGACTGGGTCTTAAAACCGGCCTGGGCATCCTTCACCTAAGTCGGCCCATTATTCATTAATATGTTGCTTATCTGAGAAAATAGACAAAATGCTTGAAAAAAAAACTAAATAAAATCCACTAAAAATTAAATTTATTTTCAGTAACACAAGCACATGTCATGTCTAAGAGAGTAGGTGCCTGCGCAGTTCGCTGCTTCTGGCAGCCACACCATCAATGATATCCTTAGTTTCAAGTTTGGCCAGGATCCTTTTTTCCACAGACATCAACATGAACGGCTCAAGATGTTCTTGCGTCATTGTACTTCGCAGACGGGTTTTGATTCTCTTCAAAGCAGAGAAAGTCCGTTCACATGCCACTTGTGACACAGGCAGCGTTAGCAGCAGCTTGTCGGCAAGCCCAATGCTCTTGTAGGCATCAGTGAAGAGGTTCAACTTGAGGAGCACCTTGTAGCAGCAGAGGACAGGCTTTACATGACTTACATGTACTTGGCAGAGTCTTCCTGTCCTGTTCAGACTCACTGTCCTCCTGCACTGTATAAGCATCTGCTACTGATTGTTTCAGTGTTGATCATTGTTCTCCAAGGCTTCGCAGTTGTTCGCAAGTTCGCAGTTGTTCGCAAGTTCACAGTTGTTCGCAACTTCGCAAGTTCGCAGTTGTTTCGTGGTTGTTCCGCAGTGACACCATCATCAAATCTCAGCAAATATTTATGCAGCTCTTCCATAGCTCCCGATGGCACTGGATCAAAGTTCCTTGGGTGAAGAAGTGAGAGATAGTCAGGTTCACTATGTCAATAAATTATATTTCGTTCAAAATCATGGTAGATTAGCAAACCTATACATTTTTGGAAAGGTTATAGCACAAGGAAACTAAAAATCAATGTTTACATTTGGAGAGATACCTGTATGGTGGCCATTTTGGAAATCCAAAATGGCGGCCATACAGGTATCACCGCAAATGTAAACATTGATTTTCAGATTTTCGATGTAATAACGTTTCCAAAAATGTATAGGTTTGCTAATCTACCATGATTTTGAACGAAAAAACATAGTGAACCTGACTAGTCAGGTTCACTGTGTTAACAAATATAATTTCGTTCAAAATTTTGGGATTAGCAAACCTGTACATTTTTGGAATCATCAGAGCATGGAGAATCCGAAAATCAATGTTGGCATTTGCAGACACCTGCATGGCCGCCATTTTGGATATTCAAAATGGCCGCCATAAAATACATATTTTGCGCTATCTCGGCTTCTAGTCAACCGAGAAACTTAATTAAATATGCTAATCCTATGTTTTCTGGGTCAAGGAATCCAATAAAGGCCTCAAAATAGTGCACAGGGTTATAGAAAAGCAACAAACAAAGGTAATGGAAAACCATTGTCTTTATATTTGTGATAAAACTGTATAACATAATACATGATATTGCAAGTCCTTTGAAGTTATAGGTATGGGTTTAAAAAGCAAGAAAGCAGCCTTGTTAGTATCAGATGGAACTATAAGTCCTATACACAGGATCTACTTGGTCTATACCGTTCAGGAATATGCTTTTACACATCTTCATCACTGTCCTGAGTGTCATTTTCGCAAAGGTGTCGACGCAAATGCAAACATTAATTTTTGGATTCCTCATGCTCTGAATATTCCAAAAATGTATAGTTTTGCTAATCTACCAAAATTTTGAATGAAAAAACATAGTGAACCTGACTAGATCAGCATACAATGTTGACATTGCTGATCTGTCAAACTGCTGCTCAATGCTGCTCAGAATAGTGTCCACTATTCGGTTGTACCAATTTACACAATAGTGTCCAATTTAGCATCGTAAGTCAGTTCACGACATTGTTATCAATACCAGATCAGTAGTCAGTAGACCTATCTAACCTTACTCGGCCTATCGACTCAAAATCCTTTTAACTGTTGACTTGGTAGTTTTTACAATGAAGGAAACACGTATCGGGAGTACATACGACATAGCGATTGTGAATGTGACAGCTCTGAGGCGTCTTTCGCTTTGCATCACAGTGACGGCGAGCACCAACATGGCGGCTGTAAGACTAAAATCTGGCTTGAAGACCCCTCACCACCCAAAGCCTTCAACCAGACATATTAACACGCTCCTCCACCTTCATTCCCATTCTTCAAAGCAAAGCGGTAAAAATTGTTGTATCGCCATTATACTTGTCACTGCTGCCAACGCGACGCCATGGCATTATTCATTACATTCATTCATTCATTTAATGATCATTAAACATTATTCTTACCCTCATTAAACGTTCATTAAACATGAAACGTTCATTAAACATTAAACGTACATTAAACGATTACGAAAATAAAAACGAGAACACAAACATCGTCACAAATGTTACGTTACGTAATTCAAACCGTGAACACATCGAATATCGGAGAGGCCATTGCCCAAACGATCTGTTTTCTCTGGTACGTGTTTCTGGGCGGGTACCGTTTCAGATAAACTGGTAAAATGCCTCCCAAACGGAAAGCCTCATTAACGAAAACGTCCAAGGAAGCTGATGCAAGAAAGAAGGCTCGCCTAGACGAGGACTATCGGAAGCAGGAACAAGGACGTAACACAGCTGCACACCAGTCTCGGAGGCAGTCTGAGGAATACAGATCTGGTGAACAAGGACGTGACACAGCTGCACACGAGTCTCGGAGGCAGTCCGAGGAATCCAGATCTGGTGAACAAGGACGTGACACAGCTGCACACCAGTCTCGGACTCGGAGGCAGTCCGAGGAATACAGATCTGGTGAACAAGGACGTGACACAGCTGCACACCAGTCTCAGAGGCAGTCCGAGGAATACAGATCTGGTGAACAAGGACGTGACACAGCTGCACACCAGTCCCGGAGGCAGTCCGAGGAATACAGATCTGGTGAACAAGGACGTGACACAGGTGCACACCAGTCTCGGAGGCAGTCCGAGGAATACAGATCTGGTGAACAAGGACGTGACACAGCTGCACACCAGTCTCGGAGGCAGTCCGAGGAATACAGATCTGGTGAACAAGGACGTGACACAGCTGCACACCAGTCTCGGAGGCAGTCCGAGGAATACAGATCTGGTGAACAAGGACATGTGACACAGCTGCACACCAGTCTCGGAGGCAGTCCGAGGGATACAGATCTGGTGAACAAGGACGTGACACAGCTGCACACCAGCACAGTGATGTGGCTTTTATTGAAATTCTAAAGATACTGTTTAGATTTTGATGATTTGCGTGTGATATGATTGAACGGATGTTTATATAAATCGTTTAAATAATATAATCGTTTATATAAATCGTTTTCTCTCTCCTGTCTTTCTTTTCTTTTTTGACACCCAGATTTGTTTTTTAGCTGAGACCTGACGCTCCTGAACCGGCACTTCTCACGCTCAATTCACTGTCTGCTAGCAAGCCGTTCGGGTCTGGTTTGGGGGCAGGACCAAACCATTTCATGTAAATAGAGGGGGGGAGTTTGGGCAATACAGAGGCTCTCTGGATGTTTACTTTTTACCAAAAACAAGAAAAGAAAAAGAACTGTTAGTTTTATTGGTCTATTATTCTATTAAAGATGATAGGTTAATAATTTAATATTGAGAATTTTTCCCTAATGTTCCAATAATTTTTAGGGCCCCTGTCAGTGCAGGGCCCTTGGAATCATCCTAACTTTTCCCCCCCTTACGGCGCCCCTGCCCTTAACCATTTATACTAATCCACCAAAAAACCTTTTAGTACTGACAATTTCCAGGTTTCATGTCCTGGCAACTGGACTATTGATGTACTGCGGGAGAGAACTCGCTTTCTTTTCCCACTCCTTGGAGGCATTTTTAGTGCAACATAAAAATAAATATGTCACCCACAGGGTGAACCGTATCTTGCCAAAATGTGAAAATTCCGTTTTTTCGTCATGACGTCATCAAATGACGTCATAGCGTCAAACTGTTTACAGATCTGGGAAGCACTCATCAAGGGCATTCATATGAGGTATTACTCGATATGGTACCTACGATTTCAAAATTTGACCTTGGGGTCAATAATTTTCGACCTCCAGCGCTAACCATGAAGGTCAAGGCCGATCGCCACCAAAAACTAATCAGCTGAGCGCCGGACCATATACTAGATTCCCATGAAGTTTGGAGACGATCCGATCAAAGTTACTCAAAAAATTAGTGTTTCGTCGACCTCCATGATTGACCACAAAGTGACCTTGACCTTTGACCTTGACCTTCAAAATTTTGTGTGCTGAAGGGTATCTCTATAGGACTCTGATATGCGAAGTTACAGGAGTTTCCAATAATAACTGTGGTCTACAGAGTGATCTAAACGTGAAAAAAAAATGATTAACCACAAACAAAAAAACAAACATACAAGCTGACTAATACATCTTGCAAAAACTTCGTTTTGGCAAGATAAAAATGGGAATGAGCGCCATCAACGTGGTTTTATATATAGCGCGCGCTCTTTATCAAAGCAGAACAAATACGCCTTTAATATTAATTTATTAATAAAGTATTTTAGGTACACGCCTCATGAGGTTAAAAAGGTGCAGGTATGTTTTAACCACAATGCATGTAATGAAATACTTTACATCACAGACACGAAATTAAAAACACCTCACCACCACGATATTGAAAACACCTCACCACCACGAAATTAAAAACACCTCACCACCACGAAACTAAAAACACCTCACCACCACGAAATTGAAAACACCTCACCACCACGAAATTGAAAACACCTCACCACCACGAAATTGAAAACACCTCACCACCACGAAATTAAAAACACCTCTCCACCACGAAATTAAAAACACCTCACCATCACGAAATTAAAAACATCTCACCACCACGAAATTGAAAACACCTCTCCACCACGAAATTAAAAACACCTCTCCATCACGAAATTAAAAACACCTCACCACCACGAAATTAAAAACACCTCTCCACCACGAAATTAAAAACACCTCACCACCACGAAATTGAAAACACCTCACCACCACGAAATTAAAAACACCTCTCCACCACGAAATTAAAAACACCTCTCCATCACGAAATTAAAAACACCTCTCCACCACGAAATTAAAAACACCTCACCATCACGAAATTAAAAACACCTCTCCACCACGAAATTAAAAACACCTCACCATCACGAAATTAAAAACATCTCACCACCACGAAATTAAAAACACCTCTCCACCACGAAATTAAAAACACCTCACCATCACGAAATTAAAAACATCTCACCACCACGAAATTGAAAACACCTCTCCACCACGAAATTAAAAACACCTCTCCATCACGAAATTAAAAACACCTCACCACCACGAAATTAAAAACACCTCTCTATCACGAAATTAAAAACATCTCACCACCACGAAATTAAAAACACCTCTCCACCACGAAATTAAAAACACCTCTCCATCACGAAATTAAAAACACCTCACCACCACGAAATTAAAAACACCTCACCATCACAAAATTAAAAACACCTCACCACCACGAATATGAAAACACCTCACCACCACGAAATTAAAAACATCTCACCACCACGAAATTAAAAACACCTCACCATCACAAAATTAAAAACACCTCACCACCACGAAATTGAAAACACCTCACCACCACGAAATTAAAAACACCTCACCATCACGAAATTAAAAACACCTCTCCATCACGAAATTAAAAACACCTCACCACCACGAAATTAAAAACACCTCACCACCACGAAATTAAAAACACATCTCCATCACGAAATTAAAAACACCTCACCACCACGAAATTAAAAACACCTCACCACCACGAAATTAAAAACACCTCTCCATCACAAAATTAAAAACACCTCACCATCACGAAATTAAAAACACCTCACCACCACGAAATTAAAAACACCTCACCATCACGAAATTAAAAACACCGCACCACCACGAAATTAAAAACACCTCACCACCACGAAATTAAAAACACCTCACCATCACGAAATGAAAAACACCTCACCACCACGAAATTAAAAACACCTCACCATCACGAAATTAAAAACACCTCACCACCACGAAATTAAAAACACCGCACCACCACGAAATTAAAAACACCTCTCCATCACGAAATTAAAAACACCTCACCATCACGAAATTAAAAACACCTCACATCCACGAAATTAAAAACATCTCACCATCACGAAAGTAAAAACACCTCACCATCACGAAATTAAAAACACCTCACCACCACGAAATTAAAAACACCTCACCATCACGAAATTAAAAACACCTCACCATCACGAAATTAAAAACACCTCACCACCACAAAATTAAAAACATCTCACAATCACGAAATTGAAAACACCTCACCACCACGAAATTAAAAACACCTCACCACCACGAAATTAAAAACATCTCACCATCACGAAATTGAAAACACCTCACCACCACGAAATTAAAAACATCTCACCATCACGAAATTAAAAACATCTCACCATCACGAAATTAAAAACACCTCACCACCACGAAATTAAAAACACCTCACCACCACGAAATTAAAAACACCTCACCATCACGAAATTAAAAACACCTCACAGCCATAAAACACATAATGAAAACACCTCACAGCCACAAAACTGAAAACACCTCACCACTACGAAATTCAAAATACCTCACCACCACAAAATTAAACACACCTCACCACCACGAAATTAAAAACATCTCACCATCACGAAATTAAAAACACCTCACCACCACGAAATAAAAAACCTCACCACCACAAAATTAAAAACACGTCACCACCACGAAATTAAAAACACCTCACCACCACGAAATTAAAAACACCTCACCATCACGAAATTAAAAACATCTCACCATCACAAAATTAAAAACACCTCACCACCACGAAATTGAAAACACCTCACCACCACGAAATTAAAAACACCTCACCATCACGAAATTAAAAACACCTCTTCATCACGAAATTAAAAACACCTCACCACCACGAAATTAAAAACACCTCACCACCACGAAATTAAAAACACCTCTCCATCACGAAATTAAAAACAACTCACCACCACGAAATTAAAAACACCTCACCATCACGAAATTAAAAACACCTCACCACCACGAAATTAAAAACACCTCACCACCACGAAATTAAAAACACCTCACCACCACGAAATTAAAAACACCTCACCATCACGAAATTAAAAACACCTCACCACCACGAAATTAAAAACACCTCACCACCACGAAATTAAAAACACACCACCACGAAATTAAAAACACCTCACCACCACGAAATTGAAAACACCTCACCACCACGAAATTAAAAACACCTCACAGCCACGAAATTAAAAACACCTCACCACCACAAAATTAAAAACACCTCACCACCACGAAATTAAAAACACGTCACCACCACGAAATTAAAAACACCTCACCAACACGAAATTAAAAATACCTCACCACCACGAAATTAAAAACACCTCACCACCACAAAATTGAAAACACCTCACCACCACGAAATGAAAAACACCTCACCACCACGAAATGAAAAACACGTCACCACCACGAAATTAAAAACACCTCACAGCCACAAAATTAAAAACACCTTACCACCACAAAATTAAAAACACCTCACAGCCAAAAAACACGTAATAAAAACACCTCAGCCACGAAATTAAAAACACCTCACCACCACGAAATTGAAAACACCTCACAGCCGTAAAACATGTAATAAAAAGACCTCACAGCCATAAAACACGTCATAAAAACACCTCACAGCCATAAAACACGTAATAAAAACACCACCGCCACGAAATTGAAAACACCTCACCACCACGAAATTGAAAACACCGGACAGCCATAAAACACGTAATAAAAACACCTCACCACCACGAAATTAAAAATACCTCACCACCACAAAATTAAAAACACCTCACCGCCAGGAAATTAAAAACACCTCACCACCACAAAATTAAAAACACCTCACCATCACGAAATTAAAAACACCTCACCACCACGAAATTAAAAACACCTCACCATCACAAAATTAAAAACACCTCACCATCACGAAATTAAAAACACCTCACCACCACGAAATTAAAAACATCTCACAATCACGAAATTGAAAACACCTCACCACCACGAAATTAAAAACACCTCACCACCACGAAATTAAAAACATCTCACCATCACGAAATTGAAAACACCTCACCACCACGAAATTAAAAACATCTCACCATCACGAAATTAAAAACATCTCACCATCACAAAATTAAAAACACCTCACCACCACGAAATTAAAAACACCTCACCACCACGAAATCAAAAACACCTCACCATCACGAAATTAAAAACACCTCACAGCCATAAAACACGTAATAAAAACACCTCACAGCCACAAAACTGAAAACACCTCACCACTACGAAATTCAAAATACCTCACCACCACAAAATTAAACACACCTCACCACCACGAAATTAAAAACATCTCACCATCACGAAATTAAAAACACCTCACCACCACGAAATAAAAAACCTCACCACCACAAAATTAAAAACACGTCACCACCACGAAATTAAAAACACCTCACCACCACGAAATTAAAAACACACCACCACGAAATTAAAAACACCTCACCACCACGAAATGAAAAACACCTCACCACCACAAAAGGAAAAACACGTCACCACCACGAAATTAAAAACACCTCACAGCCACGAAATAAAAAACACCTCACCACCACAAAATTAAAAACACCTCACCACCACGAAATTGAAAACACCTCACCACCACGAAATTGAAAACACCTCACCACCACGAAATTGAAAACACCTCACCACCACGAAATTAAAAACACCTCTCCACCACGAAATTAAAAACACCTCACCATCACGAAATTAAAAACATCTCACCATCACAAAATTAAAAACACCTCACCACCACGAAATTGAAAACACCTCACCACCACGAAATTAAAAACACCTCACCATCACGAAATTAAAAACACCTCTTCATCACGAAATTAAAAACACCTCACCACCACGAAATTAAAAACACCTCACCACCACAAAATTAAAAACACCTCTCCATCACGAAATTAAAAACAACTCACCACCACGAAATTAAAAACACCTCACCATCACGAAATTAAAAACACCTCACCACCACGAAATTAAAAACACCTCACCATCACGAAATTAAAAACACCTCACAGCCATAAAATACGTAATAAAAACACCTCACAGCCACAAAACTGAAAACACCTCACCACCACGAAATTCAAAATACCTCACCACCACAAAATTAAAAACACCTCACCACCACGAAATTAAAAACATCTCACCATCACGAAATTAAAAACACCTCACCACCACGAAATAAAAAACACCTCACCACCACAAAATTGAAAACACCTCACCACCACGAAATTAAAAACACCTCACCATCACGAAATTAAAAACACCTCTCCATCACAAAATTAAAAACACCTCACCACCACGAAATTAAAAACACCTCACCACCACGAAATTAAAAACACCTCTCCATCACGAAATTAAAAACACCTCACCACCACAAAATTAAAAACACCTCACCATCACGAAATTAAAAACACCTCACCATCACGAAATTAAAAACACCTCACCACCACGAAATTAAAAACACCTCACCACCACGAAATAAAAAACACCTCACCATCACGAAATTAAAAACACCTCTCCATCACGAAATTAAAAACACCTCACCACCACGAAATTAAAAACACCTCACCACCATGAAATTAAAAACACCTCTCCATCACAAAATTAAAAACACCTCACCACCACGAAATTAAAAACACCTCACCATCACGAAATTAAAAACACCTCACCACCACGAAATTAAAAACACCTCACCACCACGAAATGAAAAACACCTCACCACCACAAAATGAAAAACACGTCACCACCACGAAATTAAAAACACCTCACAGCCACGAAATAAAAAACACCTCACCACCACAAAATTAAAAACACCTCACCACCACGAAATTGAAAACACCTCACCACCACGAAATTGAAAACACCTCACCACCACGAAATTGAAAACACCTCACCACCACGAAATTAAAAACACCTCTCCACCACGAAATTAAAAACACCTCACCATCACGAAATTAAAAACATCTCACCATCACAAAATTAAAAACACCTCACCACCACGAAATTGAAAACACCTCACCACCACGAAATTAAAAACACCTCACCATCACGAAATTAAAAACACCTCTTCATCACGAAATTAAAAACACCTCACCACCACGAAATTAAAAACACCTCACCACCACAAAATTAAAAACACCTCTCCATCACGAAATTAAAAACAACTCACCACCACGAAATTAAAAACACCTCACCATCACGAAATTAAAAACACCTCACCACCACGAAATTAAAAACACCTCACCATCACGAAATTAAAAACACCTCACCACCACGAAATTAAAAACACCTCACCACCACGAAATTAAAAACACCTCACCACCACGAAATTAAAAACACCTCACCACCACGAAATTAAAAACACCTCACCATCACAAAATTAAAAACACCTCACCACCACGAAATTAAAAACACCTCACCACCACGAAATTAAAAACACCTCACCACCACGAAATTAAAAACACCTCACCATCACAAAATTAAAAACACCTCACCACCACGAAATTAAAAACACCTCACCACCACAAAATTAAAAACATCTCACAATCACGAAATTGAAAACACCTCACCACCACGAAATTAAAAACATCTCACCACCACGAAATTAAAAACACCTCACCATCACAAAATTAAAAACACCTCACCATCACGAAATTAAAAACACCTCACCACCACGAAATTAAAAACACCTCACCACGACAAAATTAAAAACATCTCACAATCACGAAATTGAAAACACCTCACCACCACGAAATTAAAAACATCTCACCACCACGAAATTAAAAACACCTCACCATCACAAAATTAAAAACACCTCACCATCACGAAATTAAAAACACCTCACCACCACGAAATTAAAAACATCTCACAATCACGAAATTGAAAACACCTCACCACCACGAAATTAAAAACACCTCACCACCACGAAATTAAAAACATCTCACCATCACGAAATTGAAAACACCTCACCACCACGAAATTAAAAACATCTCACCATCACGAAATTAAAAACATCTCACCATCACGAAATTAAACACACCACCACCACGAAATTAAAAATACCTCACCACCACGAAATAAAAAACACCTCACCATCACGAAATTAAAAACACCTCACCATCACGAAATTAAAAACACCTTACAGCCATAAAACCCGTAATAAAAACACCTCACAGCCACAAAACTGAAAACACCTCACCACCATGAAATTCAAAATACCTCATGACCACAAGATTAAAAACACCTCATCACCACGAAATAAAAAACACCTCACCACCACAAAATTAAAAACACCTCACCACCACAAAATTAAAAACACCTCACCATCACGAAATTAAAAACCTCACCTCCACGAAATGAAAAACACCTCACCATCACGAAATTAAAAACACCTCACCATCACGAAATTAAAAACACCTCACTACCACGAAATTACAAACACCTCACCACCACAAAATTAAAAACACCTCACCATCACGAAATTAAAAACACCTCACCACCACGAAATTAAAAACACCTCACCATCACAAAATTAAAAACACCTCACCATCACGAAATTAAAAACACCTCACCACCACGAAATTAAAAACATCTCACAATCACGAAATTGAAAACACCTCAACACCACGAAATTGAAAACACCTCACCACCACGAAATTAAAAACATCTCACCATCACGAAATTGAAAACACCTCACCACCACGAAATTAAAAACATCTCACCATCACGAAATTAAAAACATCTCACCATCACGAAATTAAAAACACCTCACCACCACGAAATTAAAAACACCTCACCACCACGAAATTAAAAACACCTCAAGATCACGAAATTAAAAACACCTCACAGCCATAAAATACGTAATAAAAACACCTCACAGCCACAAAACTGAAAACACCTCACCACCACGAAATTCAAAATACCTCACCACCACAAAATTAAAAACACCTCACCACCACGAAATTAAAAACATCTCACCATCACGAAATTAAAAACACCTCACCACCACGAAATAAAAAACACCTCACCACCACAAAATTGAAAACACCTCACCACCACGAAATTAAAAACACCTCACCATCACGAAATTAAAAACACCTCTCCATCACAAAATTAAAAACACCTCACCACCACGAAATTAAAAACACCTCACCACCACGAAATTAAAAACACCTCTCCATCACGAAATTAAAAACACCTCACCACCACAAAATTAAAAACACCTCACCATCACGAAATTAAAAACACCTCACCACCACGAAATTAAAAACACCTCACCACCACGAAATAAAAAACACCTCACCATCACGAAATTAAAAACACCTCTCCATCACGAAATTAAAAACACCTCACCACCACGAAATTAAAAACACCTCACCACCATGAAATTAAAAACACCTCTCCATCACGAAATTAAAAACACCTCACCACCACGAAATTAAAAACACCTCACCATCACGAAATTAAAAACACCTCACCACCACGAAATTAAAAACACCTCACCACCACGAAATAAAAAACACCTCACCACCACAAAATTGAAAACACCTCACCACCACGAAATTAAAAACACCTCACCATCACGAAATTAAAAACACCTCTCCATCACGAAATTAAAAACACCTCACCACCACGAAATTAAAAACACCTCACCACCACGAAATTAAAAACACCTCACCACCACGAAATTAAAAACACCTCACCATCACGAAATTAAAAACACCTCACCATCACGAAATTAAAAACACCTCACCACCACGAAATTAAAAACACCTCACCACCACGAAATTAAAAACACCTCACTACCACGAAAGTAAAAACACCTCACCATCACGAAATTAAAAACACCTCACCACCACGAAATTAAAAACACCTCACCATCACGAAATTAAAAACACCTCACCACCACGAAATTAAAAACACCTCACCACCACGAAATTAAAAACACCTCACCATCACGAAATTAAAAACACCTCACCATCACGAAATTAAAAACACCTCACCTCCACAAAATTAAAAACACCTCACCATCACGAAAGTAAAAACACCTCACCATCACGAAATTAAAAACACCTCACCACCACGAAATTACAAACACCTCACCACCACGAAATTAAAAACACCTCACCATCACGAAATTAAAAACACCTCACCACCACAAAATTAAAAACACCTCACCATCACGAAATTAAAAACATCTCACAATCACGAAATAGAAAACACCTCACCACCACGAAATTGAAAACACCTCACCACCACGAAATTAAAAACATCTCACCATCACGAAATTGAAAACACCTCACCACCACGAAATTAAAAACATCTCACCATCACGAAATTAAAAACATCTCACCATCACGAAATTGAAAACACCTCACCACCACGAAATTAAAAACATCTCACTATCACGAAATTAAAAACATCTCACCATCACGAAATTAAAAACACCTCACCACCACGAAATTAAAAACACCTCACCACCACGAAATTAAAAACACCTCACCATCACGAAATTAAAAACACCTCACCATCACGAAATTAAAAACCTCACCTCCACGAAATGAAAAACACCTCACCATCACGAAATTAAAAACACCTCACCATCACGAAATTAAAAACACCTCACTACCACGAAATTACAAACACCTCACCATCACAAAATTAAAAACACCTCACCACCACAAAATTAAAAACACCTCACCATCACGAAATTAAAAACACCTCACCACCACGAAATTAAAAACACCTCACCATCACAAAATTAAAAACACCTCACCATCACGAAATTAAAAACACCTCACCACCACGAAATTAAAAACATCTCACAATCACGAAATTGAAAACACCTCAACACCACGAAATTGAAAACACCTCACCACCACGAAATTAAAAACATCTCACCATCACGAAATTGAAAACACCTCACCACCACGAAATTAAAAACATCTCACCATCACGAAATTAAAAACATCTCACCATCACGAAATTAAAAACACCTCACCACCACGAAATTAAAAACACCTCACCACCACGAAATTAAAAACACCTCAAGATCACGAAATTAAAAACACCTCACAGCCATAAAATACGTAATAAAAACACCTCACAGCCACAAAACTGAAAACACCTCACCACCACGAAATTCAAAATACCTCACCACCACAAAATTAAAAACACCTCACCACCACGAAATTAAAAACATCTCACCATCACGAAATTAAAAACACCTCACCACCACGAAATAAAAAACACCTCACCACCACAAAATTGAAAACACCTCACCACCACGAAATTAAAAACACCTCACCATCACGAAATTAAAAACACCTCTCCATCACAAAATTAAAAACACCTCACCACCACGAAATTAAAAACACCTCACCACCACGAAATTAAAAACACCTCTCCATCACGAAATTAAAAACACCTCACCACCACAAAATTAAAAACACCTCACCATCACGAAATTAAAAACACCTCACCACCACGAAATTAAAAACACCTCACCACCACGAAATAAAAAACACCTCACCATCACGAAATTAAAAACACCTCTCCATCACGAAATTAAAAACACCTCACCACCACGAAATTAAAAACACCTCACCACCATGAAATTAAAAACACCTCTCCATCACGAAATTAAAAACACCTCACCACCACGAAATTAAAAACACCTCACCATCACGAAATTAAAAACACCTCACCACCACGAAATTAAAAACACCTCACCACCACGAAATAAAAAACACCTCACCACCACAAAATTGAAAACACCTCACCACCACGAAATTAAAAACACCTCACCATCACGAAATTAAAAACACCTCTCCATCACGAAATTAAAAACACCTCACCACCACGAAATTAAAAACACCTCACCACCACGAAATTAAAAACACCTCACCACCACGAAATTAAAAACACCTCACCATCACGAAATTAAAAACACCTCACCATCACGAAATTAAAAACACCTCACCACCACGAAATTAAAAACACCTCACCACCACGAAATTAAAAACACCTCACTACCACGAAAGTAAAAACACCTCACCATCACAAAATTAAAAACACCTCTCCATCACAAAATTAAAAACACCTCACCATCACGAAATTAAAAACACCTCACCACCACGAAATTAAAAACACCTCACCACCACGAAATAAAAAACACCTCACCATCACGAAATTAAAAACACCTCTCCATCACGAAATTAAAAACACCTCACCACCACGAAATTAAAAACACCTCACCACCATGAAATTAAAAACACCTCTCCATCACGAAATTAAAAACACCTCACCACCACGAAATTAAAAACACCTCACCATCACGAAATTAAAAACACCTCACCACCACGAAATTAAAAACACCTCACCACCACGAAATGAAAAACACCTCACCACCACAAAATGAAAAACACGTCACCACCACGAAATTAAAAACACCTCACAGCCACGAAATAAAAAACACCTCACCACCACAAAATTAAAAACACCTCACCACCACGAAATTGAAAACACCTCACCACCACGAAATTGAAAACACCTCACCACCACGAAATTGAAAACACCTCACCACCACGAAATTAAAAACACCTCTCCACCACGAAATTAAAAACACCTCACCATCACGAAATTAAAAACATCTCACCATCACAAAATTAAAAACACCTCACCACCACGAAATTGAAAACACCTCACCACCACGAAATTAAAAACACCTCACCATCACGAAATTAAAAACACCTCTTCATCACGAAATTAAAAACACCTCACCACCACGAAATTAAAAACACCTCACCACCACAAAATTAAAAACACCTCTCCATCACGAAATTAAAAACAACTCACCACCACGAAATTAAAAACACCTCACCATCACGAAATTAAAAACACCTCACCACCACGAAATTAAAAACACCTCACCATCACGAAATTAAAAACACCTCACCACCACGAAATTAAAAACACCTCACCACCACGAAATTAAAAACACCTCACCACCACGAAATTAAAAACACCTCACCACCACGAAATTAAAAACACCTCACCATCACAAAATTAAAAACACCTCACCACCACGAAATTAAAAACACCTCACCACCACGAAATTAAAAACACCTCACCACCACGAAATTAAAAACACCTCACCATCACAAAATTAAAAACACCTCACCACCACGAAATTAAAAACACCTCACCACCACAAAATTAAAAACATCTCACAATCACGAAATTGAAAACACCTCACCACCACGAAATTAAAAACATCTCACCACCACGAAATTAAAAACACCTCACCATCACAAAATTAAAAACACCTCACCATCACGAAATTAAAAACACCTCACCACCACGAAATTAAAAACACCTCACCACGACAAAATTAAAAACATCTCACAATCACGAAATTGAAAACACCTCACCACCACGAAATTAAAAACATCTCACCACCACGAAATTAAAAACACCTCACCATCACAAAATTAAAAACACCTCACCATCACGAAATTAAAAACACCTCACCACCACGAAATTAAAAACATCTCACAATCACGAAATTGAAAACACCTCACCACCACGAAATTAAAAACACCTCACCACCACGAAATTAAAAACATCTCACCATCACGAAATTGAAAACACCTCACCACCACGAAATTAAAAACATCTCACCATCACGAAATTAAAAACATCTCACCATCACGAAATTAAACACACCACCACCACGAAATTAAAAATACCTCACCACCACGAAATAAAAAACACCTCACCATCACGAAATTAAAAACACCTCACCATCACGAAATTAAAAACACCTTACAGCCATAAAACCCGTAATAAAAACACCTCACAGCCACAAAACTGAAAACACCTCACCACCATGAAATTCAAAATACCTCATGACCACAAGATTAAAAACACCTCATCACCACGAAATAAAAAACACCTCACCACCACAAAATTAAAAACACCTCACCACCACAAAATTAAAAACACCTCACCATCACGAAATTAAAAACCTCACCTCCACGAAATGAAAAACACCTCACCATCACGAAATTAAAAACACCTCACCATCACGAAATTAAAAACACCTCACTACCACGAAATTACAAACACCTCACCACCACAAAATTAAAAACACCTCACCATCACGAAATTAAAAACACCTCACCACCACGAAATTAAAAACACCTCACCATCACAAAATTAAAAACACCTCACCATCACGAAATTAAAAACACCTCACCACCACGAAATTAAAAACATCTCACAATCACGAAATTGAAAACACCTCAACACCACGAAATTGAAAACACCTCACCACCACGAAATTAAAAACATCTCACCATCACGAAATTGAAAACACCTCACCACCACGAAATTAAAAACATCTCACCATCACGAAATTAAAAACATCTCACCATCACGAAATTAAAAACACCTCACCACCACGAAATTAAAAACACCTCACCACCACGAAATTAAAAACACCTCAAGATCACGAAATTAAAAACACCTCACAGCCATAAAATACGTAATAAAAACACCTCACAGCCACAAAACTGAAAACACCTCACCACCACGAAATTCAAAATACCTCACCACCACAAAATTAAAAACACCTCACCACCACGAAATTAAAAACATCTCACCATCACGAAATTAAAAACACCTCACCACCACGAAATAAAAAACACCTCACCACCACAAAATTGAAAACACCTCACCACCACGAAATTAAAAACACCTCACCATCACGAAATTAAAAACACCTCTCCATCACAAAATTAAAAACACCTCACCACCACGAAATTAAAAACACCTCACCACCACGAAATTAAAAACACCTCTCCATCACGAAATTAAAAACACCTCACCACCACAAAATTAAAAACACCTCACCATCACGAAATTAAAAACACCTCACCACCACGAAATTAAAAACACCTCACCACCACGAAATAAAAAACACCTCACCATCACGAAATTAAAAACACCTCTCCATCACGAAATTAAAAACACCTCACCACCACGAAATTAAAAACACCTCACCACCATGAAATTAAAAACACCTCTCCATCACGAAATTAAAAACACCTCACCACCACGAAATTAAAAACACCTCACCATCACGAAATTAAAAACACCTCACCACCACGAAATTAAAAACACCTCACCACCACGAAATAAAAAACACCTCACCACCACAAAATTGAAAACACCTCACCACCACGAAATTAAAAACACCTCACCATCACGAAATTAAAAACACCTCTCCATCACGAAATTAAAAACACCTCACCACCACGAAATTAAAAACACCTCACCACCACGAAATTAAAAACACCTCACCACCACGAAATTAAAAACACCTCACCATCACGAAATTAAAAACACCTCACCATCACGAAATTAAAAACACCTCACCACCACGAAATTAAAAACACCTCACCACCACGAAATTAAAAACACCTCACTACCACGAAAGTAAAAACACCTCACCATCACGAAATTAAAAACACCTCACCACCACGAAATTAAAAACACCTCACCATCACGAAATTAAAAACACCTCACCACCACGAAATTAAAAACACCTCACCACCACGAAATTAAAAACACCTCACCATCACGAAATTAAAAACACCTCACCATCACGAAATTAAAAACACCTCACCTCCACAAAATTAAAAACACCTCACCATCACGAAAGTAAAAACACCTCACCATCACGAAATTAAAAACACCTCACCACCACGAAATTACAAACACCTCACCACCACGAAATTAAAAACACCTCACCATCACGAAATTAAAAACACCTCTCCACCACGAAATTAAAAACACCTCACCATCACGAAATTAAAAACATCTCACCACCACGAAATTAAAAACACCTCTCCACCACGAAATTAAAAACACCTCACCATCACGAAATTAAAAACATCTCACCACCACGAAATTGAAAACACCTCTCCACCACGAAATTAAAAACACCTCTCCATCACGAAATTAAAAACACCTCACCACCACGAAATTAAAAACACCTCTCTATCACGAAATTAAAAACATCTCACCACCACGAAATTAAAAACACCTCTCCACCACGAAATTAAAAACACCTCTCCATCACGAAATTAAAAACACCTCACCACCACGAAATTAAAAACACCTCACCATCACAAAATTAAAAACACCTCACCACCACGAATATGAAAACACCTCACCACCACGAAATTAAAAACATCTCACCACCACGAAATTAAAAACACCTCACCATCACAAAATTAAAAACACCTCACCACCACGAAATTGAAAACACCTCACCACCACGAAATTAAAAACACCTCACCATCACGAAATTAAAAACACCTCTCCATCACGAAATTAAAAACACCTCACCACCACGAAATTAAAAACACCTCACCACCACGAAATTAAAAACACATCTCCATCACGAAATTAAAAACACCTCACCACCACGAAATTAAAAACACCTCACCACCACGAAATTAAAAACACCTCTCCATCACAAAATTAAAAACACCTCACCATCACGAAATTAAAAACACCTCACCACCACGAAATTAAAAACACCTCACCATCACGAAATTAAAAACACCTCACCACCACGAAATTAAAAACACCTCACCACCACGAAATTAAAAACACCTCACCATCACGAAATGAAAAACACCTCACCACCACGAAATTAAAAACACCTCACCATCACGAAATTAAAAACACCTCACCACCACGAAATTAAAAACACCGCACCACCACGAAATTAAAAACACCTCTCCATCACGAAATTAAAAACACCTCACCATCACGAAATTAAAAACACCTCACATCCACGAAATTAAAAACATCTCACCATCACGAAAGTAAAAACACCTCACCATCACGAAATTAAAAACACCTCACCACCACGAAATTAAAAACACCTCACCATCACGAAATTAAAAACACCTCACCATCACGAAATTAAAAACACCTCACCACCACAAAATTAAAAACATCTCACAATCACGAAATTGAAAACACCTCACCACCACGAAATTAAAAACACCTCACCACCACGAAATTAAAAACATCTCACCATCACGAAATTGAAAACACCTCACCACCACGAAATTAAAAACATCTCACCATCACGAAATTAAAAACATCTCACCATCACGAAATTAAAAACACCTCACCACCACGAAATTAAAAACACCTCACCACCACGAAATTAAAAACACCTCACCATCACGAAATTAAAAACACCTCACAGCCATAAAACACATAATGAAAACACCTCACAGCCACAAAACTGAAAACACCTCACCACTACGAAATTCAAAATACCTCACCACCACAAAATTAAACACACCTCACCACCACGAAATTAAAAACATCTCACCATCACGAAATTAAAAACACCTCACCACCACGAAATAAAAAACCTCACCACCACAAAATTAAAAACACGTCACCACCACGAAATTAAAAACACCTCACCACCACGAAATTAAAAACACCTCACCATCACGAAATTAAAAACATCTCACCATCACAAAATTAAAAACACCTCACCACCACGAAATTGAAAACACCTCACCACCACGAAATTAAAAACACCTCACCATCACGAAATTAAAAACACCTCTTCATCACGAAATTAAAAACACCTCACCACCACGAAATTAAAAACACCTCACCACCACGAAATTAAAAACACCTCTCCATCACGAAATTAAAAACAACTCACCACCACGAAATTAAAAACACCTCACCATCACGAAATTAAAAACACCTCACCACCACGAAATTAAAAACACCTCACCACCACGAAATTAAAAACATCTCACCACCACGAAATTAAAAACACCTCACCATCACGAAATTAAAAACACCTCACCACCACGAAATTAAAAACACCTCACCACCACGAAATTAAAAACACACCACCACGAAATTAAAAACACCTCACCACCACGAAATTGAAAACACCTCACCACCACGAAATTAAAAACACCTCACAGCCACGAAATTAAAAACACCTCACCACCACAAAATTAAAAACACCTCACCACCACGAAATTAAAAACACGTCACCACCACGAAATTAAAAACACCTCACCAACACGAAATTAAAAATACCTCACCACCACGAAATTAAAAACACCTCACCACCACAAAATTGAAAACACCTCACCACCACGAAATGAAAAACACCTCACCACCACGAAATGAAAAACACGTCACCACCACGAAATTAAAAACACCTCACAGCCACAAAATTAAAAACACCTTACCACCACAAAATTAAAAACACCTCACAGCCAAAAAACACGTAATAAAAACACCTCAGCCACGAAATTAAAAACACCTCACCACCACGAAATTGAAAACACCTCACAGCCGTAAAACATGTAATAAAAAGACCTCACAGCCATAAAACACGTCATAAAAACACCTCACAGCCATAAAACACGTAATAAAAACACCACCGCCACGAAATTGAAAACACCTCACCACCACGAAATTGAAAACACCGGACAGCCATAAAACACGTAATAAAAACACCTCACCACCACGAAATTAAAAATACCTCACCACCACAAAATTAAAAACACCTCACCGCCAGGAAATTAAAAACACCTCACCACCACAAAATTAAAAACACCTCACCATCACGAAATTAAAAACACCTCACCACCACGAAATTAAAAACACCTCACCATCACAAAATTAAAAACACCTCACCATCACGAAATTAAAAACACCTCACCACCACGAAATTAAAAACATCTCACAATCACGAAATTGAAAACACCTCACCACCACGAAATTAAAAACACCTCACCACCACGAAATTAAAAACATCTCACCATCACGAAATTGAAAACACCTCACCACCACGAAATTAAAAACATCTCACCATCACGAAATTAAAAACATCTCACCATCACAAAATTAAAAACACCTCACCACCACGAAATTAAAAACACCTCACCACCACGAAATCAAAAACACCTCACCATCACGAAATTAAAAACACCTCACAGCCATAAAACACGTAATAAAAACACCTCACAGCCACAAAACTGAAAACACCTCACCACTACGAAATTCAAAATACCTCACCACCACAAAATTAAACACACCTCACCACCACGAAATTAAAAACATCTCACCATCACGAAATTAAAAACACCTCACCACCACGAAATAAAAAACCTCACCACCACAAAATTAAAAACACGTCACCACCACGAAATTAAAAACACCTCACCACCACGAAATTAAAAACACACCACCACGAAATTAAAAACACCTCACCACCACGAAATGAAAAACACCTCACCACCACAAAAGGAAAAACACGTCACCACCACGAAATTAAAAACACCTCACAGCCACGAAATAAAAAACACCTCACCACCACAAAATTAAAAACACCTCACCACCACGAAATTGAAAACACCTCACCACCACGAAATTGAAAACACCTCACCACCACGAAATTGAAAACACCTCACCACCACGAAATTAAAAACACCTCTCCACCACGAAATTAAAAACACCTCACCATCACGAAATTAAAAACATCTCACCATCACAAAATTAAAAACACCTCACCACCACGAAATTGAAAACACCTCACCACCACGAAATTAAAAACACCTCACCATCACGAAATTAAAAACACCTCTTCATCACGAAATTAAAAACACCTCACCACCACGAAATTAAAAACACCTCACCACCACAAAATTAAAAACACCTCTCCATCACGAAATTAAAAACAACTCACCACCACGAAATTAAAAACACCTCACCATCACGAAATTAAAAACACCTCACCACCACGAAATTAAAAACACCTCACCATCACGAAATTAAAAACACCTCACAGCCATAAAATACGTAATAAAAACACCTCACAGCCACAAAACTGAAAACACCTCACCACCACGAAATTCAAAATACCTCACCACCACAAAATTAAAAACACCTCACCACCACGAAATTAAAAACATCTCACCATCACGAAATTAAAAACACCTCACCACCACGAAATAAAAAACACCTCACCACCACAAAATTGAAAACACCTCACCACCACGAAATTAAAAACACCTCACCATCACGAAATTAAAAACACCTCTCCATCACAAAATTAAAAACACCTCACCACCACGAAATTAAAAACACCTCACCACCACGAAATTAAAAACACCTCTCCATCACGAAATTAAAAACACCTCACCACCACAAAATTAAAAACACCTCACCATCACGAAATTAAAAACACCTCACCATCACGAAATTAAAAACACCTCACCACCACGAAATTAAAAACACCTCACCACCACGAAATAAAAAACACCTCACCATCACGAAATTAAAAACACCTCTCCATCACGAAATTAAAAACACCTCACCACCACGAAATTAAAAACACCTCACCACCATGAAATTAAAAACACCTCTCCATCACAAAATTAAAAACACCTCACCACCACGAAATGAAAAACACCTCACCACCACAAAATGAAAAACACGTCACCACCACGAAATTAAAAACACCTCACAGCCACGAAATAAAAAACACCTCACCACCACAAAATTAAAAACACCTCACCACCACGAAATTGAAAACACCTCACCACCACGAAATTGAAAACACCTCACCACCACGAAATTGAAAACACCTCACCACCACGAAATTAAAAACACCTCTCCACCACGAAATTAAAAACACCTCACCATCACGAAATTAAAAACATCTCACCATCACAAAATTAAAAACACCTCACCACCACGAAATTGAAAACACCTCACCACCACGAAATTAAAAACACCTCACCATCACGAAATTAAAAACACCTCTTCATCACGAAATTAAAAACACCTCACCACCACGAAATTAAAAACACCTCACCACCACAAAATTAAAAACACCTCTCCATCACGAAATTAAAAACAACTCACCACCACGAAATTAAAAACACCTCACCATCACGAAATTAAAAACACCTCACCACCACGAAATTAAAAACACCTCACCATCACGAAATTAAAAACACCTCACCACCACGAAATTAAAAACACCTCACCACCACGAAATTAAAAACACCTCACCACCACGAAATTAAAAACACCTCACCACCACGAAATTAAAAACACCTCACCATCACAAAATTAAAAACACCTCACCACCACGAAATTAAAAACACCTCACCACCACGAAATTAAAAACACCTCACCACCACGAAATTAAAAACACCTCACCATCACAAAATTAAAAACACCTCACCACCACGAAATTAAAAACACCTCACCACCACAAAATTAAAAACATCTCACAATCACGAAATTGAAAACACCTCACCACCACGAAATTAAAAACATCTCACCACCACGAAATTAAAAACACCTCACCATCACAAAATTAAAAACACCTCACCATCACGAAATTAAAAACACCTCACCACCACGAAATTAAAAACACCTCACCACGACAAAATTAAAAACATCTCACAATCACGAAATTGAAAACACCTCACCACCACGAAATTAAAAACATCTCACCACCACGAAATTAAAAACACCTCACCATCACAAAATTAAAAACACCTCACCATCACGAAATTAAAAACACCTCACCACCACGAAATTAAAAACATCTCACAATCACGAAATTGAAAACACCTCACCACCACGAAATTAAAAACACCTCACCACCACGAAATTAAAAACATCTCACCATCACGAAATTGAAAACACCTCACCACCACGAAATTAAAAACATCTCACCATCACGAAATTAAAAACATCTCACCATCACGAAATTAAACACACCACCACCACGAAATTAAAAATACCTCACCACCACGAAATAAAAAACACCTCACCATCACGAAATTAAAAACACCTCACCATCACGAAATTAAAAACACCTTACAGCCATAAAACCCGTAATAAAAACACCTCACAGCCACAAAACTGAAAACACCTCACCACCATGAAATTCAAAATACCTCATGACCACAAGATTAAAAACACCTCATCACCACGAAATAAAAAACACCTCACCACCACAAAATTAAAAACACCTCACCACCACAAAATTAAAAACACCTCACCATCACGAAATTAAAAACCTCACCTCCACGAAATGAAAAACACCTCACCATCACGAAATTAAAAACACCTCACCATCACGAAATTAAAAACACCTCACTACCACGAAATTACAAACACCTCACCACCACAAAATTAAAAACACCTCACCATCACGAAATTAAAAACACCTCACCACCACGAAATTAAAAACACCTCACCATCACAAAATTAAAAACACCTCACCATCACGAAATTAAAAACACCTCACCACCACGAAATTAAAAACATCTCACAATCACGAAATTGAAAACACCTCAACACCACGAAATTGAAAACACCTCACCACCACGAAATTAAAAACATCTCACCATCACGAAATTGAAAACACCTCACCACCACGAAATTAAAAACATCTCACCATCACGAAATTAAAAACATCTCACCATCACGAAATTAAAAACACCTCACCACCACGAAATTAAAAACACCTCACCACCACGAAATTAAAAACACCTCAAGATCACGAAATTAAAAACACCTCACAGCCATAAAATACGTAATAAAAACACCTCACAGCCACAAAACTGAAAACACCTCACCACCACGAAATTCAAAATACCTCACCACCACAAAATTAAAAACACCTCACCACCACGAAATTAAAAACATCTCACCATCACGAAATTAAAAACACCTCACCACCACGAAATAAAAAACACCTCACCACCACAAAATTGAAAACACCTCACCACCACGAAATTAAAAACACCTCACCATCACGAAATTAAAAACACCTCTCCATCACAAAATTAAAAACACCTCACCACCACGAAATTAAAAACACCTCACCACCACGAAATTAAAAACACCTCTCCATCACGAAATTAAAAACACCTCACCACCACAAAATTAAAAACACCTCACCATCACGAAATTAAAAACACCTCACCACCACGAAATTAAAAACACCTCACCACCACGAAATAAAAAACACCTCACCATCACGAAATTAAAAACACCTCTCCATCACGAAATTAAAAACACCTCACCACCACGAAATTAAAAACACCTCACCACCATGAAATTAAAAACACCTCTCCATCACGAAATTAAAAACACCTCACCACCACGAAATTAAAAACACCTCACCATCACGAAATTAAAAACACCTCACCACCACGAAATTAAAAACACCTCACCACCACGAAATAAAAAACACCTCACCACCACAAAATTGAAAACACCTCACCACCACGAAATTAAAAACACCTCACCATCACGAAATTAAAAACACCTCTCCATCACGAAATTAAAAACACCTCACCACCACGAAATTAAAAACACCTCACCACCACGAAATTAAAAACACCTCACCACCACGAAATTAAAAACACCTCACCATCACGAAATTAAAAACACCTCACCATCACGAAATTAAAAACACCTCACCACCACGAAATTAAAAACACCTCACCACCACGAAATTAAAAACACCTCACTACCACGAAAGTAAAAACACCTCACCATCACGAAATTAAAAACACCTCACCACCACGAAATTAAAAACACCTCACCATCACGAAATTAAAAACACCTCACCACCACGAAATTAAAAACACCTCACCACCACGAAATTAAAAACACCTCACCATCACGAAATTAAAAACACCTCACCATCACGAAATTAAAAACACCTCACCTCCACAAAATTAAAAACACCTCACCATCACGAAAGTAAAAACACCTCACCATCACGAAATTAAAAACACCTCACCACCACGAAATTACAAACACCTCACCACCACGAAATTAAAAACACCTCACCATCACGAAATTAAAAACACCTCACCACCACAAAATTAAAAACACCTCACCATCACGAAATTAAAAACATCTCACAATCACGAAATAGAAAACACCTCACCACCACGAAATTGAAAACACCTCACCACCACGAAATTAAAAACATCTCACCATCACGAAATTGAAAACACCTCACCACCACGAAATTAAAAACATCTCACCATCACGAAATTAAAAACATCTCACCATCACGAAATTGAAAACACCTCACCACCACGAAATTAAAAACATCTCACTATCACGAAATTAAAAACATCTCACCATCACGAAATTAAAAACACCTCACCACCACGAAATTAAAAACACCTCACCACCACGAAATTAAAAACACCTCACCATCACGAAATTAAAAACACCTCACCATCACGAAATTAAAAACCTCACCTCCACGAAATGAAAAACACCTCACCATCACGAAATTAAAAACACCTCACCATCACGAAATTAAAAACACCTCACTACCACGAAATTACAAACACCTCACCATCACAAAATTAAAAACACCTCACCACCACAAAATTAAAAACACCTCACCATCACGAAATTAAAAACACCTCACCACCACGAAATTAAAAACACCTCACCATCACAAAATTAAAAACACCTCACCATCACGAAATTAAAAACACCTCACCACCACGAAATTAAAAACATCTCACAATCACGAAATTGAAAACACCTCAACACCACGAAATTGAAAACACCTCACCACCACGAAATTAAAAACATCTCACCATCACGAAATTGAAAACACCTCACCACCACGAAATTAAAAACATCTCACCATCACGAAATTAAAAACATCTCACCATCACGAAATTAAAAACACCTCACCACCACGAAATTAAAAACACCTCACCACCACGAAATTAAAAACACCTCAAGATCACGAAATTAAAAACACCTCACAGCCATAAAATACGTAATAAAAACACCTCACAGCCACAAAACTGAAAACACCTCACCACCACGAAATTCAAAATACCTCACCACCACAAAATTAAAAACACCTCACCACCACGAAATTAAAAACATCTCACCATCACGAAATTAAAAACACCTCACCACCACGAAATAAAAAACACCTCACCACCACAAAATTGAAAACACCTCACCACCACGAAATTAAAAACACCTCACCATCATGAAATTAAAAACACCTCTCCATCACAAAATTAAAAACACCTCACCACCACGAAATTAAAAACACCTCACCACCACGAAATTAAAAACACCTCTCCATCACGAAATTAAAAACACCTCACCACCACAAAATTAAAAACACCTCACCATCACGAAATTAAAAACACCTCACCACCACGAAATTAAAAACACCTCACCACCACGAAATAAAAAACACCTCACCATCACGAAATTAAAAACACCTCTCCATCACGAAATTAAAAACACCTCACCACCACGAAATTAAAAACACCTCACCACCATGAAATTAAAAACACCTCTCCATCACGAAATTAAAAACACCTCACCACCACGAAATTAAAAACACCTCACCATCACGAAATTAAAAACACCTCACCACCACGAAATTAAAAACACCTCACCACCACGAAATAAAAAACACCTCACCACCACAAAATTGAAAACACCTCACCACCACGAAATTAAAAACACCTCACCATCACGAAATTAAAAACACCTCTCCATCACGAAATTAAAAACACCTCACCACCACGAAATTAAAAACACCTCACCACCACGAAATTAAAAACACCTCACCACCACGAAATTAAAAACACCTCACCATCACGAAATTAAAAACACCTCACCATCACGAAATTAAAAACACCTCACCACCACGAAATTAAAAACACCTCACCACCACGAAATTAAAAACACCTCACTACCACGAAAGTAAAAACACCTCACCATCACAAAATTAAAAACACCTCTCCATCACAAAATTAAAAACACCTCACCATCACGAAATTAAAAACACCTCACCACCACGAAATTAAAAACACCTCACCACCACGAAATAAAAAACACCTCACCATCACGAAATTAAAAACACCTCTCCATCACGAAATTAAAAACACCTCACCACCACGAAATTAAAAACACCTCACCACCATGAAATTAAAAACACCTCTCCATCACGAAATTAAAAACACCTCACCACCACGAAATTAAAAACACCTCACCATCACGAAATTAAAAACACCTCACCACCACGAAATTAAAAACACCTCACCACCACGAAATGAAAAACACCTCACCACCACAAAATGAAAAACACGTCACCACCACGAAATTAAAAACACCTCACAGCCACGAAATAAAAAACACCTCACCACCACAAAATTAAAAACACCTCACCACCACGAAATTGAAAACACCTCACCACCACGAAATTGAAAACACCTCACCACCACGAAATTGAAAACACCTCACCACCACGAAATTAAAAACACCTCTCCACCACGAAATTAAAAACACCTCACCATCACGAAATTAAAAACATCTCACCATCACAAAATTAAAAACACCTCACCACCACGAAATTGAAAACACCTCACCACCACGAAATTAAAAACACCTCACCATCACGAAATTAAAAACACCTCTTCATCACGAAATTAAAAACACCTCACCACCACGAAATTAAAAACACCTCACCACCACAAAATTAAAAACACCTCTCCATCACGAAATTAAAAACAACTCACCACCACGAAATTAAAAACACCTCACCATCACGAAATTAAAAACACCTCACCACCACGAAATTAAAAACACCTCACCATCACGAAATTAAAAACACCTCACCACCACGAAATTAAAAACACCTCACCACCACGAAATTAAAAACACCTCACCACCACGAAATTAAAAACACCTCACCACCACGAAATTAAAAACACCTCACCATCACAAAATTAAAAACACCTCACCACCACGAAATTAAAAACACCTCACCACCACGAAATTAAAAACACCTCACCACCACGAAATTAAAAACACCTCACCATCACAAAATTAAAAACACCTCACCACCACGAAATTAAAAACACCTCACCACCACAAAATTAAAAACATCTCACAATCACGAAATTGAAAACACCTCACCACCACGAAATTAAAAACATCTCACCACCACGAAATTAAAAACACCTCACCATCACAAAATTAAAAACACCTCACCATCACGAAATTAAAAACACCTCACCACCACGAAATTAAAAACACCTCACCACGACAAAATTAAAAACATCTCACAATCACGAAATTGAAAACACCTCACCACCACGAAATTAAAAACATCTCACCACCACGAAATTAAAAACACCTCACCATCACAAAATTAAAAACACCTCACCATCACGAAATTAAAAACACCTCACCACCACGAAATTAAAAACATCTCACAATCACGAAATTGAAAACACCTCACCACCACGAAATTAAAAACACCTCACCACCACGAAATTAAAAACATCTCACCATCACGAAATTGAAAACACCTCACCACCACGAAATTAAAAACATCTCACCATCACGAAATTAAAAACATCTCACCATCACGAAATTAAACACACCACCACCACGAAATTAAAAATACCTCACCACCACGAAATAAAAAACACCTCACCATCACGAAATTAAAAACACCTCACCATCACGAAATTAAAAACACCTTACAGCCATAAAACCCGTAATAAAAACACCTCACAGCCACAAAACTGAAAACACCTCACCACCATGAAATTCAAAATACCTCATGACCACAAGATTAAAAACACCTCATCACCACGAAATAAAAAACACCTCACCACCACAAAATTAAAAACACCTCACCACCACAAAATTAAAAACACCTCACCATCACGAAATTAAAAACCTCACCTCCACGAAATGAAAAACACCTCACCATCACGAAATTAAAAACACCTCACCATCACGAAATTAAAAACACCTCACTACCACGAAATTACAAACACCTCACCACCACAAAATTAAAAACACCTCACCATCACGAAATTAAAAACACCTCACCACCACGAAATTAAAAACACCTCACCATCACAAAATTAAAAACACCTCACCATCACGAAATTAAAAACACCTCACCACCACGAAATTAAAAACATCTCACAATCACGAAATTGAAAACACCTCAACACCACGAAATTGAAAACACCTCACCACCACGAAATTAAAAACATCTCACCATCACGAAATTGAAAACACCTCACCACCACGAAATTAAAAACATCTCACCATCACGAAATTAAAAACATCTCACCATCACGAAATTAAAAACACCTCACCACCACGAAATTAAAAACACCTCACCACCACGAAATTAAAAACACCTCAAGATCACGAAATTAAAAACACCTCACAGCCATAAAATACGTAATAAAAACACCTCACAGCCACAAAACTGAAAACACCTCACCACCACGAAATTCAAAATACCTCACCACCACAAAATTAAAAACACCTCACCACCACGAAATTAAAAACATCTCACCATCACGAAATTAAAAACACCTCACCACCACGAAATAAAAAACACCTCACCACCACAAAATTGAAAACACCTCACCACCACGAAATTAAAAACACCTCACCATCACGAAATTAAAAACACCTCTCCATCACAAAATTAAAAACACCTCACCACCACGAAATTAAAAACACCTCACCACCACGAAATTAAAAACACCTCTCCATCACGAAATTAAAAACACCTCACCACCACAAAATTAAAAACACCTCACCATCACGAAATTAAAAACACCTCACCACCACGAAATTAAAAACACCTCACCACCACGAAATAAAAAACACCTCACCATCACGAAATTAAAAACACCTCTCCATCACGAAATTAAAAACACCTCACCACCACGAAATTAAAAACACCTCACCACCATGAAATTAAAAACACCTCTCCATCACGAAATTAAAAACACCTCACCACCACGAAATTAAAAACACCTCACCATCACGAAATTAAAAACACCTCACCACCACGAAATTAAAAACACCTCACCACCACGAAATAAAAAACACCTCACCACCACAAAATTGAAAACACCTCACCACCACGAAATTAAAAACACCTCACCATCACGAAATTAAAAACACCTCTCCATCACGAAATTAAAAACACCTCACCACCACGAAATTAAAAACACCTCACCACCACGAAATTAAAAACACCTCACCACCACGAAATTAAAAACACCTCACCATCACGAAATTAAAAACACCTCACCATCACGAAATTAAAAACACCTCACCACCACGAAATTAAAAACACCTCACCACCACGAAATTAAAAACACCTCACTACCACGAAAGTAAAAACACCTCACCATCACGAAATTAAAAACACCTCACCACCACGAAATTAAAAACACCTCACCATCACGAAATTAAAAACACCTCACCACCACGAAATTAAAAACACCTCACCACCACGAAATTAAAAACACCTCACCATCACGAAATTAAAAACACCTCACCATCACGAAATTAAAAACACCTCACCTCCACAAAATTAAAAACACCTCACCATCACGAAAGTAAAAACACCTCACCATCACGAAATTAAAAACACCTCACCACCACGAAATTACAAACACCTCACCACCACGAAATTAAAAACACCTCACCATCACGAAATTAAAAACACCTCACCACCACAAAATTAAAAACACCTCACCATCACGAAATTAAAAACATCTCACAATCACGAAATAGAAAACACCTCACCACCACGAAATTGAAAACACCTCACCACCACGAAATTAAAAACATCTCACCATCACGAAATTGAAAACACCTCACCACCACGAAATTAAAAACATCTCACCATCACGAAATTAAAAACATCTCACCATCACGAAATTGAAAACACCTCACCACCACGAAATTAAAAACATCTCACTATCACGAAATTAAAAACATCTCACCATCACGAAATTAAAAACACCTCACCACCACGAAATTAAAAACACCTCACCACCACGAAATTAAAAACACCTCACCATCACGAAATTAAAAACACCTCACCATCACGAAATTAAAAACCTCACCTCCACGAAATGAAAAACACCTCACCATCACGAAATTAAAAACACCTCACCATCACGAAATTAAAAACACCTCACTACCACGAAATTACAAACACCTCACCATCACAAAATTAAAAACACCTCACCACCACAAAATTAAAAACACCTCACCATCACGAAATTAAAAACACCTCACCACCACGAAATTAAAAACACCTCACCATCACAAAATTAAAAACACCTCACCATCACGAAATTAAAAACACCTCACCACCACGAAATTAAAAACATCTCACAATCACGAAATTGAAAACACCTCAACACCACGAAATTGAAAACACCTCACCACCACGAAATTAAAAACATCTCACCATCACGAAATTGAAAACACCTCACCACCACGAAATTAAAAACATCTCACCATCACGAAATTAAAAACATCTCACCATCACGAAATTAAAAACACCTCACCACCACGAAATTAAAAACACCTCACCACCACGAAATTAAAAACACCTCAAGATCACGAAATTAAAAACACCTCACAGCCATAAAATACGTAATAAAAACACCTCACAGCCACAAAACTGAAAACACCTCACCACCACGAAATTCAAAATACCTCACCACCACAAAATTAAAAACACCTCACCACCACGAAATTAAAAACATCTCACCATCACGAAATTAAAAACACCTCACCACCACGAAATAAAAAACACCTCACCACCACAAAATTGAAAACACCTCACCACCACGAAATTAAAAACACCTCACCATCACGAAATTAAAAACACCTCTCCATCACAAAATTAAAAACACCTCACCACCACGAAATTAAAAACACCTCACCACCACGAAATTAAAAACACCTCTCCATCACGAAATTAAAAACACCTCACCACCACAAAATTAAAAACACCTCACCATCACGAAATTAAAAACACCTCACCACCACGAAATTAAAAACACCTCACCACCACGAAATAAAAAACACCTCACCATCACGAAATTAAAAACACCTCTCCATCACGAAATTAAAAACACCTCACCACCACGAAATTAAAAACACCTCACCACCATGAAATTAAAAACACCTCTCCATCACGAAATTAAAAACACCTCACCACCACGAAATTAAAAACACCTCACCATCACGAAATTAAAAACACCTCACCACCACGAAATTAAAAACACCTCACCACCACGAAATAAAAAACACCTCACCACCACAAAATTGAAAACACCTCACCACCACGAAATTAAAAACACCTCACCATCACGAAATTAAAAACACCTCTCCATCACGAAATTAAAAACACCTCACCACCACGAAATTAAAAACACCTCACCACCACGAAATTAAAAACACCTCACCACCACGAAATTAAAAACACCTCACCATCACGAAATTAAAAACACCTCACCATCACGAAATTAAAAACACCTCACCACCACGAAATTAAAAACACCTCACCACCACGAAATTAAAAACACCTCACTACCACGAAAGTAAAAACACCTCACCATCACAAAATTAAAAACACCTCACCACCACAAAATTAAAAACACCTCACCATCACGAAATTAAAAACACCTCACCACCACGAAATTAAAAACACCTCACCACCACGAAATTAAAAACACCTCACCATCACGAAATTAAAAACACCTCACCATCACGAAATTAAAAACACCTCACCTCCACAAAATTAAAAACACCTCACCATCACGAAAGTAAAAACACCTCACCATCACGAAATTAAAAACACCTCACCACCACGAAATTACAAACACCTCACCACCACGAAATTAAAAACACCTCACCATCACGAAATTAAAAACACCTCACCACCACAAAATTAAAAACACCTCACCATCACGAAATTAAAAACATCTCACAATCACGAAATAGAAAACACCTCACCACCACGAAATTGAAAACACCTCACCACCACGAAATTAAAAACATCTCACCATCACGAAATTGAAAACACCTCACCACCACGAAATTAAAAACATCTCACCATCACGAAATTAAAAACATCTCACCATCACGAAATTGAAAACACCTCACCACCACGAAATTAAAAACATCTCACTATCACGAAATTAAAAACATCTCACCATCACGAAATTAAAAACACCTCACCACCACGAAATTAAAAACACCTCACCACCACGAAATTAAAAACACCTCACCATCACGAAATTAAAAACACCTCACAGCCATAAAACACGTAATAAAAACACCTCACAGCCACAAAACTGAAAACACCTCACCACCACGAAATTCAAAATACCTCACCACCACAAAATTAAAAACACCTCACCACCACAAAATTAAAAACATCTCACCATCACGAAATTAAAAACACCTCACCACCACGAAATAAATAACACATCACCACCACAAAATTAAAAACACGTCACCACCACGAAATTAAAAACACCTCACCACCACAAAATTAAAAACACACCACCACGAAATTAAAAACACCTCACCACCACGAAATTGAAAACACCTCACCACCACGAAATTAAAAACACCTCACCACCACGAAATTAAAAACACCTCACAACCACGAAATTTAAAACACCTCAACACCACAAAATTGAAAACACCTCACAGCCATAAAACACGTTATAAAAACACCTCACAGCCACGAGATTAAAAACACCTCACCACCACTTCATTTAAAAACACCTCACCACCACATAATTCAAAATACCTCAGCACCACATCATTCAAAACCACCACCACGTTATTAAAAACACTTCACAACCACGGAAACAAACGTTTCAGGGAGTAGTTCAGTGACAACAGACACTGCCCAGATTTTTTTTTTTTTTTTTTTTTTTGGTATACTGAATCGAGGCTCGTGAAAGAGCTAACATTTATTTCACAAACAAATCAACCAGACAAACAAAATATACAAAAAGAGGGAGTGGAAGACAAGATGGGGAGAGAAGGGGAAGCACACAACCACAACATTTGAGAGCAGGGAGAAGTGTGGGAGGGAGAGGGCTTGGGGGCAGGAGGCGTGGGAAAGGGGGGGGGGGGGGGGTGGGAGAAGTATAAAACACAAGGGGACCGAAATTAGCGGGGGTAGAAAAGATCAAGGTTTTGGATGGGGGAGGATAAGAGATGGTGGTGAACAGCTGTTTTAAAGACCTGGAGGGTGGAGTGGGATTGAAGAGAGTGAGGGAGTTTGTTCCAGAGGCGGGAGAAAAGAGGAATGAAGGAGTGAAGGTGAGCAGAAAGTCTTGATTTTGGCAGTTTAACCATAAGTGGGTTGCAGGCAGATCTTGTGCGACCTGTAGGAATATTTGGGGGACAGAGCCCAGAGAGGGCTGGGGGGGCAAGGCCAGAGAGGAGTCGGTAGAAGACGGAAAGACCACCAACCTGCCTGCGGTGAGTGAGTGAAAGGCCCTTGGAGTTAGCTTCATCGCGGAAGATTCCAATGATTCTGAACGCTTTGGTTGTAGATATATAGATATGTAGATATATAGATAAATGACTGTACCCGAGTTGCCGTTTTGTAATGGTTTACGCCAATCATAATTCAAACAATTATTTTGCACAAATGTATTTGTAATATACGTGATATTACCTTTTATAAACAATTGAATTTGAAAACAAATTTTTTCCCCAAAAAATTCCCCCCCCCCAAAAAAAAAATTGGAAAATGTTTCAAGAAAAATACCCTTCGGACATACCGACGGGAGAGGTATGTGCATACCAGAAGTTTGGTACGATTTCACAAAAGTTTGAGAAAGTAGTTCAGTGACAACACAACACAAGACAACACAACACAGGACAGACGCTGCACAAATATATATATATATATATATATATATATATATATATATATATATATATACATATATATATATACATATATATATATACATATATATATATATATATATATACATATATACAGTCGGAAATATACAGACTTGGCATTTAATATGGAATATTTTTTTTGTGGGGGTGAACTTACTTTTCAAGATGTCTTAGAACCAAAAGTTCATTGGAATTATGTTGAAATTATTCTAGATTTTGTTAATGTGACCTTTAAAAGAAACAAAAACCACATTTGACATTTCGAAGCAAATAAATTGATCCTTGAAAGTGATGTAAACTGATATCGAACTCAATTCACAGACAGTACTGTGTTAAACTTCTGTACGTTTTCCAGAAGTATCTCTTTATTTTGCACATAAGCCAAATTTTTTTTTAACAAAAACAAAAGTTAAATTACGACTGGGATTACCGACAGTAAAATTACAGTTCAGTACTTCGTGTAACCCCCACGAGCATTCAGGAGAGCACGTACATGTTGAGGCATGCTGTTCACGAGATTTGCCAAGGTTTAGACAGGAATCGCTTGCCATGCAGTGATATAATAGCCTGATGCAATTCACGCACAGAGGTCGGCTGCTGGTCCAAGTGGTCGATTTGACACGTTAATTCTGCCCACAAGTTCTCTATCGGACATGGACATGGCAGGCCACTCCATATGCTCTACACCACGGTCAGCAAGAAAGTGTTGGATCATGCGAGCACGATGAGGCCGTGCATTGTCATCTTGGAAGAAAAAGTTTCCTCGAAAGGCTGCACGAGCAAATGGAAGCAATGTTTCTTCCAGAATGACCCTGTACTTGAACTGGTTCAGGTTTCCATTCAGAACAACCAGATCAGTTTTGCCCCCTGCATGAAAAGCAGCCCAAACATTCACCCCACCACCTCCAGCCTGGACTCTTGGCACTATACAATCTTCGTTGTGGGCTTCATGCACTTGTCTGCGCACTCGGACGCGGCCATCTTGACGATAGACCAGAAATCTAGACTCGTCACTGAAGGTCACGTGATTCCAGTGTCCTGGCTGCCATTGACGGTGCTCTTTGGCCCACTGCAATCGGCGCTGGCTGTGTTGTCTGGTCAGGCGTGGCTTTCTCAGGGGACGCCTGGCACGATAGCCTGCTTGAACCAGTCGTTGGTTGACTAGCCTTCTGGATACAGGCACATTTGTCAGTTGCTGCCACTCAGCCCAAAGCCGATTAGCTGACTTGGTACGGCCATTGCAGACTAACCGGTGCAGCTGGCGATCATCTCTCCTTGTGGTTCTGCATGGACGTCCTGGCCTCGGTATTGGAGTAGGGACACCGCTCTGAACATTTCGTTTCAGGATCTTTGACACCTGACCTTGAGTGATGCCACACTGCCGAGCAATAGCACGCTGTTTCATGCCAGAATTTCGTAAAGCCACCACTCCATGACAAACAGCATTGTCAAGTTGATGGACAATCTCCAGAGGAAGCGGCAATAACTTTTGTAGACGTGCAGCAGTTGTTTTCCACTAATACAGAACGCAACAACCCTTATATACCCGATTGTGAAGCCAATCGTCAAATGTACCTGCCCTTACATTTTGTCACGCCACCTGTGATATAATCCTGTTATTGACTTCTTGCTGCGAAAGACAATCAGTGACATGGTTCTTTCAACAAAGACATCGCCGAAGGGTAAAATAAACTCACCAGATTGATATACTTAGTTCAGAAAGTAAACCCGTCAAGAAAAAAAAAAAATTCCATATTAAGTGCCAAGTCTGTGTGTATATATATTGTTACGGACACGGCTTAGATGTTATGATGGGCCGAGCGGAATGGCCGCCGTGTTCGCACAGTTTACCCGATTCCACCCGACGTTGACCCAAATCGCGCTATGCTAAATCAATGAAGGAAAGGACACAACGGCTGGGATAAATGAAACGACACAAGGGGTACAGTTCTCAAGACCTCCGGAGGAGGATATAATTGGTGGTGGAAAAAAGGGGTAGATTACAAGGTAAGAGGTAAAGCACAGAAGAGATAGGCACTTAGACACAATCTTATCTATCCCAGACAGACCACAGACAAACGGAACAAGACTGACTTACACAGGGATTGATGGCAGGGAAGGACAGGCAGTCGATAGCACAAGGTGCACCTTGGCTCAGGGACAGGATAAAGCACGGTCCAGTAGATGCAGGGAGGTATTGCAGCGCTCAGAGGTGGCGTCTCTCTTGCTTCAAGCTCAGCGCGCATCTGACGTCACCTCCCTCTTCCTGCGCATGCTCAGCGGGGAGTGACACGCCCTTGGCTCGTTGGCTCCGCCCCAGATGGGATCGGTCCGCCACTTCTATTGGGTGCAGGGGGTTACCGGGCTCCGCCCTTGACGAGGAGCTGACAGCGAGCCCCTACGTGGTAACCCCGTCGAGCACATGCTCGATGGCGGCTCGTTGGAAAGGCTTGGTGCCCTTTCAACACCCCCTACCAACCAAGCCGGAGTGAGGACGCACACTCCCCGCGCCGCCGCCGCTGTTGTTGTTGTTGTTGTTGTACCATGAGGAAGAGCTGCGGGGAGGTATTGGGAGGTCCTAAACTTCCTAACGGTGCCATACAATCACATTCTGGTGCAACGAAGAGTCAGAATTAATGGAAACGAGTCCTTAACTGACATATACTAAGAATAACTAGCAAGATGTCCTATAGTTGTCTACGTGAGATGCGGTGGACCTGGATGCGACATTTAATGGGGGAAATAGGGGGAGGTCGGGTCTACAGAGTGTTGTTTACAGAAAATGGGACTAGGGAATGGGGGATTGGGGATAGTTGGGAAGGATGAGGAAATAGGGGAATATTTACAAGCGGATATGGATGGATGTAAATCCCATATCCGCAACATTGCACCCTTCTCTACCTCGGGGCGTCCCGACCCGATAAATTTTTACCTACGTTAGTGTGGCACTCAGATGTAGTTCCCTCTTCTATTAACTCAACCCTGACTGAGTGCGACAGTTTTACAGATGTTCACAAATGAGTAAATATGTCCCCCTGCGACGTTGCACCCTTCTCCTCACAGAAACACACCCACAGGATAACCGAATCGCGGAAAGAATCCTCAAACTAAACATACAGCCGGTAGGGAGCATCATTTATACAAGACTACACGGATATTTACACTACGATCCAGGACCTGTTCTTTGAGGAACACATGCAGATGTTATGCATAGAGAGAGAGCACGCATGCCAGCATTGATACACCAACCCACGAGTGCCCTGTGGCCCTACGGCCTTTAATAATGCGCAGAGCACCCCATCCAAGCACCAAAAGCACCACCCCATACACACAGTCAGCACCATCCGGTGTACCAATAAAGTGTTCATAAAAATGCACAATCAAGTGTCCATGGTCACCGGTGGTGTCGCAGCCGGCCGATGTTCTGCCGCTGGTCTTGCCTTCATGTAGTGCACTTGGCCTTCTGGCTTCTTTAGGAATAAAGAAAGGCGCCAACCGTGTCCATTTCTGAATTGTGGCCGTCAGGGGGGCCAACTATAAGTGGTTCACCTGTATGGCATAGGTGCCACGTTGACCCAGAGGTCCATCCACGGGTGGTGCTTGCCCGCAAAAGAACTGCGGTCCATGGTGGGCGGCCACAAAAATTGCGGTCCATATGGTGTATCGATCCAGGCAGCAAGCAGCGAAAGTACAGGCCCACAACTGCGGAGCCAGCACCTCTCTCTCCTCTCTCTCTGCCCCAAAGCCAGATCCTCGGAGGTGGGAAACAAAAGAAAACAAGTGAGTAAGGTGGTAAGGGCGCAAAAGTGCACGCAATACAAGGTAATGCACACTGGGGGCACATGGGAACCAGGTGAGACAGGTACGTTCCTACCGTACGCCCCCCCCCCCACCAGGTAACCTACATTGCCCCTCCCTTACCCCTTACTGTATCCACAAAACACCACACTACCCATAAACATCTATTTTACACATCAACAAACGTCCCTACTGTCTTCCCCGTTCCTCCCATAAACCAAATTCGTCTTCTCTCCCTTCTAACCAATCAAATTTGCCATTTCCAACTCTCATCAAAATTTGCCATCTCCAACTCAACATCAAAATTTGCCATCACCAATTCATCATCAGTCCCTCCTAAGGAGGGAGAGATGGAATCACCCCAATGTCTCATCCACGTCGTGATGCGTCTCACAAATCCACACAGCAATTCTCCTTTCCTGCAACACAGAACAAAGGAACACAGGTGTGGAGTCATCATCATCACCTCAGGTAAGTGGCTGCGTATGGTGCGACAGGTTCATCAATCCTAACTATTTCCTAAATGACTTTAACAACTTTACATTACCCGGGGTCTTTCCCTGCCAATCCATTGGCCAACTTACACTATGGGTTCTAAAAACCAATTCCCATTGACCAAACTGTGGTGCTTCTCAATTTGGGGTCTCACTCCCCCGATTCATCTCCCGGTGCCCTCGCACAATTTCTGGGCTGTGACGTGTAGCTCTCCCAGCAGGTCTACCCACCTGCACACCTCCACCACTGTAGTTGCCACCCGAGCTTACCTGCTCCTCACCCTAACCTAACTAACTGGGGAAGGCCCTCTCGCACTCTCACCCCCTCAGTGCCCTCTCTGGCACGGGCTGCCCGATCCACACCCGGGATCCTCAGGCACCCACTGACACTAACGGCTCCCAGAGCCCACCTGCGGCCTCACCTGGCCGACATCCTCACAGTGGTGGAGTGCCCAAACCAACTACACACACTAACAGGCTACACGCCCAGCCATTTCCACAACACTAATGCACCCATCCACAATACCATTCTGCAACCGCACCACAAATGCCAATATCCAACCACAATTTACCTATACCCTCTACCTAACACTTACACTACCCGCCCCAGGTACTCGTGAAAGGGGTCCACTCTTCCCCCATCCACACCTTCGCACCATGCACACCACTCCGTACCACTTACTCCAACTCTCTCCACACCACTCATTCCAATACTCCATGTATTCCACACACCTGTACTTGCACACCTGTGCACTCATACTTGGTGCCGCCTGCACCCTTCTCTCCCCTAAGCGCATTCGCGCTGATCCACAACACTCACTACCCCCTCACTGCTCCACACACCTGTCCAGTTCTCACACAGCATCATCTCATCTAACTACTCCCCTCTGAAACTTGCGCTTCCCAGTCATCCCTTTAAACTATTGCGCTCCCACGTCATTATCATCCACACTAAACTACCTGCGTCCCCACTACAGGTATCAGTCACTAACTAAACCTTAACGTTACCTAATGTCATCTTCGCTAGATCCCTACACACAATATCCTAACCCACCCGGGCTAGTTTTCACTGCCATACACCCCATAATCTATTGTGCATTTGCCCCCACTCATGGGAAGGGTGGCAGGGATGCCACCCTTACCCACCGTCATACGGCGCGAGTGGGACCTTGTGGGACCACCTCGTATGCGAGTCGTTGCCCGCCTGCCGGACCCCGTGCGTCGCCCCTTGCGGGGTCAGCGCGGGGCCGAACCGGCCGGGCCCCCACAGTACATTACCCCCAAGGGGCTCTCTTGCCTCCCCTGTCCCTCTAAAAACTACCCCTGTTGGTGTCGATGCATGGGTCACACTTCCGCAACCCGCTACCCATTCCATACCACCACAACCTTGCTCACTCACACCTCGCATCTCTCCCATCACCGGACCCTCTCGCTCGCACCCTCGTTCCATACCCTCCGGACCAGCCATACACCTCACTCTTGGCCTCTCATGAACATCCGGGTCTATCTCGACCCCCAAGCTCATTAAATCACCTGGCGCATCATACGCACGACCATATTGGTCACCACTTACACCGGGTCCTCTTCCTCTTCGCTTCTCCTCCATCACCTGCGAATCCCTCATCCGGTTAATGAGCACATCATCACGATCCGAACACAGACTTTGGACCAATTCTTTTACTTCCTCCTTTATCTCTTTCTTATCCTCTCTCCGTCGCTTCTTAATTTCGCTCACCCCTTTTTCACTTCTTCTAATTTCTGCTTCACCTCCTTCATCTCCTCGTGCGCCCCCTTAAGTTCTTCCTCTAACTCCACCTTATTTTTTTCTATGTGCTCCCGCACCTCCCGCTCTTTAACCTCCATCACCTCTACCACCTTGTTCATTTTCCTCGTCAGGTCCTCATGTACCGTCTGACACTCTTTTTTAATTACCCCTACATCCTTTTTCATCTCCTTCTGTGTCGATTTTAAACCCTCTATTACCGCTGTGTTCTTCTTTACCTGCTCCCCCAACTCCTTTTGTCCCACTGTCAGTTGTTCTACTCCCAGCGTCAACTCCTCTATACCACCTTGCAATTTTACAGTCCCCTTTCTCACCTCCTTCTCCATGCGCTCCTTACAGTGCCTCACCTCCTCGCGCACTCCTCCGACCTCCTCACTCACACCTCTTCTGATCTCTTCTCCCATCACTTGCATCTCCTGCCCAGATGCCACCCTCATCTACTCCATTTCCTCCCTGTGAGCATCCAATTTAGTTTCTACCCCCATTCTGACCCCCTCTATCTGCTGCCCCATTTTTTAAACTTCCCTTTCCGCTTGGTCCCTCATGTCCCTCAATTTGCCTTCCATACTGTTTTCTAACCCCTCTAACCCCTTTTTCATCCCTTCCATTTGATTCTCTTGAGCGGCCATTCTGTTTTCTACCCCCGTTAACCCATTCTTTACCTCTTTTATCCCATTGTCTAACGCCTCACCGGTACCCCTCGCTTCGTCCCTCATTACCCCCATTTGGCCCTCCAATCGCTCACCCTGAGCATCCATCCGGTTCCCCATTACCCCCATTTGGCCCTCCAATCGCTCACCCTGAGCATCCATCCGGTTCCCCATTACCCCCAATTGCTCACTCTGCAGTTTGAGGGACGCCTGCATTTGCGCCATAAATTGCTCCATGAGGGCCTGCATTTGGGCCATCCCTCCCACTTGTGCAGCGGGTGCGGCCGCCGTAGCTATGTGCGAGGCGCCATTTTGCGCGCCCGCAACCTCGTGCGCGAGGACGCCATTTTGCGAACCTGCCGCCCTCACTGCTTCGCTCTCCTCATGTCCCTCAATTTGGTCCTGGATCGACCCTGCCTCACTCTCCTCTACCGGAACCCAGCCGTCTTGATCTGCCATAGCGCGACTTTCAAATTTCGGGTTTTTATTTTAAAACAAAACAAATTTTGGTTACTTGTAATTTTGAGCACGTTAAGCACGCTTCGGGTCCGATCCCACTTCCCAACACCACTTGTTACGGACACGGCTTAGATGTTATGATGGGCCGAGCGGAATGGCCGCCGTGTTCGCACAGTTTACCCGATTCCACCCGACGTTGACCCAAATCGCGCTATGCTAAATCAATGAAGGAAAGGACACAACGGCTGGGATAAATGAAACGACACAAGGGGTACAGTTCTCAAGACCTCCGGAGGAGGATATAATTGGTGGTGGAAAAAAGGGGTAGATTACAAGGTAAGAGGTAAAGCACAGAAGAGATAGGCACTTAGACACAATCTTATCTATCCCAGACAGACCACAGACAAACGGAACAAGACTGACTTACACAGGGATTGATGGCAGGGAAGGACAGGCAGTCGATAGCACAAGGTGCACCTTGGCTCAGGGACAGGATAAAGCACGGTCCAGTAGATGCAGGGAGGTATTGCAGCGCTCGGAGGTGGCGTCTCTCTTGCTTCAAGCTCAGCGCGCATCTGACGTCACCTCCCTCTTCCTGCGCATGCTCAGCGGGGAGTGACACGCCCTCGGCTCGTTGGCTCCGCCCCAGATGGGATCGGTCCGCCGCTTCTATTGGGTGCGGGGGGTTACCGGGCTCCGCCCTTGACAAGAAGCTGACAGCGAGCCCCTACGTGGTAACCCCGTCGAGCACATGCTCGATGGCGGCTCGTTGGAAAGGCTTGGTGCCCTTTCAACACCCCCTACCAACCAAGCCGGAGTGAGGATGCACACTCCCCGCGCCGCCGCCGCTGTTGTTGTTGTTGTTGTTGTACCATGAGGAAGAGCTGTGGGGAGGTATTGGGAGGTCCTAAACTTCCTAACGGTGCCATACAATCACATTCTGGTGCAACGAAGAGTCAGAATTAATGGAAACGAGTCCTTAACTGACATATACTAAGAATAACTAGCAAGATGTCCTATAGTTGTCTACGTGAGATGCGGTGGACCTGGATGCGACATTTAATGGGGGAAATAGGGGGAGGTCGGGTCTACAGAGTGTTGTTTACAGAAAATGGGACTAGGGAATGGGGGATTGGGGATAGTTGGGAAGGATGAGGAAATAGGGGAATATTTACAAGCGGATATGGATGGATGTAAATCCCATATCCGCAACAATATATATATATATATTGTTACGGGACCGCGGCGAGCATGTTGATTGGCCGAGCGGATGGCCGCCGTGCCCGAACAGTTACCCCGACTCACCCAATTCCTGATCGTTGGCCAAAATCGCACCACAGATATTCAATGGGGAAAACACTAAGACGAAGGATGTGAAGAAGAAAGAAAGGCAAAGGGTAAGAAATACAAATATGATTTATTTACTATTTACACAATTGAAAGAAACCAAGGAGAAGGAAAGATAATAAAATAAAAACAGAAGAGGCAAGGCGACACAGGGAAACTTAGCTTATCTATGGCAGGCTTAACTTATTCCCCAGGACAAGACACACAGAACAAACTCACGTACACAGAAGGATGGAATGGCAGGAATCAAGGACTGGAAGGAGAGAGGAAGGTTCAGCTGGGGCAGATGGCTGGACGGACGAGGAGGTGGGATCACAAGGCTGGAAGGTTCAGCTGGACGCAGGAGAACGGCCGGGCCGGGAGTGAGCAGCCGCCAACTCTTCACACTTTCGTTCGCACGGCGGCGTTGCTTCGCTGCCGCGGGTCGAACCGCCGTTAAAGCTCACTCCACCCAGCTGCGGTGGACTCGGCTGCGGTTGGTTCCTTACTCATCTGCTGTGGAGGCTTCCTCGGTTATCTGCTCCAACTGGACTCACAGCTCCTCCTCAACTGGACTGGACTCCACTGGGCTCCAGTGGACTGCTTCGAAGGACTCTCTTTAGGACTCGGGGCGACGGGTTATATATAACCACGCCCATGGAACTTTCGCGAACCTCCTCAAACGCTTCGCTGCCGCCCTCTCAGGCCAAACCCCTCATCCTTGGTTGGTTGATCGGGGGCTGGCTCACTCCTCCTTCTCATGACGAGGTGGAGACACGCCTTTCTTCTCCGAGCCGACCACGCCGTAATGGCGGCAATGCAGTTGGCAATAGAGGCATTGAGGGAATTGCAGTTGGCAATGGACTATAGGGGAATGCAGTTGGCAATGGACTATAGGGGAATGTGAAGGGAATCTACTCTTATTTCACTTGGTGCAATGGAGTATTTAAATTAATGGAAGACACAGCCTTACACTAAAAAAACCACTAATACACTAATACACATAATAAGGAAATAACTGTCAACAAAGATATATGGTGTCCTGCGTGTAGGTTTTATGGAACTAACTACGGGAACGCCCTTTGACCTTTATACAACAACAAATGGAGGAAGGAGGGTGATATTTTACCATACATTACCTTTTACAACACATTTTACCACACAAAAAAAAAACACCACATTCTCATATCCACAACAATATATATATATATATATATATATATATATATATATATCTATATATATATCTATATATATATTGTTGCCGACGCGGCTTTAGATGTTATATTGACCGAGCGGTGGTGTATTTAACCGCGTCCGAACAGTTACTCCCCGATTAGAACCCGATTCCACCCGACGTTGACCAGATCGCCCCACAGATATTCAATCGGGAAACCTCTAAAGCGACCGAAAGAGAATGAAAAAGAAGAAGAAGAATACGGAGGAAGAACAGATTTATTATACACACACAAGCAATGGATGGAAGAAGCAGTAACACAGCGAATCGTTAACTTACACTATTCATTTTTACTTAACCCCAAGACAACGAGCAGGACAGGACGTTCACACTTACACAGGGGATAATGCAGGCAGGTAGGGCTTGAGGTGGATTGCTTGAGAGGGAGGCAAAGTCGGGAGGCAGCAGCTCGCAATTCCTCGCGGTTTTGGCGGGAAAACCCTCCGTCGCGTATCCGCTGCGGTAGACGTCACGCGCTGGTTCGGCACACCTGCTCCTCTTCTTGTGGTGGAGCCGTCTCCCTCCTTTCAGCGCGTCTCTCCAAAGCTGGTTTCCTTGCCGAGTACCTCTCCTCTTTGGCTTGGAGCGTTTCGCATCTCACCGCTCCTCTTGGTGCAGCCTCTTTGCTCATCTCCCAGGTCATCTCTTAAAGCAGTCCCTTACAGTCGCTTTTATCACCTCGGGCGAAATCAAGCCGCCGGCTCCGAGGGCACGCCTACCGGGTCGCTCACCGCGGTGCTGATTGGCTGTTAGGGCTGGTTCACTCCTTCCCTCTTATGACGAGGTGGAGACATGCCTTTCTTCTCCGACTCAAAGCACATGGGCAATGGCGGCCTGCGGGATTGAAAACAACTCCCCTTTTGAAAGGAACTTTGGAGAGCGGAGATGTTTGGGGAAATTGGAAGGGCCTACGCTTATTTTGTTTGATACAATGCAAAGTCATTCTAGTGGGAAACACATATTTAGCCTACATGGAATAAGGAAATACACTATTTAAAAGATATATCGTGACCTGCGTGTAAGTTTCATGGAATTAACTAGGAGGCCGGCTGCGACCATTACTTACATTAACAGGGTGTTACCATACTTTTGTAACGTTCACATTGTAACGTTTTCACATTCGTTACACTTCCTCCAAAATTGTTACACTTCTCAAAAACCGTTACACTTCTCAAATTCGTTACACACTTCTCAAAATCGTTACACTGCACCCTCCTTTCTTCAGGCCCGTCCTCGGGCCTACTAAACTTTAACTTAGTGTGACACGTAGGTGTAATTCCCTCTACAATTAACCTGACCCTGAGTGTGACAATTTTAAAACACAAATAAGTATGTCCCCCTATTGCATTGCACCCTGTCTAACAGACTCAAGCCCACAGCTAACCGAATTACGGAATTATTCTCAAACTATACATTTACGGTGGGGAGCATTATTTACAATGACGTGATTTCTCATTTACAACGCAACCCAGGACCTGTGTTTTTTTTTTTTTTTTTTTTTTTTTTTAGGGAACAAGAGAAAGAAATTCCTGTTGGGAGGGAGGAGACAGCACGCATTGCATCGATGCACCAGTACCAATACCACCAAAGCACCCAAAAGCACCAAAAACACCACAAGCACCACAAAGCACCAAAAACACCACTCGGTGCGCAGTCACCATGGTTCTTAATAAACACAACAAAACAACTGGTGGTGGTCTTCACTTTCTCTGCTGGGCCGATGTTCTTCCCGACGTCTTCTGGCTTCATGCGGCCTATTTGGACATAATAAAAAGCACAACTTGTGTTCGTTTTTATTTAGGGCCTCAGGGGCCAACTAAGGGTGGTCCACCTGTTTGGCATAGGTGCCACCTTACCGAGGTCCGCAAGCAAGATTCCCTGGCCACTATGGCCGGTCTCCAACAGAGGTGCCCTGCCCCAGAACCTGGGGTCCATCAAGTGGTACTTGGCCGCAGAACAGCGGTCCATAAAGTGGTACATCAACGCAATGCATGCTGGTTCTGGGAATCTCGGGCGCACAATGGCCACCTCACGCACGCTCCCCTCGGCACCCAATGGCGCACAGGTCATGTGGGAGACAAAAGAAAGACAATTGAGCGAGGGGTAAGGTCACAAGGGTACACCTCAATAAGGCAATGCAAGGCGAAATGCGTACGGAGGGCGAAGTGAGAAAGCTCGTCCCTACCGTACGTCACCCCCTGTCACCTACCCTACCCTTGCCCTTACCCCATATGTACAAAATCTACACATTACCAATTCGTCACTACTGTCACGTCTTCCCCATATTTCCCCTATACCAAATTCGTCACCACAATCCCTCTACTTCAAAATTTGCCATCACCAATTCATCATCAATCCTCATAAGGAGGGAGAGATGGAATTACGCACAATGTCACACCCACGTCATGATGCGTCTCACAATCCAAACATTTGCATCATAAAAAATAATCAAAACATGGCATGGTGTGGAGTACCTGTCACCTCAGGTGAGTGGATGCAGATGGTGCGAGGAGATCCTTCATCCTAACTATCCTCTAAATGACTTTAACACACTTTACACTTCCCGGGGTCTCTCCCTGCCAATCCATTGGCCAACTTACACTATGGGTTCTAAAAACCAATTCCCATTGACCAAACTGTGGTGCCTCTCAATTTGGGGTCTCACTCCCCCGATTCATCTCCCGGTGCTCTCGCACAATTTCTGGGCTGCGACGTCTAGCTCTCCCAACAGGTCTACCCACCTGCACACCTCCACCACTGTAGTTGCCACCCGAGCTTACCTAGCTCCTCACCCTAACCTATCTAACTGGGGCAGGCCAGGCCCCTCCTGGCTCTGTCACCCCACTTGGTGCCCTCTGGCACTGGGCTACCCGGGTCCGTCCTCCGGATCCTCGGGCCCCATCCACAACAACTACTACCGGCTCCCAGAGCCCACCTGCGGCCTCACCTGGCCGACATCCTTACAGTGGTGGAGTGTCCAAACCAACTACACACACTAACAGGCTACACGCCCAGCCATTTCCACAACACTAATGCACCCATCCACATACCATTCTGCATCCGCACCACAGATGCCAATATCCAACCACAATTTACCTGTACCCTCTACCTAACACTTACACTACCCGCCCCGGGTATCCGTGATGGGGGTCCACTCTTCCCCCATTCACACCTTCGCACCATCCACTCCACTCCACAATTTCCACCATTCTCACTCCACGACCATCCATTCCAATACTCCAGATATTCCACACTACCATTTATTCCACACAGCCACATACACCTGTTGTTGCACACCTGTGCCCTCACACCTGGTGCCACCTGCACCCTCCTTTCTTCCTGGACCATTTGGTCAACACAACACGCAATCACCACTACTCCCTCATACACGGCTCCACACACCTGTTCAGTTGCACACCTGTGCAATCACACCTGTTCCATTCTCACCTGTTCAATCCTCACACACACGGCATCATCTCAGCTAACTACTCCCCTCTGAAACTTGCGCTTCCCAGTCGTCCCTTTAAACTATTGCGCTCCCACGTCATTATAATCCACACTAATCTACCTGCGTCCCCACTACAGGTATCAGTCACTAACTAAACAACGTTACCTAATGTCATCTTCGCTAGATCCCTACAATTATCCAAGCCCTCCCTGGCTCGGTTGTCATAGCCACCCCATAAACTATTGCGCATTTGCCCCCACGTCTGTGAGGGATGGTGGATTTGCCATCCCTCCACATCGGGGGTCTCTCACTATCAATTTTGCTCGTCCAAATTCCAACCAATTCAAAAATTTTCCATTTACTGCCAATTCTATTCACTTTTCTAAATTTCGGATCAAAACACTATCACTATCACGATCACCATCATCACAGTCCGCTATATCCTAGCCTCGGTGCGTCATGACATCATTAAACTCGGCTTCGTAAAGCCGAGCAATGAATTTGGGTGGTTTGGTTGCCTGCAGGTTGAATCCGTCCGGCTTTCGGTTCAAGGGAGGTGGTTTGGTTGGACCGAGGCTCCACGCACCATCTCGGCGCGGCACCTTGCGGTCCCGGGCTCGATGGCTCAATCTCCCCCGGTCGGAACCCCGTCCCCACGAGGGGGCACCGTTCCGCCTCCTCCCACTCGCCCTTGAACCGGACCGGTCGCCTCGCCCGACAAAGCCCGGACTCGACCGTGCGGGGCGGGGCCAAGCCCGAATCGGCAACGACGCTTCGAAGAGAAGCGACGCAGCATCGACCCGCGCCGGGCCTCGCACCCAACAAAGCACCCCTCGCACCGAGTGCTCGCATCGGCTATCCGTCGCTCTAACCACTAACCCGGTTACCATCGATGCTTTACTTGCATGCTTACAAGCATACGCTACCCCTTTCACCCTCACAAAACCTGGCGTTCCAACGCCGTCCGTACATTCCACCAACGCTCTCCCTGTTACACACCACACCTCTTGCGCACACTTCGGTCCACACCTCTCCTCCGTTACGTCCTCCGTAACACTCACCATGGGCGTGCACTCCGTATTGCTCTCACTCCCTGTGTCACACCCCGTACACACCGACGTGCATTCTCGCTCGCACTCGGTTTCACTCCCACACTTTATAGCACACCCACTCGCCGACGCACACTTTTTTCTCCCACGCGTGCCATTTCCACTCACACGGGACCCTTCACCAACGCCCGGGTGCCATATCGATCCCAATCGCGCGACAATTCTTTTGTCGCCAAACATCCTCTTACAAAATCTCCCCGCACAATACACAACAGCACGACTCACCTGGGGGATCCTTTTCTCCACGCGAACCTGCAAACTTCCATTCGGGTTAAGCACAGCATCGTGATGTGAGCAGGGACTTTGTACATAATCCATTTCTCCCTGCAATTCCCGGGCTACCTTCGTCATCTCTTCAATTTTAATTCCCAGCACTGCTTATGTTGTTTTATTGCTGTTGTTGTTTATTATGAAGTTGTATGAATGTTGTTTATGAAGAGCTGCTAACGACATACAGGTGTGTACATGTGGACAATTCTTATTATTTCTTTATTGATTGAAGAAACATTGTTTCGAAAAGAATTCATCAAAATAAGTGCACAACTTCTTTTGGCAGTCGCTACACCATGTTGGGATCTTCTGCCCAAAACACTTCTTCAGCCATTGTCAGTTCTACGTGGCGGCCTGTAGGGTTGGCAGATCCAGCAGCCTCCGCATTCTTGCCCAGGACGAGGAAACAAAGAAGAAGCGCCGTTTCCTCTGCAATGCTGTTTATGAAGAGGTGCTAAGGAGATAAAGGTGTGTACAATGTACATGTAGACAATTTTTATTATTATTTATTTATTGAAGAAAAATTGTTTCGAAACGAATTCATCAAAAAAAGTGCACAACTTCTTTTGCCAGTCGTACACCATGTTAGGATCTCCTGGAGAAGTGCCGTTTCCTCAGCAATGTTGTTTATGAAGAGCTGCTAACGACATACAGGTGTGTACATGTGGACAATTCTTATTATTTATTTATTGATTGAAGAAAAATTGTTACGAAAAGATTTCATCAAAATAAGTGCACAACTTCTTTTGGCAGTCGCTACACCATGTTGGGATCTTCTGCCCAAGAGACTTCTTCAGCCATTGCCAGTTCTACGTGGCGACCTGTAGGGTTGGCAGATCCAGCAGCCTCCGCATTCTTGCCCAGGACGAGGAAACAAAGAAGAAGCGCCGTTTCCTCTGCAATGTTGTTTATGAAGTGGTGCTAACGACATAAAGGTGTGTACAATGTACATGTAGACAATTTTTATTATTCTTTGTTTGGGAGGGAGATGGGAGGGTGATGGGGCAGGGTGATGGGGCAGGGTGATGGGAGGGTGATGGCAGGGTGATGGGAGGGTGATGGGAGGGTGATGGCAGGGTGATGGGAGGGTGATGGCAGAGGGTGATGGGAGGGTGATGGCAGAGGGTGATGGCAGAGGGTGATGGCAGAGGGTGATGGCAGGGTGATGGGAGGGTGATGGCAGAGGGTGATGGCAGAGGGAGATGGCAGAGGGTGGTGGGAGGGAGATGGCAGGGTGATGGGAGGGTGATGGGAGGGTGATGGGAGGGTGATGGGGGGGAGATGGGAGGGTGATGGGGCAGGGTGATGGGGCAGGGTGATGGCAGGGTGATGGCAGGGTGATGGGAGGGTGATGGCAGGGTGATGGGAGGGTGATGGCAGAGGGTGATGGGAGGGTGATGGCAGAGGGTGATGGCAGAGGGTGATGGCAGAGGGTGATGGCAGGGTGATGGGAGGGTGATGGCAGAGGGTGATGGCAGAGGGTGATGGCAGAGGGTGATGGCAGAGGGTGGTGGGAGGGAGATGGCAGGGTGATGGGAGGGTGATGGGAGGGTGATGGGGGGGTGATGGGGCAGGGTGATGGGGCAGGGTGATGGCAGGGTGATGGGAGGGTGATGGCAGGGTGATGGGAGGGTGATGGCAGAGGGTGATGGCAGAGGGTGATTGCAGAGGGTGATGGCAGAGGGTGATGGCAGAGGGTGATGGCAGAGGGTGATGGCAGAGGGTGATGGCAGAGGGTGATGGCAGGGTGATGGGAGGGTGATGGCAGAGGGTTATGGCAGAGGGTGATGGCAGAGGGTGGTGGGAGGGAGATGGCAGGGTGATGGGAGGGTGATGGGAGGGTGATGGGGGGGAGATGGGAGGGTGATGGGGCAGGGTGATGGGGCAGGGTGATGGGGCAGGGTGATGGGAGGGTGATGGCAGGGTGATGGGAGGGTGATGGGAGGGTGATGGCAGAGGGTGATGGCAGTGGGTGATGGCAGGGAATTAACATTAACGAATAAAATTTGTAATGTAATAATTTGTAATAATTTGTAGTAATATAATAATAATAATAACGAATTCTGCTCTGTTTCAATTCTGTTTCAATTTGGTGATATGCTTTGCAAACCTTTTTTTTTTTAAACTATTTTAAAACTACAACAATTCGAACATGGAATACATACTGACACTGCACTTTCAGGTCTCCTACAAATCCTACCCTGTCGCCTCACCGTGGCGTAGGAGTGGCAATGGTCAATGGCATCGAATGTCATGGCTAGCAAAGACAGGGAGGTAAACTTGATTTAAATTTGGCAAAAATTTTTTTTATTTTTTTTTGGCAAGGAACGGGCACCCACGTACGGGCACGTCCTAGTCTCTTCAATTTTAATTCCCAGCACTGCTTTTTCTTTATTAACCTCGGCAACCGCTGGCTTTAATAAAACACCCTCCTCTACCTCAGCGGTCGCCGGCTTTTCCAAACCCCGTGTCGCGATTTCTACTCCCGTCATTGTACCCGTGCTTTCCTCCGCTTCGCTCAACCAGCGCTTTTTGACCCGCGTTACCTCGTCGTGCACCCCTGGGACCCTTTCGCCCACCATGCGATCCATGGTCTCCCCACATTTTTGCATGCGGTCACCCATTCTGTTCGTTATTGCTTCCATTTGGTTTAACAATCGCTCACAGTTAGCCCTCCTTTCGTCCCTCATTTGCTCACTATGAGCATCCATTTTTGCCATCAATTGGTCCATGAAGGCTTGCATTTGGGCCACCGTTGGTAGTACCAAGGGTGCGGCCGCAGCTGCCCCAACCTCGTGCGCAAGAGCGCCATTTTGTGCGTCTGAAACCTCCGCAACCACATTGCCATTTTTCTCCTCCTCCCTTTCCTCCACATACATTTCCCCGAGGTCCTGGGTCGATTCCACCCTGTCTATCTCTCCCACCGACATCCGATCGCCTTGATTGTCCATGGCGCGATCTCAAAATTCGGGTTTTGCTTTATAAAACAAAATAAATTTCGGCAGCTTGTAATTTTGAGCGCGTTAAGCACGCTTCGGGTCCGATTTCAGGTCCGATCTCCCTCCTCGACACCAATTGTTACTCTAATAGTACAATTGGTGTTCCAAAATTTGGGCCTAACAAATTTAGTCCCAGGTCCGAATCCAACTCCTCGACACCAATTGTTGCCGACGCGGCTTTAGATGTTATATTGACCGAGCGGTGGTGTATTTAACCGCGTCCGAACAGTTACTCCCCGATTAGAACCCGATTCCACCCGACGTTGACCAGATCGCCCCACAGATATTCAATCGGGAAACCTCTAAAGCAACCAAAAGAGAATGAAAAAGAAGAAGAAGAAGATTACGGAGGAAGAACAGATTTATTAACGCACAGGTTGTAAACCTGGTGCGTTATAGCGTTTGCCTGGGAATTTCTGTCTCTCCAAAAGTGAAGCTCCAACAGTGTAGACGTTTCTGTCGCTCAGATGTGTAGACAGTTTCTGTCGCTCAGATGTGTAAACATGACGTCATCAAATCTATATTTAGGCTAACCATGGGCTACCCCTTTGGCTGGTACGCGGCCGCTCGCTAGTACATAATATAGGATATATTTGTTATATGTTATGTTATAGGATATATAGGATATATGTTATATGATATAGGATATATATAGGATAGGTTATAGGATATATATGTTATAGGATAGGAATAAATGACCCAAATGACCCAGAGGACCCAAATGACCCAGAGGACCCAAATGACCCAGAGGACCCAAATGACCCAAATGACCCAAATGACCCAGAGGACCCAAATGACCCAGAGGACCCAAATGACCCAGAGGACCCAAATGACCCAGAGGACCCAAATGACCCAGAGGACCCAAATGACCCAGAGGACCCAAATGACCCAAATGACCCAGAGGACCCAAATGACCCAGAGGACCCAAATGACCCAGAGGACCCAAATGACCCAGAGGACCCAAATGACCCAGAGGACCCAAATGACCCAGAGGACCCAAATGACCCAGAGGACCCAAATGACCCAGAGGACCCAAATGACCCAGAGGACCCAAAGGACCCAAATGACCCAGAGGACCCAAATGACCCAGAGGACCCAAATGACCCAGAGGACCCAAATGACCCAGAGGACCCAGAGGACCCAAATGACCCAGAGGACCCAAATGACCCAAATGACCCAGAGGACCCAAATGACCCAGAGGACCCAAATGACCCAGAGGACCCAAATGACCCAGAGGACCCAAATGACCCAGAGGACCCAAATGACCCAGAGGACCCAAATGACCCAGAGGACCCAAATGACCCAGAGGACCCAAATGACCCAAATGACCCAGAGGACCCAAATGACCCAGAATTTCTGTCTCTCCAAAAGTGAAGCTCCAACAGTGTAGACGTTTCTGTCGCTCAGATGTGTAGACAGTTTCTGTCGCTCAGATGTGTAAACATGACGTCATCAAATCTATATTTAGGCTAACCATGGGCTACCCCTTTGGCTGGTACGCGGCCGCTCACTAGTACATAATATAGGATATATTTGTTATATGTTATGTTATAGGATATATAGGATATATGTTATATGATATAGGATATATATAGGATAGGTTATAGGATATATATGTTATAGGATAGGAATATAGGACCCAAATGACCCAGAGGACCCAAATGCCATTTTTTGTACATTTAATAAATTTTTAAGATTACAAAACTATTTGTTTTGTATTTATGGATGTTTAAATCAAAAGAAAAGTACATAATGTGAATACTAGTAGCAATTTTACAAAAACCATGGCATAATTTCAAATCTTGACCCGAGATGATAATTATGCTACATCATAATTTCCATGTGCCAACCTGGGCGGAATCCAAGTGGATTCACTTGTTATACACACACAAGCAATGGATGGAAGAAGCAGTAACACAGCGAATCGTTAACTTACACTATTCATTTTTACTTAACCCCAAGACAACGAGCAGGACAGGACGTTCACACTTACACAGGGGATAATGCAGGCAGGTAGGGCTTGAGGTGGATTGCTTGAGAGGGAGGCAAAGTCGGGAGGCAGCAGCTCGCAATTCCTCGCGGTTTTGGCGGGAAAACCCTCCGTCGCGTATCCGCTGCGGTAGACGTCACGCGCTGGTTCGGCACACCTGCTCCTCTTCTTGTGGTGGAGCCGTCTCCCTCCCTTCAGCGCGTCTCTGGTTTTCAGCGCGTCTCTGGAAAGCTGGTTTCCTTGCCGAGTACCTCTCCTCTTTGGCTTGGAGCGTTTCGCATCTCACCGCTCCTCTTGGTACAGCCTCTTTGCTCATCTCTTAAAGCAGTCCCTTACAGTCGCTTTTATCACCTCGGGCGAAATCAAGCCGCCGGCTCCGAGGGCACGCCTACCGGGTCGCTCACCGCGGTGCTGATTGGCTGTTAGGGCTGGTTCACTCCTTCCCTCTTATGACGAGGTGGAGACACGCCTTTCTTCTCCGACTCAAAGCACATGGGCAATGGCGGCCTGCGGGATTGAAAACAACTCCCCTTTTGAAAGGAACTTTGGAGAGCGGAGATGTTTGGGGAAATTGGAAGGGCCTACGCTTATTTTGTTTGATACAATGCAAAGTCAATCTAGTGGGAAACACATATTTAGCCTACATGGAATAAGGAAATACACTATTTAAAAGATATATCGTGACCTGCGTGTAAGTTTCATGGAATTAACTAGGAGGCCGGCTGCGACCATTATTTACATTAACAGGGTGTTACCATACTTTTGTAACGTTCACATTGTAACGTTTTCACATTCGTTACACTTCCTCCAAAATTGTTACACTTCTCAAAAACCGTTACACTTCTCAAATTCGTTACACACTTCTCAAAATCGTTACAATATAATATTCTCCATCATTAGTAACTCCCAACCGCAACCAGGTCGACTCCATATGATGAGTGGATACCAGAGATAACGTTACCGTGTGGCAGGCGGTGCTTATCGCTCCCAACAAGGTGCAGCAGCATCTGTATGGGACACCTTGCTGGCGGTTCTCCACTGATGATATGAAGGTCGCATAGTGACTGATATATATATATATATATATATATATATATATATATATATATATATATATATTGTTACAGACGCGGTTTTAGATGTTATATTGACCGAGCGGTGGTGTATTACCGCGTCCGAAAAGTTACTCCCCGATTAGCCCGATTCCACCCGACGTTGACCAGATCGCCCCACAGATATTCAATCGGGAAACCTCTAAAGCGACCGAAAGAGAAGGAAAAGAGAAAAAGACAGAGAACGGAGGAAGAACAGATTTATTATACACACACAAGCAAAAAGGAAGAGCGACCAAAATTATTTACAAGCAATGGATGGAAAAAGCAGTCACACAGTGCATCGTTAACTTATTCTATTCAATTTACTTAATCCCAAGACACGAGTAGGACAGGACGTTCACACTTACACAGGGGATATTGCAGGCAGGTAGGGCTTGAGGTGGATTGCTTGAGAGGGAGGCAAGGTCGGAGGTAGCAGCTCTCAATTCCTCGCGGTTTTGGCGGGAAAACCCTCCGTCGCGTATCCGCTGGCTGTAGACGTCACGCGCTGGCTCGGGCACACCTGCTCCTCTCCTCCTGGTGGAGCCGTCTCCCTCCTTTCAGCGCGTCTCTCCAAAGCTGGTTTCCTCTCCGAGTACCTCTCCTCTTTGGCTTGGAGCGTTTCGCATCTCACCGCTCTTCTTGGTGCCGCCTCTTCGCTCCTCTCCCAGGTCATCTCCCAAGTCATCTCGTAAAGCAGTCCCTTACAGTCGCTTTTATCACCTCGGGCGGAATCAAGCCGCCGGCTGCGAGGGCACGCCTACCGGGTCGCTCACCGCGGTGCTGATTGGCCATGCGACCCTCTGGCTCACTCCTCCCCTCGATGACGAGGTGGAGACACGCCTTTCTTCTCCGAGATTAGCACATGGGCAATGGCGGCCTGCGGGATTGAACACAACTCCCACCCTTTTGAAAGGAACTTTGGAGAGCGGAGATGTTTGGGGAAATTGCAAGGGCCTATGCTTATTTTGTTTGATACAATGCAAAGTCAACCTAGTGGGAAACACATATTTAGCCTACATAGAATAAGGAAATACACTATTTAAAAAGATATATCGTGACCTGCGTGTAAGTTTCATGGAATTAACTAGGAGGACGGCTGCGACCATTATTTACATTACCAGGGTGTTACCATACTTTTGTAACGTTCACATTGTAACGTTTTCACATTCGTTACACTTCCTCCAAAATTGTTACACTTCTCAAAAACCGTTACACTTCTCAAATTCGTTACACACTTCTCAAAACCGTTACAATATATATATATATATATATATATATATATATATATATATATATATATATATATATATATATATATATAATATATATATACCTCGTCTGACGTCAGCTCTCTATCTCTGCCAACGAGTGCGTCAATTCCTTGTGGCCTTTCGTGCCTTCATGTCCTGGTGTTTTTCCTCCAATGAGCGCATCGCTTGTTGGTAGCATTTTCACGCCCTCCGCACTGATTGGCCTCGCGCCTCGCGCCTTTAGTGTTATGTCATCGTGTGACATGTCATTGACGGTGGCCAATCAGTGTGGCACGTCCTTCATCTTCCCGACCCTCCAATCAGCGACCTGCTCTTACTTGCCCCTCCCCCCATCAATCACAAGTTCTCCTGGGCGTGGCTCTTGGCCTGCCTGTTCGATGTTTGCTTCCCTGCCGGTGTTGTCAGCCCAAGTGCGTGGTCGCCTGCTGTTTGTTCTTCCGGTCAGTCATTGTGAGCGGGGATTTAATTAATGTGGATGCGCTATTGGGGCTAACTAATGTATGTGATGTATTGCCACAAGGGACACCGGAATGATCACAGAGGGGAACGACATACAATGGAATTAGCATAATCCCTATGCGAGTCAACAAGCCCCGCCCCCTCATGGCGGGGACGAAGACACAAGATTAATCCAACATTTGGGCTGCAGAACTTATTACATCAAGATTCCCTATCATGACAGTTGAGCACCGAGCAGTGCAGATCTACCTGGATCTATATATCCCCCTACCCCACCGACATAACAATATCCACCTTGAGCATTAAATAAGATCAGATTCTAGAAATACTGGATTTCACTGAATGTTAATGAAAGTGAAGAAAGAACAAATCGATCGTTTGACCATGCTACTTATAGAGGTTTGGAGTTGTTGCAAAAAGCTCAACAACAACAACCGAAAAATCCCAAATTCACAAAGGATCGGTCATGTCCGACTTGAAATGCCAATATAGATGTTCGAGTACAACGGAGCATATGCAGACAGAAAATGGTCAGGGACTGAGGACATATGTGACGAGTGAAGAGGCAAGGGTGAGGAAAACCTCACCAACGTGAGAGGGCCACACGGTGATGTGTGGATGAGAGTGGTACCATCCAATGACACGCAAGGTCCGACCGCTCTGCGCGGACAAATGATGCCGCAGCAGTTAAGAACCACAACCAGTCCCGCAAGAGTTAAGAAGTGCAAAGCAAATGTCTGCACTTAATTTCTGTGTGATTCCTTGTGAATGCTGCACGTCAGTTGAGGAGGGTTGAACAAATCACAGCTGATGGTCAGATTCAGCGACAGTCAATAATGAACAGTGTTTGGAAGGCTTGATGGAAGTCGAGTGGAACAGAAAGCAGAAGCAGATTACAAATCCAGGAAGAGTAGCAAGGTTTGAAGGATGGAAGAGGGAATTAAACATGGGAAGAATGACAAAAAGCCATCAGGAGTTGAGCATGTGTGGCAATTTAATGTTTGTGCAAAGTCAGACATCAGATGAGGGGCCGAGAGGGAATTAGGTCCTGAACAGGGGTGGGGAGCAAAAAGCTCAAGTATGGAAGAATACCAAACTGTCTCAAAAGTAGATGGGAAAAAGGGGTAGAAGAGTAGCAGTGTGGAAGAGGAAGGAGGGGAAAAGGGAGAGGACAGGGATAAAAACGTCTTTAAAAGTATGTTAATGGCAAGTGGACATAAACTACCCAGTGCATTGTGGACCTTTGTACAGTGCATCCAGAAAGTATTCAGACCCCTTCACTTTTTTCACATGTTGTTATGTTGCAGCCTTATGCTGAAATCGTTTAAATGTATTTTTTCCCTCATCAATCTGCACTCAATACCGCATAATGACAAAGAGAAAACAGGATTTTAGAAAGTTTTGCAAATTTATTAAAAAGAAAAAACTGAAATATCACATTGGCATAAGTATTCAGACCCTTTGCGATGACACTTGAAATTTAGCTCAGGTGCCTCCCATTTCTTTCTTTCTTTTTTTTTTTTGGTATACAGAGTCGAGGCTCGTGAAAGAGCTAACATTTATCAAACAAACAAATCAGACAAACAAGCAAACAAACTATATAAAAAGGGGAGCGGTCGACAAGATGGGGAGAGAAGGGAAGGAAGCACACAAACACAACATTTGAGAGCAGAGACATCGGGAGATGTGTGGGAGGGAGAGGGCCTGGGGGGAGGCAGGATAGGTACAAAACGTAAGGCCACCAAGGACTTCCAGGAAAGAAGTCAAAAGACACCTAAAAAAGTGGATTTGGGGTGAAATTAGCGGGGGTAGAAAAGATCAAGGTTTTGGATTGGGGAAGATAAGAGATGGTGGTGAACAGCCGTTTTAAAGACCTGGAGGGAGGAGTGGGATTGAAGAGAGTGAGGGAGTTTGTTCCAGAGGCGGGAGAAAAGAGGAATGAAGGAGTGAAGGTGAGCAGAGAGTCTTGATTTTGGCAGTTTAACCATAAGAGGGTTGCAGGCAGATCTTGTGCGACCTGTAGGAATATTTGGGGGACAGAGCCCATCTTGATCATCTTTGAGATATTTCCACACCTTGATTGGAGTCCACCTGTGGTAAATTCAATTAATTGGACATGATTTGGAAAGGCACATACCTGTCTATATAAGGTCTCACAGCTGACAATGCATATCAGAGCAAAAACCAAGCCATGATGTCGACGGAAGTGCCTGCAGAGCTCAGAGACAGGATTGTGTCGAGGCACAGATCTGGGGAAGCCTACAAAAAATTTCTGCTGCATTGAAGGTTCCCAAGAGCACAGTGGTCTCCATGATTCTTAAATGGAAGAAGATTGGAACAACCAGGACTCTTCCTAGAGCTGGCCGCCCGGCCAAACTGAGCAATCGGGGGAGAAGGGCCTTGGTAAGAGAGGTGACCAAGAACCCGATGGTCACTCTGGTTGAGCTCCAGAGATCCTGTGTGGAGATGGGAGAAACTTCCAGAAGGACAACCATCACTGCAACACTCCACCGATCTGGGCTTTATGGCAGAGTGGCCAGACGGAAGCCTCTACTCAGTGAAAGACACATGAAAGCCCGCTTGGAGTTTGCAAAAAAGTACCTAAAGGTCTCTCAGACTGTGAGAAACACGATTCTGTCGAAAATCCTGTTCCTCTTTGTCATTATGGGGTATTGAGTGTAGATTGATGAGGGAAAAAAATTAATATAAACGATTTCAGCATGAGGCTGCAACATAACAAAATGTGAAAAAAGTGAAGAGGTCTGAATACTTTCCGAATGCACTGTATATCACATAAGTAAAAGGTAAAAGCAGAGCTGGTTAGGTGGATGTGAATGCAAGCATAAAGGATATCTCTGCCTTCGTGGTGGCTGCAGACAGCTGCTCAGGGGAGATCTCCACACGGTCCTTACGCTTATCCGAGCGGCGCAGGATCATGACAGACATCACGTGAACAACTTGTTCACAATCAACCTAAAAGGCATTGAAGAAAGATAAGCCAGAATGGATCGGGGTAGAGACTATGAATGAGGAACGGAAGATAAAATGACGTTTAAAATGAAAATGAACCTCGTTTTAAGAATGGAGTGAACTAGAATGAAAATATGAATGATCGTTTTAAGGCCATTTTCCCCGCTAGAGCGGGGGTTAGCCTTGCAGGCCCCATGACAATCATGGTTCCCTGTTTGAGGAAATGTTTTTTTTATGGCCGGATGCCCTTCCTGACGCCAGCCCTTGGTCACGCTCTTACGATGCGCAGGGATACGGTGTACCTATTCTAAATCGGGGTACACACCGTGATCATTCATCCCAGCAAGCTGGTACTCAATTTGCCGACCTCGGAAGGATGACAGGCTGAGTCAACCCCCCTGGCGTTAATTCAGCGATCGACCGGGATTCGAACCCAGGATCCTAGGATCCCAAGCCGGCACCCTAACCGCAAAGCCAACACCAGGCTAAGCCAACAATAGAGTAAACTAGTCTGGAAGAAAATCCTATTTGGATTTGTTGACCCCCAAGTGGAGAAGATAGTTGGAGGGGTGAGTGAATGTGAATATTGGAAGATAGTGGTGGTGTTGTTTGAGCCACATAATACAAACATAGGGGTGGGGTTCGGTCAGCCCCTCATGGTGAACATGGGTTGGGACAGTCCCTCATGGTGAATATGGGTTGGGCCAGCCCCTCATGGTGAATATGGGTTGGGTCAGCCCCTCATTTTGAACAGGGGTTGGGTCAGCCCCTCATGGTGAATATGGGTTGGACCAGCTCCTCATGGTGAATATGGGTTGGGCCAGCTCCTCATGGTGAATATGGGTTGGGTCAGCCCCTCATGGTGAATATGGGTTGGGCCAGCTCCTCATGGTGAATATGGGTTGGGTCAGCTCCTCATGGTGAATATAGGTTGGGCCAGCTCCTCATGGTGAATATAGGTTAGGTCAGCTCCCATGGTGAATATGGGTTGGGTCAGCCCCTCATGGTGAATATGGGTTGGGCCAGCTCCTCATGGTGAATATGGGTTGGGCCAGCTCATGGGGAATATGGGTTGGGCCAGCTCCTCATGGTGAATATGGGTTGGGCCAGCTCCTCATGGTGAATATGGGTTGGGCCAGCTCCTCATGGTGAATATGGGTTGGGCCAGCTCCTCATGGTGAATATGGGTTGGGCCAGCTCCTCATGGTGAATATGGGTTGGACCAGCCCCTCATGGTGAATATGGGTTGGGTCAACCGCTCATGGTGAATATGGGTTGGGTTAGCCCCTCATGGTGAATATGGGTTGGGTCAGCCCCTCATGGTGAATATGGGTTGGGTCAGCCCCTCATGGTGAATATGGGTTGGGTCAGCCCCTCATGGTGAATATTGGTTGGGTCAACCGCTCATGGTGAATATGGGTTGGGTCAGCCCCTCATGGTGAATATGGGTTGGGTCAACCGCTCATGGTGAATATGGGTTGGGCCAGCCCCTCATGGTGAACATTGGTTGGGTCAACCGCTCATGGTGAATATGGGTTGGGTCAGCCCCTCATGGTGAATATGGGTTGGGTCAACCGCTCATGGTTAATATGGGTTGGGTCAACCGCTCATGGTGAATATGGGTTGGGTCAGCCCCTCATGGTGAATATGGGTTGGGCCAGCCCCTCATGGTGAATATTGGTTGGGTCAACCGCTCATGGTGAATATGGGTTGGGTCAGCCCCTCATGGTGAATATGGGTTGGGTCAACCGCTCATGGTGAATATGGGTTGGGTCAACCGCTCATGGTGAATATGGGTTGGGTCAGCCCCTCATGGTGAAAGGATTGACTGAACCCCATGAGGGAAATATGGCTGTAGGTTTTGCCGAGCCGAGGATGGGATGGCAACGAGGACTAGGGAGTAGGAAAGAGGCCGTTTTTGCTATGTTTGCCAAATTCCACATGGGGGTGGAAGGAGGGTGTTGAAGTTTGAGGAAGATCATGGGGGGGGGGGGGGGATAGAGGACGTGGGGGTTATTTGATCCTCACTCGGAGAGGAGGGTGTTGGGGTTGGCCAAGAGAAGGGGAAGAGGAAAACAAGAATGGAGGTGATGGTCGAGCTGAAGAAGGTCAAGAGAGTTGGGAAGAGAAAGTTGGTTAGATAGAGCCCAATGATGGGCGGTGTGGAACTGTAAAACCCACCTTACCAATGCAGAGCCCCATAACTTCTTCATTCTCTGTGCTGAGAGCGTGCAGGATGCACACAAGGAACGCATCCGTGTTGATGTGCACAGCGTCTAAAACCATTGAAGGTTTATGGCTCTCAAAGATGACGTTGATGTTTTTGGGCACTTCCCTGCAAGACCAGGTGCAAACTAAAAGAAAAAAAAAAATGAAACAAAGTACAAAGATTCCATTAAAAACTCAACATCGTGGCAAAAAAAAAATCTCAAAACAACATCTAGAAAGGGGAACATTCAAATACTATAATTTCAGAAGTGTTTGTATGACTTCTATGTATTCCTGAACAACTGGACGGAACAAGTTGAAAACTAGTGGTTGTAATCGGGGAGTGCATGGGTAGGTTTCAGGTGGTAAATATAATTCGTGATGCAGGGTATTCAGGGTAGGGGAAGGATATCAATCTTTCAGTGTAAATATGGATGGCACAGCCCCACTCCTGGTGGTAACGGGTATTACAAGCCAGACTAAAATACGGTGGTAATGGGGGATTGACCCGTTTGCAATCCATAAGGATGGGTTCCTCAGTAGTCTACTTCATTTCAGTGCAGATGACAAGGAGGAGGACGACGTGGGATTGAAGGATGTAGATGAGAACAATGGGGAGTTGAAGGAGGAAATGTAAGATGGTGAAAGCATGAAGCAGGTCGAGGACGTTGAACAGAATGCCATTAACGACACATCGATGGAGGTGGGAGGACTAGGACGGTGATGAGAACGACGGTGGCGATGAGGAGTAGGATAGCGACGAGGACCAGGATTAGGATGGCGACTAGGTCTAGGCCAACCATGAGGCTTAGGACAGCGAGGAGGATAAGGGCGAGAATGGTGATAAGGACTAGGACAAGGGCGATGACAAGGAATATGACAGTGATGAGGACTACAACTATGACTAGGATGGCGGCTAGGATAGTGTAAGGTTGTTTGATGTAGGGTGTGGTGTAAGGATGGTATGGGGTGCGGTGTAAGGTCAGTACAAGGGCAGGACTAGGACGGCTGCTGGGATAGTGTAAGGTTGTTTGATGTAGGGTGTGGTGTAAGGATGGTATGGGGTGCGGTGTAAGGTCAGTACAAGGGCAGGACTCGGACGGCGCCTAGAACTAAGGTGACGACGAGGACGAATACGTGTTGTGGTTAAGACATTTACCCCGTTCAGACACGATTGTTCAATTTGCATGTATATACAGAAGATAGATAGACAGATGATTTGTAATATAGACACACATTTGTTTCAAACTTTTTGGAATGCACTGAGATCGTCTTTGGTCGGATTTGCCTTACAGGAAGAGAAGGCAAGCTGTTTCAGAGCAACTGCATCACCACAGGATTCAGTGTACCATGAGCAAGAAGAAGGGGAGGATAATTGAAGACAAGATGGGATGAATCTGTACATGAGAGAGAGCAGGTTTCTGTGGAAGAATTCCCAAGGTGAGTTAACATCAGGGGTAGTAGATACAGGAGACCAGTCCTGAAGAGAGATGGCTGCTTGAATGCACTCTCAGACTCGTCGTCATCGACTTTCACAAGCACATGATTAAATGAACCAATTGGAGCAGAGGAAGAGCAGGATACATTTGTGGAAAAGTTCGGCATCACAAAATCTAGAAGGCAACATTTGACATTGGGAGAAATCCGGGTTGGAACATTTAAAGATTGTCAGTCCCATGGAGTCACAGAAGTCCTTGGCTGAAGAGCCATGGTTGGTGAGAAAGTTACCAACACCCAACCTACTTACACGGTCACAACTGAATTCGCCACATATGAGGAAGAGCGAGTTGGGCTGAGGGGTTAAAAATTTGTCCACGTTGTCTGATAGAAGGATGTAGATGGAGTTGTCACTGAAAGGAGGACGGTACAACACACAAACAAACAAGAGGTGGGAGTGGAGGGTAAGTCACAGTTCGAGGTACTACTTGGGGTTGGGAGGTGTAAGGTCAGTACAAGGGGAGTGGGAAATTTAATTAATGATGTAAAGAGCAACTCCACCACCAGGACATGGTTCAGGCCTATCAAATCAGGGGAGACAGTAACTGGGGAGGTTGGGGACGTCCTGTGGGAGGAAGGATTCTGTTAAACAGGTGACGTCTCGTTTATCAGCAGCGACCTAGATTAGGAGGTCTATTAGCTCTGAGCGGAGACCTTGGATGTTTGAGGTCCACACTGTTAGAGATAGAGGGGGAAGAGGAGTGGATTGAAAGGGGGGTTGGGGGGAAGAGAGGTGGCGTTGTATGGGGGTAAGGGTGGGGGGGGGGCAGTAGTTGGATGCAGGATGGGGAGGGGGGGTTGTGAGGCTTTGCAGGGGCAAAATGAGGTTTGGGGGTAATGGGAGGGAGTTAAGGGGGTGAGGAGAGGGGGGTGGGTGGGGTGAGGTGGGGTGGGTGAGGGGAAGTGGGGTGGGTGAGGGGAAGTGGGGTGGGTGAGGGGAAGTGGGGTGAGCGAGATGAGGGGGGAGTGATCGGGGTGACGGGGGGGGGGGGGGGAGGAGGAGTGGGTGGGGTGAGGGAGGGGGGGATGGGGTGGAGTGACAGGGGTGGGTGGGTGGAGTGACAGGGGTGGATGGGTGGGGTGAGAGGAGGAGGTGTGTGGGGTGAGAGGGGAGGAGGGGGGAGGGGTGTGGGGGACCCTCAACACAACCTCAACACTTCATCTCAAATGCATTTTAACGTTTCCTGGTCACGTTTCACAAGCACACATTCCATTGAAAACACTAATGCTGCTTGTATCAAGTAGGCCTTCGTTTTGTCCGTAAGGCCCCATCAGCCCTCAGCTTCCTCAACAACCTCATTTAGCTTTTCGCGATAGCCCGTCCTCTCTGTCTTTAATCAATAAAAACGGCACGATCTGTCATGGAGCAGCTCGAACCTAAACGCTCTCAACTCAATCGGGTTTTCTTTGTCCGCACATCGATTAAATCAGCTACTGATAAAAAATTTTCCAACAATGAAAAAATACCTTACACGTAAAATCTACCTTCGCGATGATTTTTATAATTTTATATCACATCAGAACGTTACCAACAGCGGGATAGATATATTTATTTATATATATATATATTTATATATTTATATGTATATATTTATATATATATATATATATATAGCGATCTTTTTTCTAATTGATATTGTGATTTTCATTGTCGAAAAAAAAAAGAAATACAATTTTACCGATAAAAACTACAAAAACACACTACCTTCTGATTGTAAACCCGCTCGCCACGATTTTATTGTTCTCAACAATTCTCGCAGTGCTGTGACATTGAGTGGTTAATTTACTAATTATAATATACTAGACAGTGAAAGTAAATCGGTGATGTGTTCATATCTATATTATAATAGCCGTAGATGATTCTGTCTGTCTGTCTGTCTGTCTATCTGTTGGGTGTCTGTCCGGGGTGTGGCTTACTCGGTTTGCAGAGTAGCTCCACCCATAGCTCCACCCATTCTGGGAGTGGCTATAAACAAATATCCACCATTTTATTAACTCGCATAGCTTTGAGTCCTGTTTTGTAGGCCCGTGGTGTCTTGCTCTCCCCCAGTTTTATTTCAAATCAAATTCGATAAATCATTTCATTTTTCACAGTCGCTAACATAGTTTTAGACTCGGTTGAAAAAAAACGGGAATAAAATCCGATGAAAGTTGCCGTTTATAGAACGAAATGAATTCTCAAAGGCCTGTAACTTCAAGGCCATTGAGTCTCTCTCACGCCTTTATCTCCAATCTAACTCACCATATGATTTCATTTTTATCGATGGTTTTACTTTTAGACTCGGTGTCAGCAATAATTGAGAACAATCCACACACGCGGGAAAATGCAGAGATATATTTTTTAAAATCGCGTCATGGTGTATCATACACCGCCCAACATGACACCGCCGGCAATGTGTCGATATATATTAAAAATTCGCTTTTGCTTTTCCGTTATGATATATTACTATTTCGTTTGATGATAGTCGTCACAAAAACGTCAACAATGATGCCGACATATATTTCTTCGTTTTTATTTCATTCAACATATTAGCCGGAAGTAAAATATGTTTCAGGAAATTACCGAGAGATATTTCTTCGTTTTTTTTATTAGTTATGTGCGCATACACTTTAAATAGGTTTATTTGAAATCTTTAATTTTCCACAAACATTCCACACACGCGGGAAAATGCAGAGATATATTTTTTAAAATCGCGTCATGGTGTATCATACACCGCCCAACATGACACCGACGGCAATGTGTCGATATCTATTTTAAATTCGATATATCATTTCATTTTTCACAGTCGCTAACATAGTTTTAGACTCGGTTGAAAAAAAACGAGAAGAAAATCCGATGAAAGTTGCCGTTTATAGAACGAAATGAATTCTCAAATGCCTGTAACTTCAAGGCCATTGAGTCTCTCTCACGCCTTTATCTCCAATCTAACTCACCATATGATTTCATTTTTATCGATGGTTTTAGAGTCGGTGTCAGCAATAATTGAGAACATTCCACACACGCGGGAAAATGCAGATATATTTTTAAAAATCGCGTCATGGTGTATCATACACCGCCTAACATGACACCGACGGCAACGTGTCGATACATATTAAAAATTCGATATATCATTTCATTTTTCACAGTCGCTAACATAGTTTTCGACTCGGTTGAAAAAAAACGGGAAGGAAATCCAATGAAAGTTGCCGTTTATAGAACGAAATGAATTCTCAAACGCCTGTAACTTCAACTTCAAGGCCATTGAGTCTCTCTCACGCCTTTATCTCCAATCTAACTCACCATATGATTTCATTTTTATCGATGGTTTTGGACTCGGTGTCAGCAATAATTGAGAACATTCCACACACGCGGGAAAATGCAGAGATATATTTTTAAAAATCGCGTCATGGTGTATCATACACCGCCCAACATGACACCGACGGCAACGTGTCGATATATATTAAAAATTCGCTTTTGCTTTTCCGTTAAGATATATTACTTTTTCGTTTGATGACAGTCGTCACAAAAACGTCAACAATGATGCCGACATATATTTCTTCGTTTTTATTTAATTCAACATTATTAGCCGGAAGTAAAATATGTTTCAGGAAATTACCGAGAGATATTTCTTCGTTTTTTAAAATTAGTTATGTGCGAATACACTTTAAATAGGTTTATTTGAAATCTTTAATTTTCCACAATATAATTTACTTGCCATTTATCATTTGATGATTACGAGACAAATTCCTCTTGAGGATCGTGACAATTCATGCGCTGCGTGGAAACTTCTATTTCCAAAATGAATGAGACGATCGATGAAGAACGCAGACTTGAACAGGATGCAGCAAGAAAACGAATGAGACGGGCGAACGAGTCCATCGACGAACGTCAATGCAAACTTGCGGGGTCACCCGTGGGAATCCCACGGGCATGGATGTGTGTGACATTTCGACATATTGAGTTAGATGCTGCACATTCATTTTTACAAAATGGTTACTGGCAAGTCATCAGATCCAGAAATGGTGTAAAAACCACCGTTTAGAGGCCATTTTTCCCCGCAAAGCGGGGGTTGGCCTTTTCGGGGACCGTGGTAGTTGTTGTTTTTTTGTCCCCTTTTTGAAGCAATGTTTTACGGCCGGATGCCCTTCCTGACGCCAACCCTTTTTGCCGCCTTCAACGACAAACAGGGAATTACCAGTGAACTGGTACTCAATTAGCCGACCTCGGAAGGATGACAGGCTGAGTCAACCCCCCTGGTCATTAATTCGGCGATCGACCGAGATTCGAACCCAGGATCCTAAGCCGGCACCCTAGCCGCTAGCCCAACACCAGAAATGGTGTCATGAACACAATTTATTTACGCACAAGCACAAAAGCAAGACGGGCCGATTTCCGATTCCGACGGGCGAGACGGGCCGATTTCCGATTCCGACGGGCCGATTTGGAGCAAGAAAAAGAACGAGACGGGAGAAAAAGGAGAGAAACGAGACGGGGAAAGCCGATTGGAGAGGCGAGTGAGGCGCGATTGGAAAGGAGTGTGAGGCGCGATTGGAGAGGAGTGTGAGGCACGATTGGAGAGGAGTGTGAGGCGTGATTGGAGAGGAGTGTGAGGCACGATTGGAGAGGAGTGATTGGAGGGGAGTGTGAGGCACGATTGGAGAGGAGTGTGAGGCACGATTGGAAAGGAGTGTGAGGCGCGATTGGAGAGGAGTGTGAGGCGCGATTGGAGAGGAGTGTGAGGCGCGATTGGAGAGGCGTGTGAAGGATTGCAGAGGAGAGGAGTGTGAGGGATTGGAGAGGTGAGGGATTGGAAAGGAGAGGGATGTGAGGGTTTGGAGAGGAGAGGAGTGCTAGGTGGAGAGAGGAGAGTGTCAGGTGGAGACAGGAGAGTGTCAGGTGGAGACAGGAGAGTGTCAGGTGGAGAGGAGTGAGGGGTCACATATTATGTGAAATAACTAAATTCACACCATTTCTGGATCTGATGACTTGCCAGTAACCATTTTGTAAAAATGAATGTGCAGCATATAACTCAATATGTCGAAATGTCACACACATCCATGCCCGTGGGATTCCCACGGGTGACCCCGCTAGTATTTTACATGTTCAGTGAAATGTTCATTAAAAAAAAAGACTACTGAGCAAAAACGAACAAAACCATACACCGCTCAAATAACTCGCCATTGTGAATAAAATTGATTTAAACTTTTGTCCCTTTTGGCTAAAAGTTTTGTTTTGTTAAATATAGTTTTGCTAAATATAGATAAGTGCAATAATAATATTTAGCTTGATCAATACCCGCAGGTACCGGTATTTTATCTTTTTATGTGGGTGTTTGGGCTCCTTTCAAGTTTCCTCAATGTCTACCGTATGGTCTGGAATTTGGCCGGGGTGCCGGTGATAGCTCGCCTACTCGTCGTGAAGGTCGCCGTGGGATCTTTAACAATTAACTATTAAGCGTTCATTTATTTGATACCGGTATACCAAGGTTATTGATTAGGTGAGAGCTGAAGCATCCTCGTTTGTGCAAGGCGGTCCTAAACTTTGTGAAAGCGTGTGGGAGACCTTTATAGTTTTCTGGATATCCCAAAGACCTCCTTTTCTATATATTTTATTTTCAGCACAGTTATGTTCAGGCGCGTGGCGTGTATAGAGCCTCGCAGCTCTAAAAACGCGATAAAACTCAAAAGAAGAAGGTGAGAGCTGATTGGTTATTCCCTCCAAATCTTGGGGAGAGACGTCATTGGGAGCCTTTCAGTTTCTGCACCAAGGGAGACTGTGCTTCTCTTGCACACCTGTTATGTTTCGTTTGTGTTTTATTTCCCCATCTTGTCTACTTATTTCTCCTTTCTTTCTTTTGTGTTGTTTGTCCTGTGTTTTAGTTCGTCTTTGCCCTTCCTGCTTTTCCTCTGGCCTTCTTCCTGTCTGGAAGGCCTCGCCCACCAAACAGGAAATGACCCTTGTGCTCCCCTTTGCTACCACCTCTCTTCTTCCCCACCTCCCCTCATGCCGAGTGTTGACCCCATCCCCTCCCCAGAACCCTGGTGTGGCGAACAGGAACCATCATATTGTGTACGCTTTAGGTTTGTCAAAGATGGAGCTTTTCCGACCAGTGAGGCTTTCAGTCTGGAGGTTTGGTTGGGCATGCTGGGGTTCAAGGCTGTTGTCTTTTTCTGCCTGATCTCCCGTGATTTTGATGTGCCTTTTCAGACAGGGCGGGGACTTGCCGAGTCTGGTGCAGGTGGGCCACCACTCATCTACTGGGTCACTTGCGGACTAGGCGATTGAGACTCTTTCAGAAACTCAGGAGAGAGCAGTGACCGTCCGCCTGTACAATGAAAGCATGAGCGACTATGATGTCCAGGTGTGGCTTCGTCGATACGTGGCTGTCCGTGACCAAGTATGACTCATCCGGAACAGCCTCGGCATTTGGACCGGAAAATGGCAGGACCGAGTCTGGTTGCAGATGAGGGATGACAGCACGATCTCCCATATCCCAAACGGGATTATGGTTGGAATGGACGGATGTTGCATCATCGTGTGCATGTCAATACTACCAGCACTTCAAGTAGAGGCTCCACAAGTACTGACCACACCCCATCCTCCCTGGTTTCCCCACTGGCCTCATCATCACCATCGAAACTACATCCACGAGTTAATGCATCAACTTGCCCACACCGCACCCTGATCATGAACTTTCAGAGCATTTATTCCAAACAGGAGGAGTTCTGGTGCTTAATTGAAGCAACTAAGCCCGACATCATCATGGGATGTGAGACGTGGTTGAAGCCAGGTAAATTACAAGGCAAATTCTTTCCCCCAGGATTTAATCTCTGTCATGGACATGGTAGATGGCTACCCTGGTGTCTTACTGGGTATTACTACCAGTCTGAACAGTCAACAAATACAAACTGACAGTGAATCTGAGTTTATAGCAGTTAAAGTGATGAATGGGAATTACAATATTATAATTGGCTCCGTGTATTTACCACCTTGTAGTGAACAAACCTGCATGGATAACCTCAATAAAGCCATTAAGGATCTGCGTGACTCAAACCCACATACAGCTGTATGGATTGGTGGAGATATTAATTTACCCGACAATATCAACTGGGAGACGGAGCAGATCATCTCACCAATATATGCAGAACATCAGTGACTCCTGCCTGCAAATTTGGCCAGCTTGGGACTTCAACAGACTGTGAACTTTCCCACAAGGAGAGACAATATCTTGGACGTTGGCACAACTAATCGCCCTTCTCTGGTCAAATAATGGGTTGGCACGCCTGGCCTTAGTGACCATGATGTGTTCTTGAAGATGATTGTCCAAGCGTACAGTCAGAAACCACCTCGCCATAAAAGTCTGATGCCAAAGCATGGGCAGGTCAATTTGTTCACCGTCACACAACCTCAACACCAGTAGAGGTTCTGGCTGCGGAAGCGCAGGCTGCACTGGAATAAATCGTTGATGGTTACCTTCCAAAACCAGCTCATATAGAATCAGCCAATGTTGGTTTGACACAGCAACTAAACACTTGCCATAAGAAAGTCCGTGCATACGCTTGTGGCTAGGTGCCATAACAGAGATAGAGACTGGCATCATCATCACAATATCAAGAAGGAAACGCAGAAGATCTGTCGCCAGACCTGTAATAAATACCCGTCTGACATCAATAGTAGTGACCCAGATGGCAATAAGAAGTTGGGATCGTTGGTGAAATCTAAACGCTGTGATCAAATGTGAGTTGCGCCGCTGAATGAGGGAAATATTATTCACTGCGATCGCAAGCACAAAGCGAACAGCTTGAACAATCTCTTCAGTATTTACTGATGACAGTGGTTTATCACTACCTGATTTAGGCCCCAGCCTCAATCCAACCATGGATGACATCACTGCTGGCTGCGAAAGGAGGAACCAAGCTTCTCAAAAACCTTAAACCGCACAAAGTAGCTGTAGTGGGGCGGCTTAGCCCAACTATTCAAAAGAATTGTGCATTTTGTGATACAAGCACCAAATTTGGCACACTAGTAGACTATCATATTATGAAAAGATCTGGATATTGGGCCATCTCAGATTCAGAGATTTGATTTTTGCAAGATTTGCAGATTTTGCAAGCTGAGATTGCAACGCCAGGGACGGCCGACTCCTTCCTACGATCTGCCCACGTCACCCGCACAAGAAGAGCTCATCAAATCACTGCAGCGGCACTGCACATCCTGCAACACCGTGCGTATGAACGCCACTGTATGACATATGCTGATGATGCAGAAGACCTGCCTGAGTTCGAAGACTGGTGTCACCAGAGAGGAGAAGACATTCCCAACTTTCAGTAGTGGGCAACTGTGCTGGAACTAGAGATGTTGGTACTGGTCTACGTGCGTTCTCTGCGGCAGGCTTCATTCACGACGTACCTTGATGCCCTGACGGAACTGGTCCCATGGTTCCATGCCTTAGACCACACACACTATGCCAGGTGGGTCCCTGTTCACCTGAGGGACACGGTTGCACTCCCAATGAAGCACCCAGATGTAGTCAGAGAATTCAGGGCTGGCAACTTCACTGTACAGAAGACGAAGAAGGTGTTCTCTTCGATCCCAATCGAATCGAAATCTTGCAAAAATCAAATCTCTGAATCTGAGATGGCCCAATATCCAGATCTTTTCATAATATGATAGTCTACTAGTGTACCAAATTTGGTGCTTGTATCACAAAATGCACAACAGGTTTGCTATGCTGCTACACTACTGGGCTTGCTCTGCGAAACTGCTAAAGGAAACAGCTGAAGAAATCTCACCTGCAGTCGCCTTTCTCTTTCAGGCATCCCTGAATCAGGGCAGTCTACCATCTTCTTGGAAGAAAGCACCAATCGTCCGTATCTTCAAGAAGGGCTGCTGATCATCTGCCTCACATTATTGGCCTATCTCACTTACATCAGCCCTTTGCAAGCTGTGTCAGCATATCGTGCATTGTGCCATCATCCATAATCTCATCAACCATCAGATATACAGTCACATGAAAAAGTAAGTACACCCCATGTAAAGTTTTGACTTTTTCAACATATTTCAACATACAGCTATTTGATCTTCATTTCAACAATATTGATAGATAAAGGTGATATAATACAACAAATATCATGAAACATTTACATTTTGTAGTGCATCGTATAATTTAAATAAACATAAATGCAAATTTCGCATGTGGAAAAAGTAAGTACACCCCGACATTTATCACTACTTCACATACCTAAAATTAGAATCAGGTGCACCAGCTCAGGTGCAAATGATTAGAACATCGTTGGAGAGGATCTTGGAGGAACCTGTTGTATTTAAACCTCAGACATTTAGTTTGGTTTGCTCTTTGTTGTTGAGGTGTGCGGTGTCACCATGCCCAGATCAAAAGAGCTCTCTGAGGCCTTCAGAAAGAAGGTTATAGATGCCTACGAGTCGGGGAAGGGATTTAAAAAGATCTACAAACAATTTGAAATCAATCATTCGACTGACCGGAAGATCATCCACAAGTGGAGAAGATTCCAAACAACTGCCAACTTGTTCAGGCCAGGCCGCCTCAGCAAGTTCAGCCCGAGAGCAGACCGCAAGATGCTGAAAGAAGTCTCGAAGAACCCCAGAATGTCATCACGGGACCTACAGGTAGCTCTTGCCACTGTTGATGTCAAAGTGCACGAGTCTACCATTAGAAAGAGACTGCACAAATTTGATCTACATGGGAGGTGTGCCAGGAGGAAACCTTTGCTGTCCAGAAAGAACATCAGGGCAAGACTAAAGTTTGCCAATGAACACCTAGGCAAAGACCAGCACTTCTGGAGCAATGTGCTCTGGACTGATGAGTCAAAGGTAGAGCTATTTGGCCACAGTACCAGAAGACATGTTTGGCAAAAACCAAAGACAGCATTTGACCACAAGAACCTGATACCAACTGTAAAGCATGGTGGTGGAAATATTATGGTTTGGGGCAGCTTTGCTGCATCAGGGCCTGGGCAGCGCACCATCATAGAATCCACGATGAATTCTTCAATGTACCAGAGGGTGATTGAGGATAATGTGGGGCCATCTGTCGGAAAGTTGAAGCTCAACCGAAGGTGGACCTTGCAACATGACAATGACCCTAAACATACAAGTAAATCCACCAAGGAATGGCTGAAAAGAAAGAAATGGAGGGTTCTGGAATGGCCAAGTCAAAGCCCTGATCTAAATCCCATCGCGATGTTGTGGGGGGATTTGAAACGAGCTGTGCATGCAAGAAACCCCTCAAACATCGCACAGCTGAAAGAATTCTGCATGGAGGAGTGGGCAAAAATTGATCCCAGTCGATGTCAGAGACTGGTAGACAGTTATAAGAAACGCCTACTTGAGGTTGTTTCTGCCCAAGGGGGCAATACCACCTATTAGAGCCAAGGGTGTACTTACTTTTTCAACATGCGAAATTTGCATTTATGTTTATTTAAATTATACAATGGACTACAAAATGTAAATGTTTCATGATATTTGTTAGATTATATCACCTTATCTATCAATATTGTTGAAATGAAGATCAAATAGCTGTATGTTGAAATATGTTGAAAAAGTCAAAATTTTACATGGGGTGTACTTACTTTTTCACCTGACTGTACAAACAGACGCACAGGATGGAATCAGGAAACGTCTATCTTGCGACCTCCAATCTTGATCCTCACCATAGATGAGCTTGCCAGAGGACCAGAAGAGAAGGACCAAATATACCTCATCTTGCTGGACTTCGCTAAAGCCTTTGACAAGGTGTCCCACCGAAGACTTCTGTTGAAGGCGGAGTTCTACGGACTTTGTGGATGCATCCTGTTGTGGATAAAAAGCTTCCTCCATGACCGCACTCAGCAAATCTTGACCGATGACCAATTGATGATCAATGGATCAAAGGCCAAGTACAGTGCATACATGAATTTAATAAAGAGGAATAAATTCCTGTGTGTGGCTGATGTGAAAGAAATCGGACTCAACCCAGGACACGAAGCCAAGGACCTCATCGCTAATGTGGCAACAGCCAAATGAGCTTATTGAGTCATCAGGATAACCTCAGAAATTTCTCACACCAACATTGCAAGCTTTACAATCACTGACGAAGAGCATGAGGGTAAATGTATTAAAATCCTAGCCACCTGGTGTAATTCATCATGTGAGAGCTGATAGGTTATTCCCTCCAATTACCGGTGAGAGACGTGATTGGGTCTTGTTATATATTGTGACGGTTGTAAGTGCGGGGTCTGACTTTGTGCACCCTCCCCTTTTCCCTTCCACTCCTCCCCTGTGCAGGTAAAAGCACCAATACATAAACATTAGTCAGTTATATCCTTTTGTTTAGTTTAGAAATCATGTAAACTGTATTCAGGTGATCAATATGCAATATACGTTGTCGATGTAGATAATATAGGGGTTTCTCCTTTGCCTCCCGTCTCTATTTCCCGATTTCTCTATCTTGCTTTCACTTCTATTTCTTTATTTAACTCTTTATTTTCACCATTCACATTCATTACAACACCTGCTTACTCAATTGCTCACCTGGTGGTAGAATGACAATGCTCCGGCACCAGGAAGACAGAAGTTGCGGAGACAGAAGTCGCAGAGCCAGAGGTTGCTTTGTGCATCTTAGCGTGCCTTGAATGCAGCATGGCTAAGCCAATGATGCGCAACCAGCTCATCCAGGAAGGACAGGGTATAAAAATAAAACCCAGAGTGGAGGCAAAATCTCTCTCTTTCTTCCACTCTGCCTCTCTCCCTCTCTCTAATCCCCCTGCCCCCCTCCCCCTCTCTCCCTCTCTCTCCCTCTCTCGCCACCTGCTGGTGGTTCCTGCGTTGGACGTGGCGCAATAATGGTGGTTGTGTGTGCTCAGTGAGGGTGAGCTGCTCCGCCTTTCGATTCTTCTACCCCTTTTTCGCATCGTTTTTTCACTCTTTTCATCCCATTCGTCGGTGGCCAATCAGTATCTCGCTCCTTCCACCAATCACGCCTCACGGGGAGGCTTTCTGTCTCTCCCTGACCAATCACATGTCCTTCCCCACTCTGCCAATTGGCGACCTGCTTATTAGTCGCCCCTCCCACCTGTCAATCAGGCGTCCTTCTGGGCGTGGCTATTTCCTGCCTGTTCGATGTTCCATTGCCATGCTGGCGTAGTGCGTGGTCGCTTCCTGGCTGTTCTTCTGGTCAGGTTTTATTAAATGCTTTGTGTGGTGCTTTTTATGGTGGGATTCCTAACCTATGTGTCTATGTGTGTTGCCATACGGGACAATGGATAGATCACAGAGGGAACGACGTACAGTGGCATTTTAACCTTGTGCCCTAATTCTAGTTAACAAGCCCCGCCCCCTCGTGGTGGGGACGAAAACACAAGCTTAATCCGACATTCGGGATAGACAGGTCCCTTACTTACTGTACATCAAAGTGGTTCTTGCTAGCCACGATCATCGGAGCACCTACCGATGCAGATCTACCTAAATCGATATATGTCCCCACCCAAAATCCATGAGTATTCTATGAATACCATCTTGTTGTTTATTGGCACATCGTTATTCTCTCTCTGTACCCCACTATTCCCTTTTCATCAGGCCCTACACTCCTGTCTTCTGCCCTGCACTCCGCCCTCCTGTTTCCTCCCCGCCTCACACTCCTCGCTTGTGTTGCTATCTCTGTTTCATTTCTTCCCCGTTCGTTCTTACTCTGAGATACAGAGACAGAGCCCACAGCGTACGTTGAAGCGGCAGAGTGAGTGTTCTTCCATCGGCACACTGACAGGTTGCCGTGGTTTCTCGGCCTTTTCCTCATTGACAGGTGTGTTTTCCACGATAGTTTCACTCGTGCTGGTATATGCCGAGTGACGTTTTTTTTGCTTTTCCCTGATTGTCCAGAAAGCTGCACGGCCCCCTTCCCCATTTCCCCAAACCCAACTCGGACTGGCCTTAAATCCTTGTGTGGATGTTGAGTCAGGTCGAGACTGGACTTGGGGACAAAATGGCCAAAGTTCGATCCCACAGTGTTCCAACTTACCTAATAACGACCCTTCAACCCCAACAGTCGTTGTCCCGGCCATCTTCGAAAATGTGCCTCACCACAATGATAGTCCTGAGGAAGAGCCACAATTTGTCCAACATGTTGCAGAATCTCCCCTTCCCCCCACATTACCTGACGGCCCGTTAAAATCTCACCCTCAACCTGCTCTTATAGAAACAGTGCAGGCTGACACCTGCACACCACAGATTATTCCGGCGTCTCAGGAGCCAGTGATCACGTTTCCCGATAGCGCTCTGACATGTCGGAGGGGGAATCCGATGACATTGAAGAGTTTCCTACAACATATGAATTTGATGTTTCAGCAACTAAAATCCTTAAATTTCTCATCCGCCCCTTCAAAAAAGACACATCGACATGAAAGATCATTTTTTCCGATCTGCACGGCTTTATTAATTTCATAACCTCGACCGCTTCTACGTCAATTCACCTTTCATAAGCCTCTTTGTCCAGAGCCTGGCTTAGAGACCTGTATACATCTGCTACTAAAGAGAATTTGAAGGTTGATTTGAGTAATAGACACATATAGCTTTGAAACTTTACCGGGTGGAATTTTGAAAAACCCAGCACAACCGGGGAATGGCCATGTTTCAAAATGGCTGACATGTCCATCGACCATCAATAAATGCACATAAGTTTTGATGAAGACATTGTAAAAGAATGGTTTTGCTGTCTATAATGTTTTTTTTAGGTATGTTGAATTCAATGGCGTTGTGGAAATTGATTTTTGACGATGCCTCGTTAATAACATTCAAGATGGCCGCCCATAGCAACTCGGTGAAATTTTCTCACGATCATAACTCAGAAACTATTTGGCCTGGACTAGAGGGATGAATGAGGTGTCTTTCCCCACTAAATCAAGGTTTCCTGAGTGATGGAAGGGGGTTTCAAGGTTGCCTGAGGTGTAGGTCACCTGAAATCCAAGATGGCAGCCCATAGCAACTATGTCACATTTTCCCATGGACCATGGTCATAACTCAGACACTATATATTTGTCTGAGACCTAGTGGGATGAATGAAGTGTCTATTCCCATTAAATTGAGAGTATCCTATTCAATATATGTGTTTGGATGTAGTCTGGAGTCAAAATCAACAGAAATTGATGTATATGATATTTAAAGATATTTATTAAACATTTTTGGTTTTAGAAATATATGGTTTTAAAATGAATATTTTCCATAAGAACCTTGAAACCCCCTTCAATCAATTCGGCAACCTTGAAGCAACAACCCGATTTCATGTTTGGTACCCAGGCATTGAGTGCCGAAAGTTCCCACCTGGCCACTGGAAGTCAATGAAGCTGTGCTATTACATGGAGGTATCTCCGTGGATAGCCACTCTAACTCTGCTTATACACTGCCTTGAATGTTTCACGAGGAATTTGAAGAAGCGAGGAGGTTTCAAGAAAAGACGAAAAGCTGAATTAGGACTAATAAATATCACAAAAAGGTCTGCACAATCAACAGGCAACTACTGTTCACGACCAGCGAAGGTGGACAAAGGTTACCTTTTCACATCTGTCTTTTTGTCTGTTTGTGTGCATGATATCTGAAAAGTTGTGGCCTGATTCGGATGAAATTTGGTGGACAGGTTAGGTGTGCGACAAGGACGAATTGATTAGATTTTGGTGAAGATCCGGATTCGGATCAGGATACTAGAATTATTAAAGTGATTCTTGACCATTGAGAGATCCGGCCAAAGTTATATGTAGCGCGATATCTCAAAGAGTTGTGGACGGATTCGGACAAAACTTGGTGGACAGGTTGTGAGTGTGAAAAGGAAGAAGTGGTTAGATTTTGGTCAAGATCTGGATATGATGATTTTTTTACTTTTAAAATTCACCATTTGATTGAGAGATGGGGCCAAAAACGATGTGTAGCTTGATATTTCAGAAAGTTGTGGAAGAATTATGACAAAAGTTGGTGGATGAGTTGGTTAGGTGACAAGAACAAGCCAATTACATTTTGGTTCAAGTCCGGATCCAGATCCGGCCTCTCAGTGGGATCCAAAACGTAAATTGTTCAATCTGGCGGAGGTGTATACGCTCTACTGAGTGCCGTTTGATTAATGTGTCAAGCAAAGAGTATACTTTACCAGACTTTCAAACTTTCATCTTATTTTCAACATTTTTTTTTTCTGTAGAAAAAAGTCATCAAATCAGCTGTGAATGAAACGTCATAATGTCCGACATTACAGCTTTCTTGGGTGAATGTCCTCAGACCCTCTGATGAGGCCAACACTTTGCTCATTCCCATCCCAGACTCATCATTTTTCGAAAAAAAAACGACTTGAGATATCTTTACACTTCCACATCAATCTTTTAATGATCTGCCGCAGTCAAATATGGATGCTCTCACCGATATTAACATATTCTGCAACAAGTTGTAAATAAATTTCAACATCCTCAAGGCTAACCCCCGCTCTAGCAGGGAAAATGGCCTTTAAAATGCATGTTGTTGTTGTTGTATCCTCAAGGTGTTTATTTTGTTCAGACATGATTACATGGATATTGTTGACCAATGCTGTAAAAACAAATACCCACAAAAATTATTAATCCGCATTCATTACTCAAAGTATTATAAAGTATTATAAACAAAGGTCTGAATCAAATTTGAACCAAAGCATAAAACATTGCATAGATATAGATAAAAATGGATCATGCATAAGCAGCCATGCCGATAGTAATATATTTCTGCTTTTTGAAAAAGAAATCAAGAAATTTTTATGATGTGAATGGATTAAAGGATTGTAACGCAAAACGATGCAAATTATTTTCCTGAGATTTTTTTTGTAACCAATACCAAGTGTAAATCAACATTTGTCTGAGATGCTCATCTTATTCAAAACATCATGCATTTATGAGTAGGTATACAATATTTCTCTCCCGAAACGAAGAGATGAGTTTGAAAACAGTAAAATGGTATTTTCTGCATTTGCAACAAATTTTAAAATTGCTTCGACATTCTGTAACATATATCAGATTACTTCATCAAATTTAAAAAAAAAAAAACTCGTGCAGTTAGAGTAAATGTAGTCAGTATGTGGGGTGTTGAATATAAAAACGAGTAAGATAGGAAAGATACACAAATAAAGAATATTGTTGTATATTGTCAAATTTATTATATGGTACTTGTATATGTAGTTGTGTCTCAGACTATTGTGAGCATCACATTCATTGAACGTTATGAACAGGTCGTCCAATACTTGTAGTTATATACAGTTATATACGAGGTTATACTTGTAGTTATGCACGAGGTTAAATGCGGCCATGTGACCATTGGTGAGCCAGCCCACAGGACGCAAGCAGCAAAGCTACGCCTCTAAGAGAGGGGGAGGGCTCAATTAAGCCACACCCACAAGGCACGCCCACTCTGGGTTATGGGTGGTTTAAAAAAAAGAAGATTATGGAGCAGTTAAAATACCTAATGCAACATTTACTTGGGAAACAGAACAGTGCTCCAATGCCAGTTGTGTAAAAGTAAATACTTCATTAACAATCTGCACATGAATAACTAATAAAAGGAAATTAACCTTGTCTTATATTATCATTAACACAAAGGCCTTAGCTGTACATGGGGTTATGACAACATCTAATAAGATAAATCCAAGATCTTTTGGGAGGATATCTTCATCCATTGTAGGAGCTGGAGTGAAAGTCACGGAGAGATATATATATATATATATTCTCAAATGCCTGTAACTTCAAGGCCATTGAGTCTCTCTCACGCCTTTATCTCCAATCTAACTCACCATATGATTTCATTTTTATCGATGGTTTTAGAGTCGGTGTCAGCAATAATTGAGAACATTCCACACACGCGGGAAAATGCAGATATATTTTTTAAAATCGCGTCATGGTGTATCATACACCGCCTAACATGACACCGACGGCAACGTGTCGATACATATTAAAAATTCGATATATCATTTCATTTTTCACAGTCGCTAACATAGTTTTCGACTCGGTTGAAAAAAAACGGGAAGGAAATCCAATGAAAGTTGCCGTTTATAGAACGAAATGAATTCTCAAACGCCTGTAACTTCAACTTCAAGGCCATTGAGTCTCTCTCACGCCTTTATCTCCAATCTAACTCACCATATGATTTCATTTTTATCGATGGTTTTGGACTCGGTGTCAGCAATAATTGAGAACATTCCACACACGCGGGAAAATGCAGAGATATATTTTTAAAAATCGCGTCATGGTGTATCATACACCGCCCAACATGACACCGACGGCAACGTGTCGATATATATTAAAAATTCGCTTTTGCTTTTCCGTTAAGATATATTACTTTTTCGTTTGATGACAGTCGTCACAAAAACGTCAACAATGATGCCGACATATATTTCTTCGTTTTTATTTAATTCAACATTATTAGCCGGAAGTAAAATATGTTTCAGGAAATTACCGAGAGATATTTCTTCGTTTTTTAAAATTAGTTATGTGCGAATACACTTTAAATAGGTTTATTTGAAATCTTTAATTTTCCACAATATAATTTACTTGCCATTTATCATTTGATGATTACGAGACAAATTCCTCTTGAGGATCGTGACAATTCATGCGCTGCGTGGAAACTTCTATTTCCAAAATGAATGAGACGATCGATGAAGAACGCAGACTTGAACAGGATGCAGCAAGAAAACGAATGAGACGGGCGAACGAGTCCATCGACGAACGTCAATGCAAACTTGCGGGGTCACCCGTGGGAATCCCACGGGCATGGATGTGTGTGACATTTCGACATATTGAGTTAGATGCTGCACATTCATTTTTACAAAATGGTTACTGGCAAGTCATCAGATCCAGAAATGGTGTAAAAACCACCGTTTAGAGGCCATTTTTCCCCGCAAAGCGGGGGTTGGCCTTTTCGGGGACCGTGGTAGTTGTTGTTTTTTTGTCCCCTTTTTGAAGCAATGTTTTACGGCCGGATGCCCTTCCTGACGCCAACCCTTTTTGCCGCCTTCAACGACAAACAGGGAATTACCAGTGAACTGGTACTCAATTAGCCGACCTCGGAAGGATGACAGGCTGAGTCAACCCCCCTGGTCATTAATTCGGCGATCGACCGAGATTCGAACCCAGGATCCTAAGCCGGCACCCTAGCCGCTAGCCCAACACCAGAAATGGTGTCATGAACACAATTTATTTACGCACAAGCACAAAAGCAAGACGGGCCGATTTCCGATTCCGACGGGCGAGACGGGCCGATTTCCGATTCCGACGGGCCGATTTGGAGCAAGAAAAAGAACGAGACGGGAGAAAAAGGAGAGAAACGAGACGGGGAAAGCCGATTGGAGAGGCGAGTGAGGCGCGATTGGAAAGGAGTGTGAGGCGCGATTGGAGAGGAGTGTGAGGCACGATTGGAGAGGAGTGTGAGGCGTGATTGGAGAGGAGTGTGAGGCACGATTGGAGAGGAGTGATTGGAGGGGAGTGTGAGGCACGATTGGAGAGGAGTGTGAGGCACGATTGGAAAGGAGTGTGAGGCGCGATTGGAGAGGAGTGTGAGGCGCGATTGGAGAGGAGTGTGAGGCGCGATTGGAGAGGCGTGTGAAGGATTGCAGAGGAGAGGAGTGTGAGGGATTGGAGAGGTGAGGGATTGGAAAGGAGAGGGATGTGAGGGTTTGGAGAGGAGAGGAGTGCTAGGTGGAGAGAGGAGAGTGTCAGGTGGAGACAGGAGAGTGTCAGGTGGAGACAGGAGAGTGTCAGGTGGAGAGGAGTGAGGGGTCACATATTATGTGAAATAACTAAATTCACACCATTTCTGGATCTGATGACTTGCCAGTAACCATTTTGTAAAAATGAATGTGCAGCATATAACTCAATATGTCGAAATGTCACACACATCCATGCCCGTGGGATTCCCACGGGTGACCCCGCTAGTATATATATATTCTGTTACGTGGTCCCCTCGGTGAATACCTGGTCTCAGTGACCCCCGGACCGTGAGAGGAACTTCGCCATAAAGCTGTATTATATATGCGCTTTCGCCACGCAAGCCATATGAATTTCACCCAAGAGACAACTGACGTTCACGGATATATTTCAATGGTAATGATACCAAACAATTTCAATGACACAACCATCAACAATTTTTCAAGGACACAACCACGGAGATTTTCCCCGAGCAATCAACCATACATAATCATCACCAATTCCCAATTCACAATCAATTCCCTATGATTAAGATGGCCATCTTATCCATGTGTGTCCCGGTGAGTACTCACACCCCCTTTCGGTCTCTGCTCCTCACAATGTCTCTGGGCCCCTCCTGACCAAGATACTGCTACTGGTCGGCGTCTCCGCACTCGGGCGGTTGAACGAACCCCGGGTGGACGTTTCTCCACCGGGCAGGTATCGTACCAGGCACCGTGGCTGCAGCCCCTCGTGGCCACGCGGAGCGGGTACGGTAGAGCAAGCCAAACCCCACGCCGCTTGCAAGGCGCGTTAGGCCCCAACGTGCGACCCGCACGCGTCTGTTTGGACGGTGCCGCGAACGATTCCAGACGCGGGGTCAATGCACGGCCCCACGTCAACTTGACGTCTCCACCGGGCAGGTATCGTCCCGGGAATTCCTCTCGCCGGACAGGTTTCGGAACGCCGCTGTTTTCCACGCAGCGCAAGGTCGATTCCACCTTTTGTCGGAGCGGGGCGAGGAAGAAGAAAAAACTCGTCCTGTTCCCTCGTGTCTTTTTCCTTCCGTTTTCGGTCACTTCCGTTTCCGGCCACTTCCGTTCAGAAGGGCTCCTGACCCTCCAATCACAACAACCCTTAATATAATACACACGGATAAGCAACCTGAATGGTAATTCACATACATTCACATAAATATGTAACACTCCCCCCCTTCAAGAAAGAAAGTTTGAACCCAGCGAAAACTTTCTTTGCCGGCCAATTTGGAGAAACAAACCAGATAACTCAACCCCCCCCACATTATCAGTTCCCCCCGGGCACAGTTATCACTTAAAAATAAAGCAACCAAAATTTCACCACAACCCCTCCAGATTACTCCCTCTGGACTAAGTACCAACAACGACATTGTCCCTGCCAAACCAAACTCCATCTCATGACCCTCTGACTTTGACCGTCAGTTTCTTGGGAATGAAGGTTAAGGGGTTGATCAAAGATCCAAAGTTAAGCAACTCGATAGCACTTTTTCCGGGAGGCCAAGCCGAGTATTCACTACATGGATGCCTTTAGGAACGCGGAGTTCACGGTTAGTCCGTGCAGGAAAGTTCTCTACATGGGCGCCTTGAGGAACGTGGAGTTCACGGTTAGTCCGTGCATGAAAGTTCACTACATGGACGCCTTTAGGAACGGCGTTCACGGTTAATTCGTGTAGGAATCTTGGCTCGGCGGCTCCGCCGCCTTCAGTGCTTCAACTTCTCAGAACTTCCCTAATAATTAGGGTGGGACCACTGGTCCCTGTAGTCCCATGAATAGCGGTCTCCTTCTCGGCCACCATTTTGCCAATCCTTCCTTCGGGAGCGGCCATAACTCAGGGAGCCTCCATAATAATATTGATTGCGGCCACCACCAAAACTACCGCCCAGTTGTCCTCTCCTGTAGACCTCTCGACGCCTACGAAATGCCTTCCCTACTGTTATGGTCCGACCCTCCAAATCCTTGCCATTCCAATTCTTCTCTGCCTCTCTGGCGTCTTTTGTGCTGGCAAACGTGACAAAGCCGAACCCTCTTGACTGTTGCGTTTCCCAGTCTCTTACCAACCGCACTTCCCCCAGCGGCCCATATCTGTTGAAGACAGAGGTCAGAACTTCTTCCTCTGTTTTGAAGTTCAGTCCCCCTACAAATAACTTGGCACTTTTGTCGCCATCCCGAGCTGGTGTGGCGTTATTTTCCCTGCTGGGCTCTTTACCAACCCTCTGGTTACCATAAACTTGACCCCCGGCCAAATCATTCCCGATAACCACAGATACACCCTCTACAGGAAGCGTGGCTTGTAAACCGACGGTGACCGGTCCTGACACCAAATCGGACTCCAACTGGATGACCTGAAGGGGAGCACTAACACCGCCCCCGATCCCCTGTAAACGCACACTATCCCCCGTTGCCGTCTCCTCGGACCATGGCAAAATGCCTTCAAGCATTAAAGATTGATGGGCCCCTGTGTCCCTCAATATCCTAACCGGTCTCCGGTTAGTCGAGGCTCCATCCAGTGACACAAACCCCTCTGAAATAAATGGTTGGTAACCCTTTTGATGGCGATTTCTTACGCTAGCCATCGCATTCGGAGTTGGAATAGTCGGACTCCGCTCTGGGTTGTCCCTTTTCATGAGGTAACAACTGGACATCCAGTGTCCAGGTTTCTTGCAAAACGCGCAAGTAGGCCCGGAGGAAAAACTCGGGGTCTGCCTCGGGCCCCCCGAACTATAAGTTTGTCTTGGGCCCGCATCCCTCTGATTTCGAACCGGTGGGGTATCATAGTTGTCCCCATAATCATCTCGAGGCCGCCGCCATGTATGGTCGTTCTCCGCACCTGCTGTTCCCCACCTCCCCTGCGGAGATCTAGGTGAGGAGTTAGGTTCGTGGACCCCTATTCGGTGGGTTAAGGCATAATCATCTGCCATGGTGGCTGCGTCCCACAACTTTGGTACCTTCTTTTCCTGCAGGTACACTTTGATGTCCTCGTGGACACACTGCTGGAATTCCTCCACCAGGATCAAGTCCCGCAATGTTTCGAAGTCTTTCCCGACTCCTTTTGACTCACACCACCGATCAAACATGTTTTCTTTCACTCTGGCAAACTCCACATGGGTCTCACTCTCCCTCTTCCTGGCATTCCTGAATTTTTGCCTGTAAGCTTCCGGAACCAACTCATAGGCTTTGAGGATGTGCTTCTTCAGTACCTCATAATCTGCACATTGGTCCATTGGTAGCGCCGAATAAATTTCCTGAGCTTTCCCCACCAGCACACTTTGCACGAGTATGGTCCATGCCTCCTCCGGCCAGTTTAATTGTCGAGCCACTTTCTCAAAGTGTGGAAAAAATTTCGCGACTTCTTTTTCACTGAACGGTGGAACCAGCCTCACATGTCTGCCCACATCCCAGGTTTTCTGGTTAGGTGTCGACCCCGTCAGCAAGGGTGGTGCCTCTCCCCGTTCTCTCATTAACTCCAGCTCCTTGAATTTGATTTCTTGCTGAAGCTCCATGTCACGTTCCTTTAATTCCCTTTCTGCTTTTCTCTCCTCTGCTTCGAGGTCCCTTGCAGCTCTCCTTTCCTCTGCTTGTTCCTTTTCTCTTCTTTCCTGGAGTTCTCTTTCCACTCTCCTTTCCTCGGTTCTTTCTTGTGCTGTTTTCTCTTCCAACCTTTCCTGGAGTTCTCGTTCCACTCTCCTTTCCTCTGCTTTTTTGTCTTCTAACCTTTCCTGGAGTTCTCGTTCCACTCTCCTTTCCTCTGCTTGTGCTTTCCTTTCTTCTTCTTTTAACCTTTCCTGGAGTTCTCGTTCCACTCTCCTTTCCTCCGCTTGTTTCTCTTCCCTCCTCTCTTCTGCTTTCCTTTCTTCTTCTGCTCTTTCCTTTTCTGCTTTCCTTTCTTCTTCTGCTCTTTCCTTTTCTGCTTTCCTTTCTTCTTCTTTAATCCGTTCCTGGCTCCGTAACTGCAACTCCAGTTTCCGGAGCTCAACGTCTTCTGGTTCTTCGGGTAGCCACTCCCAGGCTAACTCGTCCCATGTTCCTAATCCCACCATAGATTGTATCACCGTGGCCTGCAACTCTGCCTTCCTCAAATTAGTTCGGACCTCCAAGTTAAAATGTTTGGCCAATTTCAAGAGGTCCGACTTTAGCAACGCTCGGAACTGTGCCTCACTCGGTGTTACCCCAAAGTTCTGTGCCACAAACGCCATGGTGCCTATCGTTAACACCTGTTAACCTTCACCCAAGATTTTACCCCAATTTCTCAAAAATTTTTTTTTTACCAATTAATAATTAATTAATAAATTTTAATTAATAAAAATTATTATTTTATTACTTTATACAATTTTAAATCCCGGACGTAGACCCAATTGCGAAACCGCAAATCGTAATTTGGACGAGCCCCCAATTCTGTTACGTGGTCCCCTCGGTGAATACCTGGTCTCAGTGACCCCCGGACCGTGAGAGGAACTTCGCCAGAAAGCTGTATTATATATGCGCTTTCGCCACGCAAGCCATATGAATTTCACCCAAGAGACAACTGACGTTCACGGATATATTTCAATGGTAATGATACCAAACAATTTCAATGACACAACCATCAACAATTTTTCAAGGACACAACCACGGAGATTTTCCCCGAGCAATCAACCATACATAATCATCACCAATTCCCAATTCACAATCAATTCCCTATGATTAAGATGGCCATCTTATCCATGTGTGTCCCGGTGAGTACTCACACCCCCTTTCGGTCTCTGCTCCTCACAATGTCTCTGGGCCCCTCCTGACCAAGATACTGCTACTGGTCGGCGTCTCCGCACTCGGGCGGTTGAACGAACCCCGGGTGGACGTTTCTCCACCGGGCAGGTATCGTACCAGGCACCGTGGCTGCAGCCCCTCGTGGCCACGCGGAGCGGGTACGGTAGAGCAAGCCAAACCCCACGCCGCTTGCAAGGCGCGTTAGGCCCCAACGTGCGACCCGCACGCGTCTGTTTGGACGGTGCCGCGAACGATTCCAGACGCGGGGTCGATGCACGGCCCCACGTCAACTTGACGTCTCCACCGGGCAGGTATCGTCCCGGGAATTCCTCTCGCCGGACAGGTTTCGGAACGCCGCTGTTTTCCACGCAGCGCAAGGTCGATTCCACCTTTTGTCGGAGCGGGGCGAGGAAGAAGAAAAAACTCGTCCTGTTCCCTTGTGTCTTTTTCCTTCCGTTTTCGGTCACTTCCGTTTCCGGCCACTTCCGTTCAGAAGGGCTCCTGACCCTCCAATCACAACAACCCTTAATATAATACACACGGATAAGCAACCTGAATGGTAATTCACATACATTCACATAAATATGTAACAATATATATATATATATATACATACACAACAGTTCACGAAAATTATCTTGGCATATAGAGCAGTAGTGGCAGTCTTAACCACATTCCGTGGCCTCTCTTTTTACCACCTCTTTCATTCTCGCTCTGGTCGATGGTCTTTCTGTGTTCAACTGCTTCCTCACTGCCATACTTTGTGTTCATACCCTCTGTCACCTAACTCTTCCATGAGCTTCGATCTTCCGTGAGTGGAGAAAAGTTTTTTAAGCTACAATAAAAAACAGCATCAATATATCATCAGTTACATCAGTCATAACATGACATTCCCAATCAAGACCAGATCAAATTATCAAAGAAAAATTCCTCTTTTTGAAAGATTAAAATGGAAAAGATATACTGTCATGATTATTAAAGTACACACTACCTCAACAATAAAGAAAAAAAAAGATGACAGAAAGATTCTGCCCTCACAAACAAAAATAATTATGTATGGAATTTGCAAAACAAAAAATTTCAGATGATTCAGAAGTAGAAATAATGAAACAGAAATGGGTTTTAGCTGCCATTGCCAGCAGAGATTAACCAATTGGCTGCACATCATAAGCAAGAAATCCATCCATAGAAAATCCCATGAAAAAGGAAACTCTCGATGCTCCGGCCTCTGCGAAGTTGCCCTTTGCTGACAGGGTGAATTAGGATCTGTAGCCGATGGTCTTCACCTGCGGGGAATCCAAAATTCACACAGATGTGCTGCCCTTCCTCACTGGTTACGCCATTAACTCGGAGGAGGAGATCCTGAACCTTGCTATCCTTCAAGATTTCTCCACTTTGCCACAGCTGTTTCAGCGACTTTCCTGACTTTTTCAGCTCTGAAACTTCGTCAATTTTGCTCCGCGGTAAGATTCTGTTCAAGCCCTCTCCTTTTCCAAGAAAAAACATGACCAGTGGTTGTCTGGTGTGCAATCTGGAGCCAAACCTGAGACGATAAAGACGGCGCATCATCTCGGTGCAGTCTTTGAGGAGAATGATGTCATCCTTGTTTATGGGATGATGTTTGTCTGGTGAAAAGAACATGGAACCAAGGAAAAATGGATCGGGATAACTCCAGTCTTTCTGTTTTGCATCCCTCGCCACGCTTTTCACCAATAGCACAAGTTGCTGATAAGGAGGCAGGTGTTTTGATTTTTTATTCAAGCAGTGAAGAATGACACAAGCAAAAACGTAGTTTTGTTTTTCACGGATCGCTGAAGCAGTAGTTATGCCTATATTTTCATACTCTTTTACAATGGCCTCCACACCTGTTGCATCCACATAAAGCAAGAGCTTGTAAAGACCAGAAAATCTGTCACCACTCATTTTCTCAATTTTGTTGTGGGAAGAGTATTTGGCAGCAATGCCTTTTCCCTCAGACAGGTCAATGTCACTGATGAAAATGTCCAGGTACCGACGAAAGTACTTTGTTGTTGTGTGATAGTTCTTGTTTTCTTCCAATTCATTTTCACTTTCCCTTGCCTTAGAAAATGTATGAATGCTTTCCAGCAACTCCAGGTTTTCCTTCAGGCCCATCTGCAAGCTCCGCAGATATGATTCATGTCTTTTCAGAACCTGCACAGTTTCTTTCGTTGCTTCCTCCTCATCAGGACCCATAGGGATTCTTGAGAGATCACATTCCCCTTTGAGATACTTCACCAATGTCATCTTCTTAATTGGATTGGTTTTGTCAAACACTTTATTGCAACTCAGCAATTCGATGAAATGCAAAGATGTCTGAACTTCACCGTAAAATCCAGAAGTGTTCAAATCATCATCCTCTTTCTTTGCCAGTTCTTGGGCTTTTTTGAAGAAATGTGATGCTTTCTTTGCCAACTCCAGTGCTCTTTGAAGTTGCTGTGCTGACAGTCCTTCACGTTCAATTTCTTCGAGGTTGCAGGTTTTCTGAAGCTGATGCTTGAAGGTTTGTCCATTGGTGTCCGTAATGTATGAATTTTGTGGACTCAATTCCATTGCTTTTTTGCCCCAAAGCTTGGCTTCTTCAAAATCATTTTCTTCAATGTCACAGTATCTTGCAAGAGCTTGGGCAAGAAATGCATCTTTTGGAAACCTGTGTGTAGTGGCAATGAGCAGAATTTTGCTTCTGTTTTCATGAATTGGTCCTTGGTAGCTCTTCACCTCCTCAATCAATGGTGAGAACAAAGTGTTTCTGTCATCTCCTAGCTGTTTTGTTATCATCATGCATCTCACGTCACGCTCAATCAGGCTTCGTCCCATTCCTAATTCAAACAGGCAATCTTCCTCCAAGAGATCTTTCGCAATATCATCTTGCGAAATCGCAAAATCTTCTTCGAGGATCTTCAGGATTTGCAATGCAACCAAAGGATGATTTATTTTCATCGACTCGTACGTTCCGTTCACTTCATCCATCCGAAACCTTATGAGCAGCAACCTAGCCTGGGAACTGAGAGCCTCTTCCAGAGTTTCTCGTCCCCAAAATGATTGCTTCACTGTTGATACACCAAGGAGAGCTTCACACTTGGACACTGAAATGCAGGAATTTTTCACAAAGTGGTTTAACAGAGCCAGGTAACTGATCAGTTTTGTGTCTTTGGTCTCTCTTTCAATTCCCTTCAACATGTTGCCAACAGCCTTCCGAATGTACTCTTCTCTGAAACTTTCTTTCATAATCATGAAAGATAGAAACGTTTCGATTTCTTTATGCTCCTTCTTGATTTCTTTCAGTTTTTCTTCAAAAAGGTGTTTCTCATTTGCTGACAGCTGCTGCTCCAAATGCACGCTCTCCAAAATGCTTTTCTTTTTGCTTTCAATTGGGTCCTGTGAGCGCATGCAGTTCAGTATGATCACCACAGGAGTCTCAAAATGGACTTTGCTCTCGTAAACGGATGATCGAATGTGATAGGCCAAATTATTGACATTCTCCAACTCTTCCAAGTCATCAATGAGCAGCACAACTGGAGTGTAAACATCTGGATGAGATTCCCCAAATGTAAGCAATTTGACCACATGCGTACTGATCTCTTGGTAATCATGTTCATTGTCTTTCACAGCAGCGCACCTGTACTTCTTTTTCAGATGCCAAAGAACATGCCATGCCAGCGTTGTTCCCCCACATCCTGGGTGATGGAAAAGATTTACCGTCTTCACTGCAACATCACCTGTCTTTGCTGATTCAATACACTCCACCAATGAATCAAACTGGTCTCTTTTAATGAACGCATTTCCAGTTTTCTCTGCAAAGTAAAAATTCCAAGGACTGACCTTATCACCTCGATAAAAGGCCTCTTCACGTATCTTTCTGGATTCATCAAATTGTTCTTTCTGCAATTCTACTGGTGTGCCTTCACACTCATTTGAACACAAGATTTTTATACTTGATAAAAACTCTTCATCTGCAGCTTTCAATGTGCAATCGGTTCCAGAAGATGTGCGCAAGTAACGCTTGTCACTTCTTGTGGCTGACTTTATTTTCTGAATTGTACAGTTCACATGCTGCAAGCTTGACCTGCTTATTGACCTACTTTGTAACTCTTCTTCGGTCAACCTAGGCTTTGCAATGTTTGTCCAACTTTGAAAAGTCTCAGCACTCCCCGTTATGACCAGCACATCTTCCAGGCCACCCAATTCCTGGTAGAAATTGAAAAATATTTCCATAAAAGGATTAATTGGGTCCTGGATTTCAAGCAAGACAAGAAACACCACAATAACTCTTCGACGTGGTGTAATATCTTCATGGCAAAGAAACTGCACGAGGTTCCGGATCTCCATGCTGCGTTTCTTCCAGAACTCCCTTGGATCCATTGGCATGTCTCTTTTGTCAGTCATGCCTGCCCGTCCATTGCAAAAGATCCAACTTGTTTGCTTGTACAGATGCAAGTCTGTAACCATAGTTTCTTTGTCTTTGTTGTTATTTTCGACATATTGACGAGGGAAGTGAAGGTTGACAGCTTTCTCAGGTCGAACAATGCTGCAAAGACCTGATGCATTTGATTCTGGATCAAAGTCCAACACAGCGAGCCAATTAATATCCTGAACAAATTCAAGATCTTTCAGCTGATCTTTGGTTGCTTTATTTACAACCAAAATGTGTGTTTTGTACGGTGAATTGTCCAAAGTGCCTTTTCCTCCTGTTAACAGGAATTCCAACTTTTTGCCTTCATCTTCCCCCTTTACTGAAACCTTTGGCATATCTTCCTTGCTTTGCCTTTCTTTTGTCCATTTCTGAACATCATTGTTGAGCTTTATAACGCTATCAATGCGAATTCTTTCATTCTGATTTGCCTTTATGTCTGTGGTGGAAGCCCCATCTCTGAGATAGATATGACCATTATCAGCTTCCCATTTTCCTCCTGCAAAGACCATTTGCTTTGTGTTGTATACTTTATCTCCACATGTTGTACCTTTTGGGACAATATCAACCTCAATTACTTGTTTATTGAGGGTCACATAAGCTTGCGAGTTCACTTCAACAAATCTTGGGGGCCTCACACAATCTTTGGCATCATCTATGTCATTTTTATCAAAATATTTGGTGAAGTTCTTTTTCAAACAGTCTCCAAACTTGTCTCTGCTTCCATCATCCTGAACACCAACCACTTCCCCATGTACATATAGTGACGTTTGCTTTCCAGGCACCTTATCTCCCACCCCAAAATGAATTGTACCATTTGTGCGTCTGTTCATGCATCCTCCTGCAAACCTGAACACCTCATTGCAAAATTTCTTCATTTCTGATTCTTCATCTGCATCAAGACATTCAAACAGCTTGTATTCGTGTGCTGGCTCCAAGTAATTAAATTTGCCAGACTCTGGGGGCAGGACACCACCCTGAATGTAGCTTTGTCGAGAATACATTTTATCAAATGGGTGAGGAGAACAATAGAAATGATGAGAGCTTGGAATCTCAGAATCCACTAAAGAGGTACCACTTCCATTTTTGTCATCTGTGCTCTCATTCAATCCTTCTTGTTCATTGTCGCTCTCATTCAATCGTGAATAACACTTCCTTGTTTTTGACTTCTCTGGCTTGTTAATCTTGTGACTGTTTCCACTCTTTTTTGCTTTTTCTCTCTCTTTAGCTCCCATTTGTTTCAGGAATATGTCCCGTTTTTTTATCAAAATCAAGCTTGGACCAAGAGGAAGTCCAAACGCTTTCAGATCATCTTTGTCCATAACCTCTAGTAATAAACCTTGGCATTCTTCATTGTATAACTTATTGATGTGCTCTTGGGCAATTGGCACCTCAGTCATCAGCCAATGTTGCACATCATTCTTGTCCCAGTTCTCCATGTTTGCAGGCAGGAACCATTGGTCAGCAACAGCTGATGATTCCCCTACTGCTCCAGATCCTGTTTTCTGCCCTGCCAAAGAAAACAGGCTGAGATGTAGAAAAAGACGCTTGGTTGATCATGCCAGTACCAGAGGCACATAACATTTTCAAAACAAAATTAACCACCAACTCGTATAGATTAGCTACCCAACAGACAAGGCTCAGATCTAATGTTATAAACACTAAGTGGTGTTTTCTGGGATTGTGCAGGCAACGCATGCTCTGTAGCAAGATCTCTCCGAAAGGGATAGCTATAAGGGCGGAGAAATGGGTTGCAGTGATCGTCGGGAGTCAGGGAATGGCTGCCTCCATGGCTACACATGCCGTTTGATGCCATCTCCTATGGTGAACAACAAACTATCTCCCAAACTGTAATGTACGACATCTTTTTAGAATTACCAATTTCACCTACTCCTACCTCTTCATAACCTGCTTTTCAACATTCCCAACATCTCCTTTCACCCCATTCACAATATAGGTAGCAACGAGAATCTCTCGCGAGAACAATTATCCAAACTTCCTTCAGTCCCATTCACAACCTCGCGAGATATATCCCACGGAAAATTCATGTAATTTCCATTCTCAATTAAATGTGAGTAGCCTAATTTTTAAATACAGTGCCTTCCATAAGTATTCGAACAATGAAGTCTAATTTGTTATTGCTATGCACTCAATAAATTTCGATTTGAGATCAAAAGATGAATACGAGGCAATAGCACAGAAGATCAGCTTATTTATCTCGGTATTTTCATGCCTACATGTTTACCATTGTAGAACAATAGCATTTTTTATGATCAGTCCCCTCATTTTAGGCAGGCATAAGTATTAGAACAGATTAACTTAAAGTAAAATAAAGTAGTATAATAGTTAGTATTTGGTTGCATATCGCTTGCATGCAATAACTGCATCGAGCCTGTGACCCAATATCATCACCAAACTATTGGTATCTTCCTTTAAGATGTTTTGCCAAGCGTTTACTGCAGTCTCATTTTCAGTTGTTGTTTGTTTTGGTGGTTTTCTGACTTCAGTCTCAATCAAATCAAATTTCAGTTGAATTGAAAAGATCTAGAGTTAAAGGACGAAAAGAATTCAGTTCCATCAAAGTGAAATACAATAAAATTGTACAAAAAAATATATTATGCATATACAAGACCACTGCAAATAATAATCATACAATAAAATCAAACGAGATAATATCGTAAACTAGAACGACACTCTTTGACGTCACGATGTCGACTGATATGCCTCTGCCCACATTATTACGTCATTATAATACTTGCACGACGTTTGCTTTAAATCCATTCAGTTGTTCTCAAGTTATCACATTTTTACCTGACATGACCTCCTGACCCCAAAATTGAATCAGTTCATGTTTACATCATTAAACACACCTGCACCAAGTTTTAATTTGAATCCTTCCAGCTGTTCACAAGTTTAGTTGAGACCAAATTAGAGCTTTTTGGTGAAGCACATCATCTCTATGTTTACAGAAAACAAAATGAAACCTTCAAAGAGAAGAACACTTTCCCTACAGTCAAACATGGAGGAGGTTCAGTGATGTTTTGGGGCTGCTGTGCTGCCTCTGGCACTGGGTGCCTTGAATGTGTGCATGGCATCATTAAATCAGGAGATAACCAAGGCATTTTATTGCGCAATGTTCAACCCAGTGTCAGAAAGCTGAGTCTCCATCCAAGGTCATGGGTCTTGCAGTGGGACGATGACTCCAAACATACCTCAAAAACCATCCAGGAATGGTTCAAGACAAAACGCTGGACTGTTCTGAAGTGGCCAGCAATAAGTCCAGATCTGAATCCCATCCTCTTGGTAAGCCGTGACGTAACGCGCGCGTTTGGACCCGGAAACAGAATTATGACGCGGCACGTTACGTCATGGCTTACCAAGAGGATAACAACAAGACAGGAAGTCTAACAGCGGCGAAGCCGGGCTTGTAAAATATTATAAACCATAAACATATTATTAGCTTTTTAAATAGTCGCTAATGCCGTTTATAACATTAAACAAAGAAATTTGGAGGAATCCCGAAATCTGTGAGGTAAGTTTTACTTGCAGAACTGAGCGAAGATCTACTGTGATGAATATACCCCACAAGGGTTGGGTAATAACATGATCCTTCTGCCGGGCCTATAAGTACTGTGTCATTGGAAGACCAGTAACGCCGATGTGTTCGATATTTGATAATCATTTTAACAATTGGTTTGTTTGTTTTTCACACTGAATGAAAAACTTAAAGGTAGAGCATATCGATTGTGCTATCCTCTTGGTAAGCCATGATGTAACGCGCCGCGTCTTAGTTCTGTTTCCGGATCCAAACGCGCGCGTCACGTCACACTTATCAAGAGGATTGAACACCTGTGGGGAGATCTGAAAACAGCAGTTGGGAGAAGGCACCCCTAAAATCTGGGAGAACTGGAGCAGTTTGCACAAGAAGAGTGGGCCAAACTGCCAGTAGAGACGTGTAGGAAGCTCATCATGGCTAGAGGAAGCCCTTGACTGCAGTTATTTTGTCCAAAGGCCATGCGTGCTGCCCAATATTAAGTCGAGGGTGTCAATAATTTTGTCAATGCCATTTCTTTTTATTTTCTGATTTAAAAGGATATATTAAGCTCTGAATCAAAACAAAAGTTCAGTAATATTAACAATGAAATAAGGAATTGTGGAGACCAAATACTTTCAACTTATTTTTCATAAAAATTGTGAGGGATTTGAAAAAAGTGCACGGGTGCCAATATTTTTGGCCACGACTGTACCAGCTGAACCATGAAAGCACGATGGGTTTTTTTTGGTTTTGGTACACCAAGTCGAGGCTCGTGTAAGAGCTAACACATAGAACGGACAATAAAAGTGGCGGGAGACAAGAGGGGGAGAGAGAGGGAAGCACAACAACAGTGGAGAACAGGGACATCGGAAGATCTGTGGAAGGGAGTGGGCTTGGGGTGGGGTACATGGGATAAACAAGATGGACACCACAAGGACTTTCAGGAAAGAAAACGGAATTTGAAGGAGGTGGATTTGGGGTATATTAACGGGGGTAGAAACACTCATGGTTTTGAATGGGGGAAGATAAGAGATGGTGATGAATAGCTGTTTTAAAGACCTGGAGGTAGGTGTGGGATTGAAGAGAGTGCGGGAGTTTGTTCCAGAGGAACGAAAAAAGCACCAGCGAAAATTGGGAAGAGGGGCAGTGCCCCCACCTTCGTTTTTTTCAGTAGTTTATAATTAAGAAAAAAACATCCCGTATTTAAACGCGAGTAACAATAATGAACGTAACTGTATTTGGGATTTTACGTACACTGTAAGTACACTAACGAAGTAATGTAATGTAAGAACACATTAATTTTGGAAGTCAGACCTTGCTACCCATTATTAATATAAAGCCCTTGCCCCCCTCCCACCTCCCCCCACCCCCACCCCCACACAAATAAAAAAGTCAAACCGCGTATGGAAAAAAGAGGAATGAGAGAGTGAAGGTGAGCAGAAAGTCCTCTTTTTGGTAATTTCACCAGAAGAGGGTTACTGGCAGATCTTGTGCGTCCTGCAGGAATATTTGAGGGACAGATCACAGACAGAGCTGGGGGAGCTAGGCCGGAGAGGAGTCGGTGGAAGACAGAAAGACCACCAACCTGCCTGCTCTATGAGAGAGAAAGACCCTCAATTTATTGTTTGGTTATAATTGCTTGTTTTCTCACAACTTCTTGACTTGCTAGCTGCAATTAAACCTGTGTGGTATAAAGAACGCCATCTTGACATGTCCTGTTTGGGTTTGGGTAACTTATCCTGGGGGTAATTAGCCGAAGCGGTTTATTCCTCTCTGATATAAGACATGGTGCAGCACGTAATGTTGGTTTGTGGGCTAATTCACATCTGTTGCGTGGCTGCCGGCATGGTTCCCCATCTGCTTCAGTGATCTCACAGGTACGGTAAGCTGACACAGGGCATGAGCATCCGGTTAGAGGTGAGTGTTGTAGATGGCGGCTGTGATCTTTTTATAGATGCGGTGGCCTTTTAGAGTTATCTGTGATGACATCCATCACAATATAAACTTGAACGGCACTCGGTATAGCGCATACCTCTGCCAGACTGAACAGTTTATGTTTTGTATGCCACTGATAGGCCAGATTTGGAACCGGAACTGAACCAAACTCTAATCGGCTTGTCACCTACCATGGTCATCCACCAAGTTTTGTCAAAACCTATCCACAACTTATTGAGATATCATGCTATGTATTGTTTTTGTACCCATCTCTAAGAGTGAAGGATCACTTCAAATATTATCGTATCTGGATCCAGATCTTCCCAAAAATCTGATCAATTCGTCTTTGTCACATACCCACCCAATTGTCCACCAAATTTCATCCCAATCCGTCCATAACTTTTTGAGATATCCTGCTCACAGACAAACAGACTGGGATGAAAACATAACCTCTGGCCACCTTCGATAATAACAGGAAATCTAAATACCTGTGCTCGTCGACGTGGTCAAGTGGCTGCTTGTGGTGTGCTTCAGATGGCGGGGGACAGGCTTGCTGAGCGTCGTCTTGTTAAGGATTTCTTGAGCTGCCATGTGCTTGGCTTTCTTAACGGTGTTTGTTGTTTTCTCGCAGCATTGCTCACCTAGCACCAGCTGCACTGTGAAGAGCTACATCAGGGAAGACGACAATAAAGAGTGTTATCAAGGGGGTATAGTAAATGGATGCCAGACCATAAAATGGACCGTTGATGCATTGAAATACAGAGTGGCCCAAAAGGTATTACATGAGATACAACAAAACAACAACAGGCATTTAAAGGCCATTTTCCCTGCTAGAGCGGGGGTTAGCCTTGCGGTCCCCATGACAATCTTCTCCATATTGCCCTATTTTCTGCATCTCCCCTTGTTAACCCCCTTGCCTGCATTTCTTCTTCGACCATCTTCAGCCAAGTCTTTCTCGGTCTTCCCCATCCTCTACTTCCTTCTACATTCATTTCCATCACTCTTCTCAACCAGTCACTTTCATCCTTCCTCAACACATGACCAAACCATCTCAACCTGTTTCTCTTCACAGCATCCATCACAGGCTCTATTCCCATCATCTTTCGCAATTCATAATTTGTCTTCCTCTCTCTCAACGATACTCTGCACTTCCACCGAACCATTCGCATTTCCACCCTTTCCAGCCTTCGTTGCTGCTCTACGTTCATTACCCATGTCTCGCTCCCATAAATCATAACACTTCTCACACATGCAGCATACACCTTTCCCTTCAGCTTCAACGACACTCCCCTCTTCGTCAGCACGCCACTCAGTTCCCGAAACTTCTTCCATGCACATCTCACTCGAGCAACCGCTGCTGAGTCTGATCCACCTTCTCCATTCAGCATGTCTCCTAGGTAACAAAATGTTTTCACACCTTCCAGCTTCACGCCGTCTCCAAGATCCAACTCAACATTTCCTCCATCTGCAGCTCCCTCTGTGCACACCTTACACTTGAATGTAGCGGCCACACTGGTTAATGACCCTCTCAGACCACAACATTTTTGATGAACCCACTCAGAGCACATTGTACATTGAATGGAATTCACTCCGACACCCTTCCTGCACACAGCACACGGCCACTTCCCAGTTCTTTCCACCTCACCACATGCTTTTCCACTTGCCATCACCTTCGTTTTTCCGATATTCACCTTCAGACCTTTTGTCTCCATACATTCCTTCCACTTGTTCATCTTCTCCTTCAGTCCATCCATACTTTCTGCAATCAACACCAGATCATCTGCATACAACAACTCCCACGGTAAACCCTCCTTTACGTTCCGAGCCAGTACCTCCATCACAGCTACAAATAGTAGTGGACTTAGTACCGACCCCTGATGCACTCCCACCTTCATCTCAAACTCACCACTGTTCCCGTCCTTCGTCCTTACAGCTGTGCGTGCTCTTTTGTACATTGCGATCACCACTCTGATCAACCATTCCTCCATTCATAACTTCCTCAATGCCCATGTCACGACTTCACGTGGAACCCTATCGAATGCTTTCTCCAGATCAACAAACCCAAGAAATAACTTCCTCCTCTTCTCCATGTACTTCTCCTGCAACTGCCTCACAATAAAAAGCGCATCTGTCGTTCCTCTTCCTGGCATAAATCCAAACTGCATTTCGTCAATCTCCACTTTCTTCCTTATCCTCCTCTCCAACACCCTTTCCAATACCTTCATTCCATGCTCCAATAACTTTATCGCTCGATACGAGCCACAGTCCAGAGGGTCACCTTTCCCCTTGTATAGAGGGACGAAGGTACTCAATTCCCAATCCACTGGAATGCGGCCTTCTTTCACCACCAGATTACAGATCTCTGCCATTCTCTTCACACCCCAATTTCCTGCTGCCTTCAACATATCTCCCACAACTCCCGTCGGCCCTCCCGCTTTTCTACTCTTCATTGCTTTTATCGCTTCCTCAACTTCCTTCTCGGTTATCTTCTCTGCCGGTCCTAAAACTGGGTTACTCTCTATGTTGCCATCCCATTCATTCTCTGTATTCAACAGTATTTCCATATATCTCTTCCATCTTCCTTTAATTCCATCTGGGTCCACAACGATTTGTCCCACTTCATCCTTCAAGCAACTCACCCCCATCACATCACACCTCTCTTTCGCTATCTGCTTTGCAATCCTGAATACCGCTCTCTGACCCTCTTCCGAATCCAAGCGTTCTTCGAACATTTTCCTACATGCCTCCTGTGCCTTTGCTACCTCTTTCTTTGCAGCCTTCTTGGCTGCCTTATAACTTTCATGCTCTGCCTTTTCTGCCCCCGTACCCTTTGCCTTCTGCTACTCCTTGAACTTCTTGCTCTTCTCGTCGATCTTCTTTCCAACTTCATCATCCCACCACCATGTTTCCGAGTGCCTCGGTGGTCCTTTTGTCCATCCACATACCTCACCAACGGCTCCAAACAGACTATCTTTCATTGACATCCAACCACTTTCAAGCTCAACCACATCATCCTCGACCATACTCAGCCTCTCTTTTAATGCCTCCCTCACTGTCACCTCTTTCAACCTCCACACCTTCATTCTCGGTTGGTACTTCACCCGCCGAGCTCTCCTCGCACCTTTCACCCTTATGTCACAGACAACCAAGTGGTGCTGTGAAACAGCCTCTTCCCCCGGGATCACCTTTGTGTCCCGGAGGTGCCCCCTATCTCGCCTACGCACCATCAGGTAGTCAACGGTTGTCGTCGACCCACCTGACGTGTATGTAACAAGCTTATTATCCTCTTTCTGGAACTGAGTATTACAAATCAACAAAACTATTACATGAGATACGAATTTATAATATCATGGAAATATTTGCACATGAGACAACATGAAGATAAACTTGGCCAGCAACCTAAAAGCAAAATGAAATAAATTATCACAATGACTGCTTCAAAAAAAAAATTGAAACAATACGCAACTGGAACAAAATAATCGATGACGCATTTTCTCAGTAAACTGTTTTGAGGCACCATATATTTATTTATAAAGGACTTTCAATTCATATGGATCACGTGGGCCAACTTTCATTGCTGACCTTGGCATGAGGAGGACCCTCTTCCTTGATGACCTTGTACTGTGGCTTCAGATTGTTGAAATGAGCAAGTTCGTTCAGCAGACTCATTGGTGTCTTCTCCTTGAGGTCAGCCTGGCTCTCTGGCAAAGAACCTGTTGACAAGGCCCACGAGTCTTAAGGCGAGATGGAATTCATGCAGGCCTACCTATTTGTTTTAAACCCCAGTGCCATATAGAATACTAGAGTTTCTGAACTTAACAACAGGCACCATGTTAAGTGCGTGAATTACGATCTCCTGGCATGTACCATTGAGACCTTAAGGACTTTTAGATCCCTTAGACGTTACAGACCTTGTATTTTAGACCTTCGACGTGAGACCCTTTGAACTCTCAGACCCCTTACACCCTTTGGATCTTTACAAACCTTTGACTGTCGACCTTTCAGATATTTAAACTTTTTAGTCCGACGTGGAGATCGGTTTCTGAGGTTTGGGACATGGAATGCAGGGACAATGACAGGGAGATCAGGAGAAGTGGTGGAAGTATTGGTCAGAAGAAGAGTGGACATACGGATATGGTGTGAGAAATGGAGAAGGTGAAAGGATTTTGGAATTTGCTGATGGAGCTGATTTGTTGATTTGTAATACTCAGCTCCAGAAAGAGGATAATAAGCTTGTTACATGCACGTCAGGTGGGTCGACGACAACCGTTGACTACCTGATGGTGCGTAGGCGAGATAGGGGGCACCTCCGGGACACAAAGGTGATCCCGGGGGAGGAGGGTGTTTCACAGCACCACTTGGTTGTCTGCGACATAAGGTTGAAAGGTGCGAGGAGAGCTCGGCGGGTGAAGTACCAACCGAGAATGAAGGTGTGGAGGTTGAAAGAGGTGACAGTCAGGGAGGCATTAAAAGATAGGCTGAATATGGAAGAGGATCTGGTGGTTGAGCTTGAAAGTGGTTGGATGTCAATGAAAGATAGTCTGTTGGGAGCCGTTGGTGAGGTATGTGGATGGACAAAAGGACCACCGAGGCACTTGGAAACATGGTGGTGGGGTGATGAAGTTGGAAAGAGGATGTGATGAGAAGAGGAAGAAGTTCAAGGAGTGGCAGAAGGCAAAGGGTATGGGTGCAGAAAAGGCATAGCATGAAAGTTATAAGGCAGCCAAGAAGGCTGCAAAGAAAGAGATAGCAAAGGCACAGGAGGTATGTAGGAAAAAGTTCGGAGAATGCTTGGATTTGGAAGAGGGTCAGAGAGCGGTTTTCAGGATTGCAAAGCAGATAGCGAAAGAGAGGTGTGATGTGATGGGGGTGAGTTGCTTGAAGGATGAAGTGGGCCAAATCGTTGTGGACCCAGATGGAATTAAAGGAAGATGGAAGAGATATATGGAAATATTGTTGAAAGCAGAGAATGAATGGGATGGCAACATAGAGAGAAACCCAGTTTTAGGACCAGCAGAGAAGATAACCGAGAAGGAAGTTGAGGAAGCGATAAAAGCAATGAAGAGTAGAAAGGTGGGAGGGCCGTCGGGATTTGTGGGAGATATGTTGAAGGCAGGGGGAAATTGGGGTGTGAAGAGAATGACAGAGATCTGTAATCTGGTGGTGAAAGAAGGCCGCATTCCAGTGGATTGGGAACTGAGTACCCTCGTCCCTCTATACAAGGGCAAAGGTGACCCTCTGGACTGCGGCTCGTATCGAGCGATAAAGTTATTAGAGCATGGAATGAAGGTATTGGAAAGGGTGTTGGAGAGGAGGGTAAGGAAGAAAGTGAAGATTGACGAAATGCAGTTTGGATTTATGCCATGAAGAGGAATGACAGATGCGCTTTTTATTGTGAGGCAGTTGCAGGAGAAGTATAGGGAGAAGAGGAAGAAGTTGTTTCTTGGGTTTGTTGATCTGGAGAAAGCATTCCATAGGGTTCCATGTGAAGTAGTGACATGGGCATTGAGGAAGTTAGGAGTGGAGGAATGGTTGATCAGAGTCGTGATGGCAATGTGCAAAAGAGAGAGCTTACAGAGACACAGCTGTAAGAACGAAGAACGGGAACAGTCGTGAGTTTGAGGTGAAGGTGGGAGTGCATCAGGGGTCGGTACTAAGTCCACTACTATTTGTAGCTGTGATGGAGGTGCTGGCTCGGAACGTAAAGGAGCGTTTACCGTGGGAGTTGTTGCATGCAGATGATCTGGTGTTGATTGCAGAAAGTGTGGATGGACTGAAGGAGAAGATGAACAAGTGGAAGGAATGTATGGAGACAAAAGGTCTGAAGGTGAATATCGGAAAAACGAAGGTGATGGCAAGTGGTAAAGCATGTGGTGAGGTGGAAAGAACTGGGAAGTGGCCGTGTGCTGTGTGCAGGAAGGGTGTCGGAGTGAATTCCATTCAATGTCCAATGTGCCCTGAGTGGGTTCATCAAAAATGTCGTGGTTTGAGAGGGTCATTAACCAGTGTGGCAGCTACATTCAAATGTAAGGTGTGCACAGAGGGAGCTGCAGATGGAGGAAATGTTGAGTTGGATCTTGGAGACGGCGTGAAGCTGGAAGGTGTGAACACATTTTGCTACCTCGGAGACATGCTGAATGGAGAAGGTGGATCAGACTCGGCAACGGTTGCTCGAGTGAGATGTGCATGGAAGAAGTTTCGGGATCTGAGTGGCGGGCTGACGAGGAGGGGAGTGTCGTTGAAGCTGAAGGGAAAGGTGTATGCTGCCTGTGTGAGAAGTGTTATGATTTATGGGAGCGAGATATGGGTAATGAACGTAGAGCAACAACGAAGGCTGGAAAGGGTGGAAATGCGAATGGTTCGGTGGATGTGTGGAGTATCGTTGACAGAGAGGAAGACAAATGATGAATTGCGAAAGATGATGGGAATAGAGCCTGTGATGGATGCTGTGAAGAGGAACAGGTTGAGATGGTTTGGTCATGTGTTGAGGAAGGATGGAAGCGACTGGTTGAGAAGAGTGATGGAAATGAATGTAGAAGGAAGTAGAGGACGGGGAAGACCGAGAAAGACTTGGCTAAAGATGGTCGAAGAAGAAATGCGGGCAAGGGGGTTAACAAGGGGAGATGCAGAAAATAGGGCAAAATGGAGAAGATTGTCATGGGGACCGCAAGGCTAACCCGCGCTCTTGCAGGGAAAATGTCCTTTAAATGCCTGTTGTTGTTGTTGTTGTTGTTTTCGTTGAGAAAGCAGCAATATTTATCATACAAAAGTAGCATTCAGAGTGATGATTCGTTGGCTCACTCCATATCATTGGCACAGCAAAAGGCATTCACTTCCTTTTTCCACTGAACCACTGTGTAAGCCCCGAGTTACACACGGTGCAGAAAACATGAGGTGCTCAGCTCTTGTCTTGGTCTCCAACTTTACATTCAAAATAATACTTGTAAGCAGCTTTCACCCTCTTGGTAAGGTTCTTGCACTGGCTACGTGGAGTGTATTTCCCACAGATATAAAAAAAAGTTATCAGGGTGATTCACACAGCCTCACATATTCATGATGCCTGCAGTAACATATGCCTAACCTGAAAATATACAGAAAAGTTTATTGGGTTATAACCTGAAAATATATAGATACTATTGGCATGATATGGGGGAGGGGTGGGAGGGACACAGTGGGTGAACAAGATGGAAACAGCCACAAACATTCTATCACAGAATGGAAGGAAAAGCTGGAAATTTGGAAAGCGGTGGATTTGTGGAAGGTTAATGGGGGTAAAAAATATCATAGCTGTTACTTATTACAGTCAATTTTTCATTTAAAAAAATGTTTGGAAAAGCTGATGACTCTCATTGTCTGAATAAAATATACATCACGACTCCCACCCCACCCCTTCCCACGCCACCTCCCCCCAAGCCCTCTCCCTCCCACACATTCCCGATGTCCCTCACAAATGTTGTGTTTATGTGCTTCCCCTTCTCTCCCCATCTCGTCCACCGCTCCCCTTTTTATATACTTTGGTTGTTTGTCTGTTTGATGTGTTTGTGTGATAAGTGTTAGCTATTTCACGAGCCTCGATTATGTATACAAAAAAAAAAAATCACGACAAGGCAGATTATATATGGTCTTTTTATATTCTCAGCTCAACTTTTTATATACATCACGACAAAGTTTATCTTGGAAAGAGGTGTTGGGTGCTCTACCTGCTACTTCTGTGCCTACTTCTGTGGCCAGTCTATTTGTTGCAGGTTTCCCAGCCATCGATGCTGGACCACTTGGAACTCCTTTTTTCCCCATCAATGCTGGGTCACCGTTTGCCGCTTTGTTAGCCATTGATGTCGGACCACCGGTCGCTGCATTGTTCACCACCGATGACGGGCTACTGGCCACTGCTTTGTTGCTCAACGATGCTGGCCTTGCAGCTGTTGATTTGCCAGCCATAGATGCAGGGCCATTGGTTGGTGTTATAACGGCCACTGGTGCCAGGGTACTGGTCGCTGCTTTGCTGGTCACAGATGCTCGGGCCAGGGTACTGGTCGCTGCTTTGCTGGTCACAGATGCTCGGCTATCGGCTGCTGCTTTGTCGGACACAGACGCCTGTTCACCAGCCCCTGCTTTTCTGGCCAGAGACACTGTTCCAACAGCTGTTTCTTTGCTGGCCAGAGAGACCGTTCCACCAGCCCCTGCTTTGATGACCAGAGAGACCGTTCCTACAGCCCCTGCTTTGCTGGCCAGAGAGACCGTTCCACCAGCCCCTGCTTTGCTGGCCAGAGAGACCGTTCCACCAGCCCCTGCTTTGCTGGCCAGAGACACCGTTCCACCGGTATCTGCTTTGCTGGCCAGAGACACCGTTCCACCGGTCCCTACTTTGCTGGCCAGAGAGACCGTTCCACCGGTCCCTACTTTGCTGGCCAGAGACACCGTTCCACCGGTCCCTGCTTTGCTGGCCAGAGACACCGTTCCACCGGTCCCTGCTTTGCTGGCCAGAGACACTGTTTCTCTGACCGTTGCCTTGCCAGGCACAGATTCTGCGCCACCAGCTGTTGATTTGCCGGCCACAGATGCTGGGCCAGAGGCCACAGCTTTGCCGGCCATATACGTGGATTTTCCGGTCACAGGAGTTGAGCCAGCAGCCACAGATTTGCCGGCCATAGACACAGATTTGCCGCCCACAGGAGTTGGGCGAGAGGCCGCATCTTTGCCGACCACAGGCGTGGATTTCCCAGCCACAGACAGGGCATTGCCAGCCCCTGCTTCTCCAGCCACAGATGGTGGGCCACCTGCTTTGCCGGCCATTGATACTGGATTACTTGGTTAAAACTCTTTTCTTCACCTGAAGATAATCCACCTTTTTTGCTTCAGCAGCCAGTAAAGGAGGAGTACTCGTCGTTCCGATTGAGCCACCCTCCAGGCCTACTTAATTGGCACCAACAGTGGTTGCAGGCTTTGCATTGGCACCACCTTGCAGGTGGACATTGTGTTGCGACATCCTCAAGTCTAGGAAATAAAGGACAAAAACACACCACCAAATTGTATTAATCCTCCGCAATTATTTTAAACATTTTAAATTTTTTTAATTTTTCTTTTGTGAAATAATTTGGTGTTGTGTGGCGTAATTCAGATTCATAATGGTAATATTTATCAGAATTATAAAATAATTGACATTAAAAGAGTTTTTAAAAGTCTTTAATTTAGATACCACAAACGTGTCCAAACAAAACTACGAAGTCGAAGCCTTTAACGGCCAAAATATAATCCACAAGCTTGGCCGAAGTCTTTCACAACCTTGCTGGCCAGGCCTGATGTTTGAGTAAGAATTTTGATTCCTTCTTGGTGCTGGTAATAACTCGACCAGTTTTCGCGAATGGCAGATGAGACACACAGCTCAATGCTGCACTTTGGAATACAACAATGTGCCCGTTAAGCACCAATCCAAAATGATATAATCGGGTCAGGAATTGCGTCCGATCGAAATAGTTATACAAGGAATGGAGATGCAAAAACAATCAGGCTACCTAAATTTATATGTACTGTATATACTAGCAAGGTTCAGCTCGCTACGCTCGAACCACCACACGTTGCTGCAGAGGCACGGACTTGTTTAATCTGAGGATAATGACTTTATTGAACTTGAGTTGCTATGATTTACACCAATCATAATACAAACATTTGTTTTGTATGAATGTATTTGTAATATTGGTGATATTCTTTATTTGTAATTTATTTGCAATCAAAAAAGTCCAAGTGGTGCAAAGCTCCAACGTCCAGATGGCCAAGGGTCCAAGCTGTCTAATCGGTCTGATGGGTGCAGGGGGTCTAAATGGTGTTGAGGTCTAAGTGGTCGAAAGGGACTTAAGGGGTGTAAAGGCTTAAAGGGTATATAAGGTTGGAATGGTGAAGGGATCTCAAGGTGTCTAAAGTATTGAAAGGGTCTTCAAAGTAAAAGTGGTCTTGAGGATCTTTAGGGTCTTGAGGATCTTGGGGTTTAATGGGTCTAAAGGGTCTTTTGGGTCTTACAGGTCTTCAGGGACTTTTGGGTCTTCTGGGTCTTTTGGTTGTTGTATTGTATCCCTGTTATTAATTTTCCCAGTGTGTACCACAGTTTAGAATAGGTACACCGTATCCCCGCGTGTCGTAATAGGCGACTAAAAGGATTGGCGTCAGGAAGGGCATCCGGCCATAAAACATTGCCTCAAAAAGGGAACCATGACAATTACAATTACATATGGGCAGGGTACAGCCCGAAGTACCCCATGGGGGTCCTCACCCCCTCTTGTCAAAAAGCAAGGTGGGGAACCCAATCGAAGCAAGGGTGGAAATCACTCCAATTATGACGACGAAACGTCTGATGCTCCACGTGGAGATCGGTTTCTGAGGTTTGGGACATAGAATGTGGGAACAATGACAGGGAGATCAGGAGAAGTGGTGGAAGTATTGGTCAGAAGAAGAGTGGACACATGTTGTGTGCAGGAGACGAGATGGAAGGGAAGTGGTGTGAGAATAGTGAAGGGTAGGCAGGGACAGAAATACAAGTGTGTGTGACAAGGGTGCCCGGAAGTCGTGAATGGTGTTGGTGTCCTGTTTTCTGAGGGGTTTTTAGACAGTGTGGTCAGTGTGAATAGAGTAAGTGAAAGGTTGATGATGGTGAAAATAACGATTGGAAAGCTCTTGGTGAACGTCATCTCAGGATATGCTCTGCAGGTTGGTCGGAGCAATGAAGAGAAGGACAAGTTCTGGTGTGTGATAGAGAAGCTGATGGAAAACGTGAAAGATGAGGAAATTGATGTGGTAGGTCGAGACCTAAATGGACATGTGGGAAGGAGTATGGACGGTTTTGAGGGAGTTCATGGGGGTTACGGTTATGGTGTGAGGAATGGAGAAGGTGAAAGGATTTTGGAGTTTGCTGATGGAGATAATTTGTTGTTTTGTAATACTCAGTTCCAGAAAGAGGAGAATAAGCTTGTTACATACACGTCAGGTGGGTCGACGACAACCGTTGACTACCTGATGGTGCGTAGGCGAGATAGGGAGCACCTCTGGGACACAAAGGTGATCCCGGGGGAGGAGGCTGTTTCACAGCACCACTTCGTTGTCTGCGACATAAGGGTGAAAGGTGCGAGGAGAGCTCGGCGGGTGAAGTACCAACCGAGAATGAAGGTGTGGAGGTTGAAAGAGGTGACAGTAAGGGAGGCATTAAAAGAGAGGGTGAGTAGGGTAGAGGCTGATGTGGTTGAGCTTGAAAGTGGTTGGATGTCAATGAAAGATAGTCTGTTGAGAGCCGTTGGGGAGGTATGTGGATGGACAAAAGAACCAACGAGGCACTCGGAAACATTGTGGTGTGATGATGAAGTTGGAAAGAGGATTGACGAGAAGAGGAAGAAGTTCAAGGAGTGGCAGAAGGCGAAGGGTACGGGGGAAGAAAAGGCAGAGCATGAAAGTTATCAGGCAGCCAAGAAGGCTGTAAAGAAAGAGGTAGCAAAGGCGCAGGAGGCATGTAGGAAAATGTTCAGAAAACGCTTGGATTCGGAAGAGGGTCAGAGAGCGGTATTCAGGATTGCAAAGCAGATAGCAAAAGAGAGGTGTGATGTGATGGGGGTGGGTTGCTTGAAGGATGAAGTGGGACAAATCGTTGTGGACCCAGATGGAATTAAAGGGAGATGGAAGAGATATATGGAAATGCTGTTGAATGCAGAGAATGAATGGGACGGCAACATCAAGAGTAATCCAGTTTTTGGACCGGCAGAGAAGATAACGGAGAAGGAAGTTGAGCAAGCGATAAAAGCAATGAAGAGTAGAAAAGCAGGAGGGCCGACGGGAGTTGTGGGAGATATGTTGAAGGCAGCAGGAAGTTGGGGTGTGAAGAGAATAACAGAGATCTGTAAACTGGTGGTGAAAGAAGGCCGCATTCCAGTGGATTGGGAACTGAGTACCCTCGTCCCTCTATACAAGGGGAAAGGTGACCCTCTGGACTGTGGCTCGTATCGAGCGATAAAGTTATTGGAGCATGGAATGAAGGTAATGGAAAGGGTGTTGGAGAGGAGGATAAGGAAGAAAGTGAAGATCGACGAAATGCAGTTTGGTTTTATGCCAGGAAGAGGACCGACAGACGTGCTTTTTATTGTAAGGCAGTTGCAGGAAAAGTACATGGAGAAGAGGAAGAAGTTGTTTCTTGGGCTTGTTGATCTGGAGAAAGCATTCAATAGGGTTCCACGTGAAGTAGTGACATGGGCATTGAGGAAGTTAGGAGTGGAGGAATGGTTGATCAGAGTGGTGATGGCAATGTACGAGAGAGCGTGCACAGCTGTAAGGATAAAGGACGGGACAGTGGTGAGTTTGAGGTGAATGTGGGAGTGCATCAGGGCTCGGTACTAAGTCCACTACTATTTGTAGCTGTGATGGAGGTGCTGGCTCTGAATGTAGACCAGGGTTTGCCGTGGGAGTTGTTGTATGCAGATGATCTGGTGTTGATGGCGGAAAGTATGGATGGACTGAAGGAGAAGATGAACAAGTAGAAGGAATGTATGGAGACAAAATGTCTGAAGGTGAATATAAGAAAAACGAAGGTGATGGCAAGCGGTAAAGCATGTGGTGAAGTGGAAAGAACTGGGAAGTGACCTCGTACTGTGTGCAGGAAGGGTGTCGGAGTGAACTCCATTCAATGTACAATGTGCGCTGAGTGGGTTCATCAAAAATGTAGTGGTCTGAGAGGGTCATTAACCAGTGTGGCAGCTACATTCAAATGTAGGGTGTGCACAGAGGGAGCTGCAGATGGAGGAAATGTTGAGTTGGATCTTGGAGACAGCGTGAAGCTGGAAGGTGTGAAAACATTTTGCTACCGAGGAGACATGCTGAATGGAGAAGGTGGATCAGATTCAGCAATGCTTGCTGGAGTGAGATGTGCATGCAAGAAGTTTCGGGAACTGAGTGGCATGCTGACGAGGAGGTGAGTGTCGTTGAAGCTGAAGGGAAAGGTGTATGCTGCATGTGTGAGAAGTGTTATGATTTATGAAAGCGAGACATGGGTAATGAATGTAGAGCAGCAACGAATGCTGGACGGGTGGAAATGCGAATGGTTCGATGGATGTGCGGTGTATCGTTGAGAGAGAGGAAGACAAATGATGAATTGCGAAAGATGATGGGAATAGAACCTGTTGTGGATGCTGTGAAGGGAAACAGGTTGAGATGGTTTGGTCATGTGTTGAGGAAGGATGAAAGTGACTGGTTGAGAAGAGTGATGGAAATGAATGTAGAAGGAAGTAGAGGACGGGAAAGACCGAGAAGGACTTGAGTAAAGGTGGTGGAAGAGGAAATGCGGGCAGGGGTTAACAAGGGGAGATGCAGAAAATAGGACAAAATGGAGAAGATTGTCATGGGGCCACAAGGCTAACCCCCACTCTAGCAGGGAAAATAGACTTAAAATGTCTGTTGTTAAAAACATTTCATTCAAAAAACGTGTCTCCGACCAGTTCCCATGGAAATAGGAATTCAGTTCAAAACTATTATAAAGTTAAATTTAAAAAAACAACCCCAGAATGAGAATTACAGCGTCACTTAAATAAATGTATATATACACTTCTTGTAAAATCACAACATGTAGTACATCTTGTCAGATATAATTCCAGATTTGGAGATTATTTCGTTTACAGCATCCAATCCTCATATCCGAATCCAGATTTTGATGATATTGTTACGTTTGTAGGGGGTAGGCAGTGATTACTTTAGTCCAGGTAGATTTGCATAGATTGGTGTGCTCCGACTGTCGCGAAGAAAAAGAACCACCTCGATGTACTTTTGGTAGGGACTTTGTATTAGACCAGACTGTCGGGTTAAGTTTGTATTTTCGTCCCCATTACGAGGAGTGGGGTATGTTAATTAGCTCAGGGATTATGGGTAATTATCCCTTGTACGTCGTTACCTCTGTACTTTATTTCATATGTCCCGTTTTGGCACCACACCATAGACACGTAGCCACGCAATCGCCCACATTTAAACACCCTAATAAAAACATACCAGAAGTCATACATCAAGCCCTACCACTGACAACCCCGACTTGGGAAGCGCACAGGTTGGGCAGGCCGAGGCCACGCCACGAGGAGCCGTGATTGGGCGGGGTTTTTGATTGACGGGAAGGACTGGTAATAAGCACACACTGATTGGTGAAGCACAAAAGATGGCGTCAGAGCAGTGTGTACAAAGTAGTTGGAGCGGCGGACATTTTCCCTTCTCGTCTGGATGCCATAGCGAACGGTCGTTGTTGCTCCTCTCCTCCCCCTTCTCGGATTTGGGTCTGGCAGTGACGGTTGTGTGCCTGCAACTTCTCCTCGTCCCCTTGTTCGTCTGGCGTCTGGGCATTGAGAGCGAACGTTCCCTCTTGAGCCTCTTGTTACCCAGTGCTCACGAAGCAAAAAGCGGAGTTAAGCATTCAAGTGCGTACGTGTGCCGTGTCTGCATTTTAAAAATTCATTTTCTCGGCAACCGTTGGTCCGATTGACATGAAAGTTTCACCATAGGAGGGCCTCCTCCTGTAGAATATTTTAATGATTATTATGGCGTCATATCTCATGTGGTACAGGCGTTATCTTGGAAAAACTTCGCACCTCTATATCTCTGAAACCACTCCATGGAAAAATTGAGACCTGGCTCATTGTCAACTACTCCGCATGGGGAATAAGATATGTAATGATGATGTCATCGGTGCCTTCGTTATGACATCATAATTTGACAAATACAACACTTATCTATCCGATCATTATAAAAAAAAATTCAGCAACTGTTGGTCTAATAGACACGAAAATTTCACCATAGGAGCACCTCCTCCTTTAGAATATTGGAACGATAATCATGACGTCATAGGTCATGTGGTGCAGGCGCCATCTTGGAAAAACCGAAAAATGTTGCACCTCTATATCTCCAAAACCGCTGCATGGAAAAAATTTAAACATGGCTCATTGTAAAGAATGGGAAATAGGTGTTGTTAACGATGACATCATTGGTTCCATAATTATGACGTCATAATTCGACAGGGAAAACGCTTATTGTGATCAGATTGAAATGTATTGAGCGTGATCTCTGCAACAATTATATTTGAGAATATAAATTTATGATGTCATCGCTCACGTGGTCTTGCAGCCATATTGGATCAAAGCCAAAAAATGTTCAAAAACAGAAGAGTTGGCTCGCAACAAGTTGACTGCGCAGGGTAAGTATTCTATGAATACCATCTAGTTCCAAAAAGAGATAGTGGACGGTTGTGCTTCGGTCTCTGCACGGGGAGGCTTCATCGCGAGCGCCGTGTTCCGGCATCGGGCTGGTGTTCGTGAGGCGGAAGAGCCACGGACGGAGAGCTGCGGTTTTCCCCAAGCAAGAACGACGAGCTGCGCGACAATTCCTGTTTGTTTCGCGCGCGAGGCCCGGAGTGAGCGCGACACACCTCAAGGCCTGGTTTTTACTGCCCACGCACTGTGCGGAAAAGAGAGCGCATTTTACCACGAAGGCCTGAGACGACTTTGACGATTCCTGGCAAGACGCACCCATCAGTGAGTTAAGTGCACACAGACGCATATTTATTTCCAGTTATTTTATCCTTCGTCTGTTTTCAAGTCTGTTTGTGGGGACGTCCCGTATAGGAATTTAGTTTATTGTGCATTTTCTTTGTACCGGCATTTATTTAAATAAAGCTGTTATTTTTTGACATTTTAAATCCGTTTTCGTTTGAGTTATGTTTTGCAGGTTTGGGGACTGGCGGTGTGATCCGTGATGGTAAGCGCTCCGGTCTCCCCTCCGTCTTGCTTCCCCCCACGCTTATTATCCGCCATTGGACGGAACGCTTCGGAGTTAAAGCTCGTTTGGCCTTCCGTGCGACCCAAAGGTGTTCACCAAGGGTAGTCACGTGACAATATGCTTCAATTATGGAATGATAAGGCAAGGCAAGGCAAGGCAAGGCATGTTTGAGTGGGCCGAAACAAAATGGCGGCTTAAGAACTCAGCGAGGTGCAATGGGATGACCAAGAATGTGGGCTGCCACATTGGTAAGCCACCACATCGGTTTTTTTTTCTCATGAGTACCTCATGAATCATCTTTAAAAAGGGTGTTATAACACACCCAAACACCCAGTTTTCATCCTGGCAATCTGGTGGAGGTCCAGGTGTATGCATGCAAAGTTTAGGGCCGCTAGGTTTCATGATTTTGGAGTTATGGAGGAGACGGACGGACGGACGGACACTGCCTTTTATTATTATAGACTAGCAAAAGTAACCGGCGTTGTCGGGTAACGAGTCGTTTCCTGACGGGAATATGATATACGCAAGCTGGGTCCATCATCTTGAGGGAATTTTAAAATTCCCTCTACAGTGGGTGCAGGTACAGTGGACTCTGATGGAGTGGAGTGACACCCTATTCCCTGCAAGTGGGAATTAAGTTAAAAATTATTTTTAGGTTTATGAGGATTTTCCCTGTTTTCCAACCGGGGGAACTTGTTAGCCGATGTCTGTGACTTAGGGGTGTGCTACGATGACCACGACAGCACTTGGATTCCGGCTCCAGATCGAGTGGCCCGAATAATCCTCTAGGATTCCAAATAAACCTCTTCCTCGGTATAATAAGGGGTCAAAAGGGGTCCTCATGCTCTTCCTGATGCGCAAGTATTCGCCCGACACACTGTCCATATGAGTCCTGCTCTACTGGCAAAAGTTGCAGCTCCAACATGGCTTGCAATTGTGCGAGTATCGCTTTGCGCCGCCTCGCTCTACAACACACGCACAATTGGTCCCCGCGCTCTTTGTGCACCGTACAAGCCGTCGTGAGAAGAATCGCACCTGGTCCTTCGATCGTTCGTTCTGCACTACATGCAGCAACTATAAACGTCGATAGAAAAACCCGGACACACCGTACGACAGAGTGCGCGCCGACCCGAAAACGCCGAGAGAGACGCCACGAGCACGGGACCTCGCGATGTATTTATCAGAAATCACTGCAATGTAAAAATTGCACCTCGTTCGTTCCGGGCATAGCGGGAGTACGAACCAAAGGCTCACTCAGCAGCCGGCGGAGATTTATTTGCACGATTGGGGGGGGAAGAGTGAGGGGGGACTGGACAATTTGGGGGAAAAAAAGTTCCTCTTGTTACTGAACGAAAAACACACACGCGCACACACACATACACACACACACGCGCATACACACATGCACAAACACGCGTATGCACGTGCACATACACAAACACACGTGTGCACGCGCACATAGACAAACACGCGTGTGCACCCGCACATACACACACATGCACAAACACACACACACACACACACACACACACACACACACACACACACACACACACACACACACACATACACACACACACACGTACACACACACACACGCACGTACATACATACACGTACACACATGCACAAACACGCGTGTGCACACGCACATACACACACATACACACACACACACACGTACATACATACACGTACACACACACACACACACATACATACATACACGTACATACACACACACACACACACACACACACACACATACGTACACACACACACTCACGCACACACAAATACATTTTAGGGGAACTGGTGCTGGTCACGGGGCGTATGGGTTTGAGCGATGTGTCTGCATGCCAAGATAACAGTACTTCGCACCCATCTCCTTTGCTAAAGCTTTACCAACTGTCAATAAACACTCCTTGATTCTCTGTAATTGGATACCGTGAAATGGGGTGAATAGGTCGTTGCACACACACACGTGCACGCACACACACACACACACACACGTGCACACACACACACGCGCGCACACACACACGTGCACACACACACGTGCACACACACACGCGCGCACACACACACGTGCACACACACACGTGCACGCACACACACACACGTGCACACACGCACATACACACACACGTGTACACACACACACACACACACACACACACACACACACACATACACATACATTTTAGGGGTACTGGTGCTGGTGCTGGTCATGGGGGGTGTGGGTTTGAGCTATGTCTGTCTGCATGCCAAGATAACAGTACTCCGCACCCATCTCCTTTGCTAAAGCTTTACCAACTGTCAATAAACACTCCTTGATTCTCTGTAATTGGATACCGTGAAATGGGGTTAATAGGGACAGCAAGGTGAATGGGGACACAAACTGAAAAAAGTTCGGAAACTTTTTTCGCTGAAAATTGATAACCATACTGATTTGTTGATATTTGGGTTGAAAGTGTTCTCTTGTTTTTTTAAAAAGCAACTTATAGTCCCTATTAACCCCATATATGGGTTAAATAGGATTTTTATAGCTGTCCCTATTCACCCCGTTTTACGGATGAACAGGGACAGTCACTAATACAATAAAATAATAATCAAGAAATAGGGACAGTTTGGAGAAACGTTTTATCCCATATTTTTTTCATTGGCACCGTGGTTTATATTATGGGTGCATATTATGTGCATCCATCTGAGCTATCAATTTAGCAATAAGTTGGAAACTCAGGATTGTTTCTTGATTGTTATTTTTTTGTATTAGTGACCGTCCCTATTCACCCGTAAAACGGGGTGAATAGGGACAGTCATAAAAATCCTATTTATTCCTATTTAACCCATATATGGGGTTAATAGGGACTATAAATTGCTTTTTTAAAAAACAAGAGAACACTTTCAACCCAAATATCAACAAATCGGTATGGTTATCAATTTTCAGCGAAAAACGTTTCCGAACTTTTTTTCAGTTTGTGTCCCCATTCACCTTGCTGTCCCTATTAACCCCATTTCACGGTACCTGATTTACCACCTATTTACTCAAGATACGCCGCACACCAACTTTTTGTTTGCAGGATATCTCAAAAAGTTATGGACAATGGGGATGAAATTTGCTTGACAGTTTTGGTGTGTGACAAGGACGAAATCATTAGATTTTGGTGAAGATCCAAATCCGGATACTATAATTTTGTCAACGAATCTTCACCATGGAGAGATAGGGACAAAAACTATAGATAGCACGATATCTCAAAAAGTTATGGACGGATTCCGCCGAAACTTAACGAACATGTTGTGTGTGTGACAAGGAAGAATTGACTCCGTTTTGGTGAAGATTTGAATTAGAATCCGTACACGAGAATTTTAAAAGTGATTCTTCACCATTGAGTGAAAGGGTCAGCAGAAACGTTATGTAGCATGACGTATAAAAAAATGGTGGACGAATGATGAGAAAATGAAACTAATATTTAAACTATTAATAAAAACCCAACATTTTATCGTATTTTAAAGTTTTAAACACTTAAATTAACTACAACGTACAAGATCATGTACGTTGTAGTAACTACAACGTACGTACATCATGAACGTACGTACATACACCATACACGTACGCACAACGTACGGGCACCATCAAACATATTTTTCAGCGTCGACTATCATCACAATCCGTTTCAAGGATCTTTTTTTTCTCTCACACTCACAGTTCATGTTGCGACGACCATGTACGGAGCAACCAGGTATCTGGACGTCCGAAGAAACCAGAGGGGACGATTAGGTGTTTCCAGGAAATTGCTTATTTTGTGACTTTGAGTCGTGACGTGATGACCAAAAAACAAGTCAAATGCATGGGCGGCCACACCCCAGGACCATGCGAATCATTTCTCATCAGTGACGTCGATGGGTTTGCTTCCTTTTTTCCCCCCCAATTTCAAAATATCTTCACTCTGTGTTTTGTCCAAGATGCCTTCGTTTTGAAAAATTGTTGCACTTTGTCACAATATTATACACATGTACAAATTCAAAATTGATATTAACTTAAAACTTGCTTCATTACAGGTAATCGTATATTCGTCACAATTGTAAGTTTACAACTACTGTACTGTAATTTGATCAACAATGAAACACGAGATATGAAGATTATCATATTATTACCTTCTAAATAGGAAACGAATTGTCAAGAGACATCAACTCCCTTCGTTCTTCATGTAATTGAATATAATTTGTGTGTTCTTCTTATTCTTTGATGACCTGCACCATTATCCCACCTTTTCGACCTGGGTCGGCCGGGGGAAGCTTGGCTAGTCTTCACAAACTGTCTGGCCAGGCCTGACATTCGACTTTGTCAGAAATTTGGAAATGGTGCCGGTGATAGCTTGCCTTCTTTTCGCAAACACGCCGTGGGATCTTTAACGTCCACCAACTAAGGCTGGCAGACAAGATGCCAGTTCGATGTCCATCGGAGGGACGGCACACACACTGAGGAATCACCCTCATACCTGTAAAACACCGGGATGACAGTTTATAACTGCGTCGGGGCTCGAACCCCGAATGGACAGCAATCTCTCTTAACTATATACACTACATGGCCAAACGTATGTGGACACCCGAACATCACACCCGTATGTGCTCGTCGAACATCTCTTTCCAAAATCATGGCCATTAATACGGAGTTGGTCCCCCTCTCCCCCTCTAACAGCCTCCACTCTTCTGGGAAGACTTTCCACTAGATGTTGGAACATTGCTGCGGGGATTTGCTTCCATTCAGCCACAAGAGCATTAGTGAAGTCAAGCACTGATGTTGGGAGATTAGGCCTGCCTCGCAGTCTGTGTTCCAATTCATCCCAAAGGTGTTTGATGGGGTTGAGGTCAGGGCTCTGTGCAGGCAAATCAAGTTCTTCCACACCGATCTCGACAAACCATTTCTGTATGGACTTCGCTTTGTGCACGGGCGCATTGTCATGCTGAAACAGGAAAGGGCCTTCCCCAAACTGTTGCCACAAAGTTGGAAGCACACAATCGTCTAGAATGTCATTTTATGCTGTAGCGTTAAGATTTCCCTTCACTGGAACTAAAGGGCCGAGCCCGAACCATGAAAAACAGCCCCTGACCATTATTCCTCCCCCCCCCAAACATTACAGTTGGCACTTTGCATTCGGGCAGGTAGCGTTCTCCTTGCATCCGCCAAACCCAGACCTGTCCATCGGACTGCCAGATGGTGAAGCGTGATTCATCACTCCAGAGAACGCGTTTCCACTGCTGGAGTCCAATGGCAGCAAGCTTTACACCACTCCAGCTGACGATTGGCATTGTGCATGGTGATCTTATGTTTGTGTGCGGCTCCTCGGCCATGGAAGCCCATTTCATGACGCTCCCGACGGACAGTTGTTGTGCTAACGTTGCTTCCAGAGGCAGTTTAGAACTCGGTAGTGAGTGTTGCAACCGAGAACAGAAGGATTTTTACACGCAACGTGCTTCAGCACTCGGTGGTCCCGTTCTGTGAGCTTGTGTGGCCTACCACTTCATGGCTGAGCTGTTGTTGCTTCTAGACGTTTGCACTTCACAATAACAGCACTTACAGTTGACCGGGGCAGCTCTCGCAGGGCAGAAATTTGACGAATTGACTTGTTGTAAAGGTGGCATCCCATGACGGTGCCACGTTGAAAGTCACTGAGCTCTTCAGTATGGCCCATTCTACTGCCAATGTTTGTCTATGGAGATTGCATGGCTGTGTGCTTGATTATATATTGTCATGTGCCTGCCCTGCGGTTAACACCGCAGGTTGACAAGGAGGACCAAACGAGCTTTAACTCGGAGGCGTTCAATTCAATGGAAGACCTTCGTTATACCCGCGGGGAGCAAGTGAGGGAGAAGCCGTAAGCGCTTACCTTCACGGCTCTCACCGGCAGTCTTCAAACCTGCAATAATTAATTAAACTGTCACGGAATTAAAATGGACAAAAATACCGGATTAATTTTTTTAAAATGCCGGTCACAAAATAATGCACGATAAAACTATATTCCTAATTGGCGCGCTCCCACACATACCCGATAGTCCAGCGGATAGGTACTAAAAAATGAGCGTATTGTGCATTTTATGATAAAAGCATGAAACTTGGCAGACTCGTACTAGACATCATAGGGAACATTTTAAAGATTGGAGGCATTCTGGATCTATCCTGTGTCAACCGAGGCAGCCATTTTTCCAAGATGCCTGCCATCGAAAAATTTCTGCCGATAACACTGGTCAACAGCCAAATTGGTTCTGACTTATTTTGAACTGTTTTTAACTAATTTGGTGCCCACTAATCCGAATCTGACCTTAAAATTTCGCGATCACGTAACCTTGACGTAGTTCATCATAAGTGTGGAAAAAAATATTTAGAGCATTCGAATTTCTTGATTAAGTCTCAATAAGTCTATTTATTGTCACAAAAAATAATATGTAGTTAAAGTTTTTATTTACATCACATAAAAAAATGTAAATCTACAAAAATAATATGAACTTCATAAAATATCACAAAAAAACAAGCATTCTGAGTATTGCGCTGCAATACATGTCCCCTACCGGCAGTCTGTCAGACGGAAAACTGTTGGGGAATTATATAATTACCAACTCACGGTCTGAGGTAGCTCGGCTAAAATTTATCCAATTTGCACCAAATAAATTTTATGAATGGTTGCACAGACCCCTACTTCTCACTAAAAGTGGAAACAGAATGTAAATTGGAGTTAAAATAAGCCCGCAAGGTTGCTCCGTGGAGCAGCCTGCACATATTGCACGATGTGTGAATTATATAATTACCAACTCACGGTCTGAGGTAACTCGGCTAAAAATTATCCAATTTGCACCAAATAAATTTTATGAATGGTTGCACAGACCCCTACTTCTCACTAAAAGTGGAAACAGAATGTAAATTGGAGTTAAAACAAGGAATATTAACAGCTTTTACTTACCGCACTCCAAATTATAGTCCGGAAAACTGTTAGGGAAATTACCAAAGTTCAAAGTGCCATAACTTTGTCAAAAATGATCGAAACGTCGTGAAGCTCGAACTTGCTCTGTAACCTATCATGAGGAAACCATGCAACAAGTTTGAAATCATTAGCATTAAGAGTTTAGAAAAAAGGTCCGGAAAACTGTTCTTTGCGTGACGGACTGACGGACTGACAGACGGAGGGACGGCGTGTAAACCTATAGTCCCATCCGGTAGGGGACTAATAATATGAACTTTAAGTTTTTATTTACATCACATAAAAAAATGTAAATCTCCAAAAATAATATGATCTTTATAAAATATCACAAAAAATAATATGAACTTTAAGTTTTTATTTACATCACATTAAAAGTGCTTCTGAACTTTACTTTTGCGTTTGTAGGAGCAATCACTTTCACGCTGTAAAGTCCAACAGTAGTCGCCCATCATGTTTGGATTGAATCGGCCTCGATATCGAGTCTCCATGATGGCAATTTCCTGGTGAAACCTTTCTCCATGTTCATCACTGACATCGCCAAGATTTTGTGGAAAGAAGTCCAGACGAGAATGGAAGACTTTTGACTCGAAGGTCGCAAGAAACTCATTTTGCAAGAAATGTTCGTTTCCCATTAATCGTACATTTTTCAAAATCCAATCTCACCCCTCCCCTCCAAATCTTCCCCATCACCCATCCCTTTCAAATCTTCCCCCTTGCCCTTCCCTTCCAAATCTTCCCCATCACCCATCCCTTTCAGATCTCCCCCCTTGCCCCTTCCCTCCTAAACTCCCCCCACACCCCTCCCCTCTGAGACCCTCCCTCACTCCTCCCCTCCTAGACTCCCCTCTCACCCCTCCTCCTCAAAGCGTCCTCCCCGCTTCTTCCCCCTTTCAACTCTCACCTTCATCTCCCTCAACCTTCTGCCTCACTCTTCCCCCTCCTCAAACAACACCTCACTGCGCCTCACCCAATCACCATCAAACCTTTTGTCCGCCCCATTCTTCGATTTCTCCAAGCTGTTCTGAAATCTCTGACACACCTTCAACAGCTCTCCCTACCTCTTCCACATCATACCCTACCGCCCCCCCCCCCGTTCTGTATCCGATGCTCCCCCTTCCTCTTCTGGGGCCTTCGCTCAAACTTGACTGATCTCTCCATACAGGTTGCTTCTGACAAACCAGACGTGATCTGTTTCACAGAAACTTTCCTCCTTCATGATGTCCCTGATTTCTTGGTATCTCTCTCAGGTTACTCCCTCCTCCGGTATGATAGACCTGAGCCTCGTCCTGGAGGGGGGGGGGGGGGGGGGGGTTGCTATCTTTATAAAAAAACTCTCTTCCTCACTCGCCCTGCACTGCCCTCTCTCCACCTCACCCCCAGGAATACCTTTGGCTACGGCTTCCCCTTCGCTCCCACCTTTTGTTCATATGTGTGTTGTACCGTCCACGAAACAGTGATGACTCCATCTACATCTCGCTGTCTGATAACATGGACCAACTTCTATCTACCCATCCCAACTCTCTCTTCCTCATATGTGGTGATTTCATTTGTCACCATGCCATTTGGCTGGGTGTGGGTACCTCTCTCACCAGCCATGGCTCTTCAGCAAAGGACTTCTGTGACTCACTGGGACTGACACAATCTGTCAATTTCCCGACCCGGATCTCAATCAACGGAGCATCTTCTCTTCTGGACTTGGTTATGACTAACTTCCCTGAAAATGTCTGCTGCTCTTCCTCTGCTCCAATCGGCTCAACTGATCATGTGCTTGTTAAAGTGGACATCTCTCTGACCATTCTCAGAGAGCCTCCTCAGCGTCGACGAGTCTGGCATTTCACTCAGGCCAACTGGCATGGTCTTCAAGCAGCCATCAATCATCTGGACTGGTCTCCCATCTCTACCGCCTCTGACATCAACTCATCCTGGGAATTCTTCCAAAGTAAACTGCTCTCTCTCATGCACAGATTTATCCCATCTCGTCTTCAGTTGTCATACCCTTCCTCCCGTCCATGGTACATGGAATCTTGTGGTGAGGCTGTTGCCCAGAAACAACTTGCTTTCGTCTCCTGGAAAGCAAATCCAATGGAAGGAAATCTCATTTCCTTTCACAAAGCCCGAAACAAGTGTGTGTCCACCCTCAGGAGAGCCAGGAAACAATATCTCTCCGTTCTCAGGACAGAACTCTCTTATCTGACTCCCTCTTCCAAATCCTGGTGGCATCTGGTCAAATCTGTTTCTGGTGTTTGTTCCCCCTCCATCCCCTCCCTCACCTCAAACGGCGCCACGGCTGAATCCGCGCGTGAAAAAGCTGAATGCTGAATGCCTCAACTCTGTGTTTGCCTCTAAATCTTGTGTCCCAAACCCATCCCTCTCTGTACCCACCGTACCCAGTCGTACCCAGCTGCTCCTGGACTCTGTTCCCTTTCCTCCTGACAAGGTGGAAAAGTTTCTGTCAACCCTCGACTCTGATTCTGCAACTGGACCTGACGGCATCAGCCCACGGGTCCTAAAATCTTGTTCTTCCGCTCTTTCACTCCCTCTCTCTGTTCTCTTCACACTCTCTTTTGCTCAAGGTCATCTGCCATCTGCTTGGAAATCTGTCAACATCACCGCTTTGCACAAAAAAGGTGCAAAAACAGATCCCAGCAACTACAGACCAATCAGCCTTCTCTCAATTATCAGTAAAGTCATGGAATCCATCATTGCTTCAGATATGAAATCTTTCCTCTTCTCCATTGGCTTGATCTCTGATCATCAATTTGGTTTCAGACCTGGTCACTCTACTCTGGACATGCTGCTACTGCTTTCTCAGCAATGGATGGAGGTCCTCAATGCCAAACAGGAAATTAGAGCTGTCTCCCTTGACATATCACGTGCCTTCGATACGGTCTGGCACCCCGCTCTGCTCACCAAACTCTCCTCTGTTGGTATCCATGGAAATCTCCATGCATGGCTGGCGGACGTCCTTTCTAGTCGTAGTCAACGTGTGGCCCTGAATGGGTTTCTCTCATCTCCTCTTCCTGTTCAGGCTGGAGTTCCCCAAGGCAGTGTTCTGGGCCCTGTGCTTTTTCTGGTCTTCATCAATGATCTCTCCGACTCTCTTGAAAATCCTCTCAATCTATTTGCTGATGACTCTACTCTCTGTCGCTCCATTCTTCATCCCTCAGATCGGCAGTCTGCAGCCTCCTCACTCTCTGCAGACCTGGACAAAATCACAGACTGGGCAAACAAGTGGAACATGTCTTTCAATCCTGACAAATCTCACACTCTTACGATGTCTCTCCGAAAAGACCGACTGGACAACCCTCCCATCTACTTTCTGAATAATCCTCTCCAAGAAGTTCTGTCACTCAAACTTTTGGGTCTCACTATCTGCCATGATCTTTCCTGGGAAAACCACATTTCAAATCTGGCCTCCAAAGCCAGTCGCCGACTGGGCATCCTCCGTCATGCAAAGTCCTTCCTTGGCACACCTGAGCTCCTCACCACGTACAAGGCTTTCATCCGCAGCTCAATGGAATACTGCTCTCCCCTCTGGGCTGGTGCTCCTGCCTCACACCTAGTTCATCTTCACGCTGTTGAAAGCAAAGCATTCAGAATCATTGGAATCTCCCGCGATGAAGCTAACTCCAAGGGCCTCTCACTCACTCACCGCAGGCAGGTTGGTGGTCTTTCCGTCTTCTACCGACTCCTCTCTGGCCTTGACCCCCCAGCTCTCTCTGGGCTCTGTCCCGCAAATATTCCTACAGGTCGCACAAGATCTGCCTGCAACCCTCTTATGGTTAAACTGCCAAAATCAAGACTCTCTGCTCACCTTCACTCCTTCATTCCTCTTTTCTCCCGCCTCTGGAACAAACTCCCTCACTCTCTTCAATCCCACTCCACCCTCCAGGTCTTTAAAACAGCTGTTCACCACCATCTCTTATCTTCCCCCATCCAAAACCTTGATATTTTCTATCCCCGATAATTTCACCCCAATACCACTTTTTGAAATACCAACTTCTGTCCTGGAAGTCCTTGGTGTCCTTGTGTTTTATACTTCTCCCACCCCCCCCCCCCCCCTTCCCACGCCTCCTCCCCCCAAGCCCTCTACCTCCCACACATCTCCCTGCTCTTAAATGTTGTGTGCTCTCAAGTGTTTGTGTGCTTCCCATTTTCTTGTCTTCCGCTCCCTCTTTTTATATATTTTGTTTGTCTGGTTGATTTGTTTGTGAAGTAAATGTCAGCTCTTTCACGAGCCTCGATTCAGTATACAAAAAAAAAGAAAAAGAAAAAGGTATCTTTTGTGACATTCGAGCACCAAGCGCCTGGTAACTCTTCAACATCTTGTCCACAAGCTCTTCATAATTTGGTGCTCGAAAATGTCCAAGGTAATTGTTAGCAAGAGCCACAAAGCTATCCCAAGCAACGCTTTCCAGCTCAGATAGTCTCGTTACAACGTCCTGATTAGTGAGTACAAGACGAATTTGAGGACCATTGAAAACACCCGCCTTTACTTTGGCCTCAGATACAATGCCTTGGACCTTCATTAGCAAGTCGTGGAAGCTAGCACCATCTTGATCCATGGCCTTCATAATGTTCTTCATCAAACCAAGTTTCAAATGAAATGGTGGTAAGAATACCTTCTCAGGGTCAACAAGAGGTTTGTGAATTTCAAATGAAGTTGTGTTCCTATGGTATACTGGTTCTCAAAAACTGCATGTGCTAGTGAAAATTGGATATCAAAATCGAAATCTACAGGTTCATGTTGGTTAGAATCACCTTAAAATATACTAGAACCATAAAACCTTTAAAATTTTGTTGACCAGTGGAAGTGAATGACAAAAATCACTTTTAATAACATATTGTTAATATGTCCATGCTATATAGCAACGTACTCAATCCCACTGATTATAAATATGTCCTATATATATATATTTAATGTATCATATGACCAATATAGGTCCTTTGATGGTCAAAATAAATAAAATTTGAACAAAAGGCTTAATAATCATGATAATGATTCACGATCCTTTCGGTATCACAACATATATTTTCCTGAATAGTACATTCACGAAACACACACCATGGATGGATATATCCACAGACACACACATAGTGATATATATATCAAAATATTCTATAATGTTCCCCTATCAAGAAACCAACATCAACAGCTATTTCAGGTGTGTTTATATTTTTGATTTTTGGATATAAACTTTTACTACCTACACAACAGCACTATGATAATATGTTTCATTTGATTTGTATCTTCCACTTCCTTACATTCTATGACAGAAGTTTTTTGGAAACGTTTAAGTCAAATCTTACAATAAAATATTGACCTACACATGTTGTGTTATGAGTTATTGTTATAAGTATTACAAAATGTATCAAATTATTCAGCTGATTAATTAGAAACAGGTGTTTTTTGCAGAACATATCCAGAATGCCTCCAATCTTAAAAATATTCCCCATAATATCGAGTTTTAGCGTGCTCGTGCTTCTTATTAGTCCACTACCAGTGTAACACCGGAGGGACTATAAGTTTGCACTCCGTCCCTCCGTCTGTCAGTCCGTCACGCAAAGAACAGTTTTCCGGACTTTTTTTTCTAAACTCTTAATGCTAATGATATCAAACTTGGTACATGGTTTCCTCATGATAGATTACAGATCAAGTTCGAACTTCACGACGTTTTGATCATTTTTGACAAAGTTATGGCACTTTATATCATATAGATAACCACCTTTAGAGGCCATTTGTCCCCGCGAAGCGGGGGTTGGCCTTTTTCGGGAACCGTGGTTGTTGTTGTTTTTCGGTCCCCTTTTTGAAGCAATGTTTTACGGCCGATGCCCTTCCTGACGCCAACCCATTTTGCCGCCTTTAACGACAAACAGGGAATTACCAGTGAACTGGTACTCAATTAGCCGACCTCGGAAGGATGACAGGCTGAGTCAACCCCCCTGGCGTTAATTCAGCGATCAACCAGGATTCGAACCCAGGATTCTAGGATCCTAAGGCGGCACCCTAGCCGCTAGCCCAACACCAGGCTCTTTGAACTTTGGTAATTTCCCCAACAGTTTTCCGGACGACAGACTGCCGGAAGGGGACATGTATTGCAGCGCAATACTCAGAATGCTTGTTAGTCCCCTGTCGTAAGAAGTCAAATCCACAACATTGCCCAATGATAGGTTTAATACAAATTCGAACTCTGGCAACACCTGTAAAATACGATCATGCAATATATCAGGATTATAATAAAGGAGAAGTCAAGCAATTATCAATCAGAGCAAGCAAGCCGTGATCATCTGAATATACGCACCATTCAAGTCTACACTGTCACTGATTGCATGTCTCAGGAATGATCCGGAGCAATGGCAGTCCGGGTTCTTATAGACGCCTCTCAGTGGTTAGAGAGAGCATAACACCTGGGTTCAACTTAGGTACAATTTCATTACATTCTCCCCGCCGTTAAAACTACACTTCCGCTAAGGCAGGAATCAAGCATGCAGCCATAATAATAGTAGGGGCAGCAATGGTCAGTCCATGTCAGTCGGTCCATCCGTAGCGATCGGGGCGACGAATCTCCCTTCCGGCACGGGTCCGGAAACTACCGGGTGCTACGTCCCCAAGGCCGGAGTCCCCTGCGTCGGAGTAGCCGCCTAAGTCAGGTGACGGAGGTGGCACTACAGAGTCTACAGGTTGGGGTTTGCTTAGTGGTGAGATGGCCGGCAGATACTCCACAGGCGGAGCAATGGGAGAGTTAATGGACTCGTAAATTGGTTCATCAATTTCCCCGCAAGGGGCCAGGTGGCGTACGGAGACTGTTGACTCGCGTCCATCTGACATCAGCACTCGAGCATGTTCGGGATTAGCTTGGAGTACCTGCACCTTATCCACTAGCGGATCATACTTACTCATGCGGACAGCCCGTTTGAGGTAAGCCGGACCCGGCTCTACAAGACAACGAGGTAAAGATCGGATACTACCTGAACTCCTCGGGTGAAGAAACATCCGTTCGTGGGGAGTTTGATTGGTAGCCGTACACAGTAAAGTCCTGATCGAGTTCAGTGCCGCAGGCAGCGAGCAGGCCCATTTGTCTAGGCCTCGGCTGAGGGACTTAAGGCTCAGTGTAACGGCTCTCCATATAATTCCATTGAAGCGTTCGACCTGTCCATTCGCCTGCGGCCTATACGGAGTGGTATAGCTAGAAGCGACATTATGATGGAGTAAGAAGTTCCTCACTTCCTGGGACAGGAACACCGCGCCTCGATCGGTATGCACGTAGGCTGGATTCCCAAACATAGAAAACAAGTTCTGCAGGCACCGGATAACCGTGGCGGCTGTCATATCTACGCACGGGAAAGCAAAAGGGAATCTCGAGAACTCATCAACAATTGTGAGCAGGTAACGAGAGTTACTCAAAGCCGGTGATGCCAGCAGTGGCCCTTTGAAATCCATCGCCAATCTCTCCCACGGCCTAGTCGCTCGGACTAGCGTTCCCATAGGAGGGTTGTCGAAGCACGGTTTGAGTTCAGCACATACAGAACAAGTGCGACAGATTTGACGAACATCCTCAACCGAGTAGGGCAAGTTACGACTACGCACAAAATGAGCGAAACGCGTCACCCCGGGATGGCACAAGGTGTCGTGCAAAGTGTGCAGATCCTCAAAAGATATGAGACCCGCACACGTCACCGGCCGCGATAAGGCGTCGGCAACTAGGTTATCCCTCCCAGGGCGATATTTGATTGTGTAGCAGAAATCTGCGAGTTCGATCCGCCAGCGAGTGATTTTCTCATTCTTAATGCTTTGAGCATGCTGGGTGTCGTACATAAACGCAACGCTCAGTTGGTCCATGATAATTTGGAAGCATCGTCCGAGAAAATAGGGACGCCAACGCCGAATCGACTCGACGATGGCATACGCCTCCTTTTCGACAGATGAATGTCTCCGCTCAGCGGAGGAGAGAGTTCGCGAAAAGAAGGCCACAGGGCACCCCCCTTGGGAGAGAGTTGCAGCTATCGCATGATCCGACGCATCACTTTCCAAAACAAAAGATTTATTTTCATCAATCGTCGCCACAGCGGTGCCAGCGATGTCAGACTTAAAGTTATGGAAGGCGGCCTTGGCGGCAAGCCTCATGGGGAACGTGTCGCAGTCCACAAGTGGGCGGGAGTTTCACGGAGAAATTTTGCACCCACTTAGAATAATGAGCGAACAGCCCGAGGTCACGCTTCAACGAAGCACGATCGCAGGGCGGGGCCATGTCGAGCAAGGGTCGCAGATGCTCCTTATCCGGAGCAACAGAGCCGTGGGTCACGGTGTACCCCAAAAGGTCTATTGTGCGAGCAGAGTAACGACATTTAGCCTCATTCATAGTTAAGCGATACCTCTGCGCGACCTTGAGGAAGCGTTTCAGATTAGCATCATGATGTTCCTGGTCATACCCGCAAACCGTAAGATTATCCAGATAAACAAAGACATCGATCAAGTTCTCCTTAGCGATGAAGTCATCCATAGCCCTCTGAAAACAGGCGACCCCGTTCGTTACCCCAAAAGGAAGCCGGGTGAACTGGTATAACCTCTGACTCGATTCAAACGCTGTATAGATGCGATCTGCCTCAGAGATGGGGATTTGATGATACGCACTACGCAGATCGAGAGTGCTATAGACCGAATACTGGGCCACCTGTCGAACCAGGGAGTCCATTCCCGGGAGTGGGTAGGTGTCCAGCTGTGTAAACCGATTTTTAGTCTGCGAGTAGTCGATTACCATGCGTTTGCGATGCGATTCGCTTCGTACCACCAGAACTTGGGCTCGCCATTGCGACTGACTAGGTTTTATGACACCTTCCTTTAGTAGCTGGGCCATTTCTTCCGCAATGAATTGTGCGTCAGCTCGTGAGTAGCGTCGCGATTTAATCGTGACAGGTGTACAGTCCGTTGTCATATTTGGGAACAGCGACAGTGGCTCACTTTCCATCCCTGCAAGAGCACACACAGCAAGTGTATCAGTACCACCAAACTCCATTTCCAAACGTCCATGTCGCTTGAGGAAATCATGTTCAAGCAAAACTTCTGCACATAATGCTTGTAAGACCATCAGATGCACATCCGGAAACATTCGACCCTTAATCACAAGCTTCAGTCGACATTCCCCTTTTGTGCTAAGCCATAGCCCCTGAGACGCCATAAAGATTCGGCGTCTTGTCCCAAGAATCGGCCATCCATGTTTCTGCACAAGTCGAAAATCAACATAACTATCCGTGGATCCCGTGTCGATCAAAGCATCAGCAAAAATACCCTCGATCATGAGTGGGATTATAGCACGAGCCAGGCCAGGTGGACCTGTAGTTATTGAGTCGTCAAGGCGAGGCGCTCGTGCCTCGTGTGTGGATCCAACGCCAGCTAAATTCTTTCATGCCGTTGAAGTCCTTTGTAGGCCAGTCGTGCCGCCTCCAGAGGGCGCACGTGCCACGCGTGAAGTTCCCTGCTTTCGTGCCGTGAAAGTAGCTTGTAGATCATACATGCAGCCTCCGTAGGGTGCTCGAGCCGCATGTGGATTTTCAAAGCCAGCATTAGCCGATCGGGTGGTCGATCGCGAAAGTTGGCAGGGCGTCGAAAGAATGCCTGTCAAGGACGATCGCCCCACGTACTGAAGTGTTTGCGCCACTTGTTTAGTCGGCGCGGCGTGTCTCACCAAGGTCGAGCTTGCAGCTCGGGGCCCACGGAAAGGGGCGATCTCCATCAAAGTCGGGTGAGGTGCACTGCGCGCCGTTCGTGCCACCAGCCCGGCGATAAACACATTCATCGTCGAACGGGCTCGTTTGCTCCGCAACGCTCGGCAAAATGTCCCAGCTTTGAGCACAAATGACACTTCGCATCTTTAGCAGGGCAAACTGACTTGGTATGATTCCGATTCCCGCAGAAATAGCACGTAGCTTCACTTCCGGACTTGGGTCCAGCCGCAGCGGTCCAGCCGCAAGCCCGGATCGGGATCTTCGAGAGTGGCTGGGGTCTCCAACTTCGGCGGAGGTGACGAGGCTGCATCCTCGGCCTCGGCGGTAGCTCTCTCGGGTCAAATCTGTTGAGATGTCCCCGCAGTGACGTATTGGCGTTCATACGCGTCGAGTTGTTCCCGTGCTTCGGTATACACGTGAGATAGCTGGAGTGCTTCGGCTAGTGTCAAATCGGCTTCTTCAAGCAGTCTCTGTCTGACGACAGGAGACCTAAATCCTGCAACGAAAGAATCGCGTACAAGGTCATCACAGACTTGTGCACGAGTGCGTACCTCCGGGGTACTCTCCTTCAGTAGGCGTTGGAGGTCTCGAGCAAATTGGTCTCGAGTCTCCGTGGGCTGTTGACGTCGCGTCGCAAGCAAATGTCGTGCATAGACCACGCTTCGTTTTTTTATGTAAATACGCTTCAGCTCCGCCACAGCTGCATCAAACGTCTCACAGTGTTCAATTGCCATGTACACGTTATGGTGCACCTTTGCTTGCAGCACTTCGAGTTTTGTTACGTTGGTGACGGCCTCCTGAGCCTTGAACTGGTTTTCCAAGACTTTCAGCCAATGTGTCAGTTCTGCGGCTGCGTCCGCCGCCTAAGGGTCCGCGGCAAAGAGTGGCACTTGGATCATCTTGTGAGTCATGTCGTTCTCGTTCGGGTTCCGTTCTCGTTCAAGACGATGAGACGAATGTATTAATTGTCGTAAGAAGTCAAATCCACAACATTGCCCAATGATAGGTTTAATACAAATTCGAACTCTGGCAACACCTGTAAAATACGATCATGCAATATATCAGGATTATAATAAAGGAGAAGTCAAGCAATTATCAATCAGAGCAAGCAAGCCATGATCATCTGAATATACGCACCATTCAAGTCTACGCTGTCACTGATTACATGTCTCAGGAATGATCCGGAGTGATGGCAGTCTGGGTTATTATAGACGCCTCTCAGTGGTTAGAGAGAGCATAACACCTGGGTTCAACTTAGGTACAATTTCATTACATCCCCTACCGGTGTACACCGGAGGCACCTATAGGTTTGCACTCTGTCCCTCCGTCTGTCAGTCCGTCACGCAAAGAACAGTTTTCCGGACTTTCTTTTTCTAAACTCTTCATGCTAATGATTTCAAACTTCGCACATGGTTTCCTCATGATAAGTTACAGATCAAGTTCGAACTTCACGACGTTTCGATCATTTTTGACAAAGTTATGGCACTTTGAACTTTGGGAATTTCCCCAACAGTTTTCCGGACGACAGACTGCCGGTAGGAGACATGTATTGCAGCGCAATACTCAGAATGCTTGTTATTGTAGCTTGTTTCAGATTGTGGCGAGTGTTAATATAATCGACTGCTTATCACAATGAAGAAAGTGTTCACGCTAGTTGAAAGCAGTGACATCACAAAGTCCGTGAAGGAGGACAAGACACACATGGACTGGAATAAGTGTATCTTCTGCCAGGAAGACACCAGTGAGAAACTCACGTGCCCAGCAGACTTTGCGGATAGGTTCCAAGGAGCTGGTTATACGTCTATTGTTCAAACTTTATCAGCATTCCACGACTTCGGTTGCTTGCCATCAAAGCGAAAGCTGACTCGAATGGACGATGGTGATGGACTGGAGAAAATATTCTTCAATAGGAAAGCAAAATTCCATAAAACATACAGTCTTAAATTCAACCAAAACGAACTCAAACGTGCAGCTAAGCGGGAGATGTGTGTCACGGATGGGAGTTCCTCTTCTAGTACGAAGGAAAAGTTCACACGTCAAAAGGTCTTCTGAACTGATGATGCTGTTGGCAATTCTTTCTTTTGTGAGAAGCCCGCATCTGATGCCCTACCTCTCCGTAAAGCCCCAACGTTTGGCCTTGACACTCGTGTGCGGCAGTGTGCTATTAAGCTACAAGATGAACGTTTGTTAGCTAAGCTCAGTGAAGGAGACTTAATCGCGACAAAGGCTGAGTACCACATCAAATGCCTTGCGTCGTTGTACAACAAATATCGAGATAAACCCACAGCATCACATGACGAATGCAACACAAACATTGCTCATAGCACTGCATTTGCTGAACGTATTTCATACATGCAAGGTGTTCTTGAGAATGAAGACATTGCCCCTGTATTCCAACTATCTGTATTGAAAAGAACTTTATACTGATAGAGTTGATCAGCTGGGAGAGGGCTCCTCTGTAGTTCACTCCACAAGATTCAAAAACAAAGTTCTAAGCTACTTTCCTGAGTTGGAGGCGCACACTGAAGGCCAGGTTGTGCTTCTTGTGGCCAATGCAAATATCGGTAAATCACTAAAAAGTTCGTGCCAGCACGATGGTGACAGTGAAGCAGTGTTCCTCTCCCGTGCTGCAAAATTGTTCGCAGAGACATGTTGACAATGAAATGCTTACCGTTCAGTGGTTCATTCAAAGAAGATTGTCAAGAAAATTCCATGCCTCACTCATTGCTGATGCTGGTCACAATGATCATGTATGGGCCAAATAATAAGAACCAAGAAAACTATTTGGCGCAGCCAGCTTTGTCCCTATCACAATTGATGACATATAACAGCTGTGTGCATCGACGACAACAAACATCACAGGAAACCAGACATACCGAACAGCGTGAGACGCCACTTCCACTCTTTCTCGGAGCATTGATCTACTCAAGGACAAGATCTCGAGATCTAGTTGATACACTTTATAGGCTGGGATTGCCTGTTTCACATGACCGTGTGCTCGGCATGTCTGCAGACCTAGGCAACTCTGCTCCATGGAAATCAACTCCGTGGAAGCTCCGATGACAATTGTAAACACGGCCAGACAGACTGTTCATACAAAAAGCCAGGAACATAGAAAATATACCACCAACACAGGATGTTCTATTTCAACATCTGCTTCGAGTGGGATATCAGGCTGGCCACGTATGGGGTCAGACCCTGCTAAAAGCGCCACACCTGCCCAGCCCAGCAAATTTCGGTTGGACACGAAAGAACGATTCGGCGGAATGGGAAGTGATGTGGATGAATCTGCCTACTGCTGGCAGGGGCGCCGCCAGGGATTTTGGGCCCCATGAAAAGATATCACAATGGGACCCTATGAAGCACGCGCACACATTTTTTCCACGACATTTTTGCTAGGAGGTTGAAACAATGCTTATATTTCTGCATACAGCATGGAATTCACTATTTGATGCAAGACTGATACCCACACAAGCAGTAGCGGACTGGGTCTTAAAACCGGCCCGGGCATCTGTCGGAGAATGTGTTAAGACTCAGGAGACTCCAATATGACCGAAACAGCTTTATAAAGTAAGGATTTATTATAATTTGGTAAGTCACTTGTTTCAATTCAATAAAGACTACAATAGCTAAACGGATTGTTAATTCAAGTCGTTGGTTCTTCTTCTTCGGCCGGTCCTCTCTCAGCGCTGTTCACAGGGTTCCGTTCCGTTCCGTAGGTCAGAGCTTCTGGTGACAAGTCTCTTGACTCATAGTTTGCTCTGGTTTATATGGGCCTTGTCGCGCTAATCCCTTCTCCGCAAATGCCCCGAGGTCATGCATGCTTGCCCCACTGGCACCAGCTCGCTCCCCTCCTGCTGCGAGTTCCATTTACCAAACAATAGGGGGGTGCTCCAGCCTGGGGCTGTGACCAGGTGGACAAGAGATTACCATGTTCGTGCACATTCTTGGCATTCATTTACGAAATCGTCTATCTGCTTCGTTACCAGTCTTAATCAATGAGTTACCAGTGCCAATCAATAAGTTACACTGAGTTACACTTCCACAATTCCCTCATCTTTTTGTTTTTGTTTATATTAACCATTAATCTAAACATCAATATAAGTAAACAATCAATCACTACAAGTACACATCAATACAAGTATAAGTAAATAATCAATCACTGCAAGTAAACATCATTACAAGTATAAGTAAATAATCATAACTTTGGTAATCAAATTCCCTTAGGCATACACCGTCATCCTGCAAGAATCACAAAACATTTCGTTGGTCATGGCTCCTTCCATATTGTTCAATCTATTGCATTTGCATCACAAATATCTTTTCAAAACAACACTTCACCATCACCAAGATACAACAATTTCTCTTCATTTTCAAGTTTTGTAAAGCATCTGCACCATCTGGCAAAAACGTTTGCCTCCACACAAATGTTGACTTTGTTTGAAAGGAAGGGCTGATCACTTGTGTTTGAATTCAGGTATGAAACATTTTCTTCTGTCTTTATGAACACCTGCACTACTTCGTGTAGGATTTCGCTGTTGTGGTAACGGTGCGGAGTCATAGACTGACCCTGCTCTCCATGTAGCATTCTTGCCACTCTTGCTGTGAACCATAATGATTCCTTGAACAAGGCCTTCGCCCAGTTTTAGTCGACTTGCCTCCTCCCTCATTATGAGTGGGCAGCAAGTGTTGGTGTAATGTTGATTGGCCAGCAAGATGTGGAACAGGGATGCCGGATGCATCCACAATGATGTTGGGACCATGGTGTTCAGGTCATTCATGGTCCTTACCAGGAGCAACCAGCAGAATCGTGCACAGCTGTTGTGACAAGGGCACAGCCGTTTTTTGCAGCTCCATGCTGGTTCCCCGGACGTTGGTGAAGTAATAACATATGTCCCCGCATTTCACAGAGGTTGCAGGTAAAATGTCGTTGTCCTGCAACTTCTGATGTGATGAATGTTCGAAGCCTTCGGACAAGAGTAAGTGATCGCCTTTCTTTCATATGTTGCAGTGTGATCCAGGCAAATGGTCACATAAATTTCCTTGGTGAAGGTAAGCATTCATCTCCAAGTTACACGGGAGAATGTCTTCATCATTCTTTGAGAAAGAGGGTGTATGCCACGATTAACTTCATTTTTTTAGCCACAAATTTTCTTTCTCGAACTTCTTCCCAATTCCGTTAGCACTCCCTTCAAAATGTGATCTCATCTTATCCTTATGCTCAGTCACATCTGAATCTGCTTTCCACACACACTGAATCAGATAGGGTACATCTTACCATGAAATCAGCATAATCATGTATATCTTCCGACAGTTTCACATTCAACAATTTGTTGTTTTCCCTTACAACATTCAAAAAGTTATAATCATTTATATGCGTCACACAAATAATATTCAATCAGGTATGTATTTTACTACTAAACTAAGAATAGCATCCACAATTGCTTTCAGGTTAATATAGTTCAAAAATTAACTTGTGCAGGTATTTTAGCACTACTCTAAGAAAATAAATTGTATATGATTACAATCACAAACAGGAATATCTAATTCCAAACAAAAATTTTCCCAAACCAACAAATTAAGCATAATGTATTATTACCATAATTCCTCTCCACTTTTTCTTTTCCCCTTTTTTTTTTTTTTTTTTTTAACAGTGTGTCACTCGTGGTGATATGAGTTCACTGATATTGTAATTGACACAACTCATAACATTGTCGTTATGCCATTATCTTAATTCTACTGTATTCATTTGCAACATCACTTGATTTAATCTTTTAATCTCAGTATTTATGGCGCCATTAAAGTCTTCCTTTTCTGGTTCCACATTTCTTTCCTCATTTGTCACTTCATGCGTTATCATCGTGTTGTTGGTTACCTTATTAAAACACACCGTCACTAAGGCTTTCAAGCAAGCCACCACTAAAACAATTGCCAATATAACTACTAAACCAACAAACAAGTCTGCTACTCCTTGTATATATTCATACCTATGACATAATTATATGTCGATGACATTCAACATTATATACCAAACTAACAAGCTTCCTAAAAGGTAAATAAAGAAAATCCCTTAATATGTAACATAAATCAGATTATTTGTCTTACCCTGATCCCCCTATCTCCCGGGGTTGAACTCAATCCCCTGATCATGAGTGTAGTTGTGATACATTTTTTACTCATGTTGTATTAATATCAGCAGGTAATTGTATGTCATGTAGGCAAATAAATGTCACTATCCCAAGTAGGAATATCACATGTTGAAAATGTAATGTTTATCAATGCAAGGGGTGTTAAAATGTAATTCAAATGACTGTAAATCACGACTATCATTTATCTGCCACTGAATGTTCTGCTGGGCTGCTAGGTGCAGCCTCATTTTCTGTGGGATCGTCCACCTTAGCCCCATGTGCTTGCTTGCAATGAGAGGCATGAATCCAACTTTCTATTTTGGGTCCATATTTGTTTCTATTCTTATCAATCTCCTATGGTTTATCATTTCGTTCCAAGATACCGCAACCAAAGGTTTTAACCAAAGCTCTACCAAACTATTTCCAATTTGAACAAAAAAATGCCAGTGAAACAATGATTCGAAGAATTAACTTCAAGGGGTCAATAAATTTATTCTATAGCCAGATCTAATTTTCCCATCCAATAGTTTGCCTTGCCACATGTCATATTATAACACTTTAATAAACCTTCGAAAAATGTTTCCCATCTCAACAAATTTCCTTTTTACAAATAGCCATGTGTAACTTACCTATTTAACTACAATTTCCTCTCAATTTGTTTGGCCTAGCTGGCCGCAAAAGTGGCTGCCAGCATGCAGTACCGTTCTTTATCTACCAAGGAAGTGCTCGTCCACACAAGATCTCGACCAAAATGTTGTTTGTAAAAACAAATCTGGGATTTCTGATTACATGGATGCACACTCTCAGGACATTTTCAGGCTGCTGTTAACAATCCACTACGATAAATTAATTCCTTTACCCACAATCAAATAATTAGTACAAATTGAGGATATTATCCCTATCACATTCTTTTATAGATTCATTATGTTGGATCTAATTTTTTTCCAATAATTTTCCACTGCTGTAAGGAAGAACAATAGCTCTCATAAGTCTTAGTAATATCGTACTTAATTTGCCCAGCATCGAATAATTTATTTACTATCCTTTCTCATCTGTTAACCAGTGACTTTGTTTGAACTCCAGAACTGAAAACCCACAATAGTTCAAACCAGCAAAATTTTCTTTACTATTTTCCCATATCATCTATGCCTAAACCACATCCATACATACAGCACAATTTATATGCTGATAAAATTCAAGTTTATATATATAAAAATCCATGAGCAGAGTACTCTGGGAAGTCAGTGTAAGACCTCTCCAAAATTTGGCTCATTTTGTACTCCCACATTTTTATGAAGCTCATATCCATAAATAGCTTTGATTCTCATATAAATTCGATCACAATGGAATCCCAAGATTACTTCCAATTTTTTACTATTAATGAATAGCTGCTCATAACTCAGCAAATCAAATCTTTATTCTCCATCTCCCTTGACAAAAGTGATAATTTTCATAATCAAATTATATTTCTATTTTTTATTTTTATTTTTATGAATTCTCTCGATATGCGATCCCATCCCCATGGAACTATCTATTTTTCAGACAAGGCACACTGTCGGTGTCAACAATCTTGTAAGATTGATACACAAAAACAAAAACAACAAACACAAACATTGATACACAAAACACACACACACGCATGCATTATGCATATTTGTTTGCGTTGGAACCATTATTTACAGATCAGGTTGGGTGTCAGTTTTATTTCATTTTCATAAAATTTGTCCTTCAATTTTATAAATGCTAATACGCAAATGGACCAAAAAGTTTATTTTTAGAAAACCCCTATGATGTCACATTGAAATTACCCTTTCAGTTCCCACCATAATTTATCCAAATTTGACTACACACCCATTTGCATGTCAGTCGACCACTGACCTATCAATCATGCGGAACACTAGTCCGAAATTCCCACCTGATCATCATGTGACTCTTGTCACTTGGTTTCAAAATTTTGCAAAGCAATTGTTCCAACTTTGTAAATTTAAAATTTTGTGCCCAACATAAAAGATCCAATTTCGGCATTTGATCAATTAATTACTAATTTGCTTACAAGCAAAAGAAAAAATGAATAATTCTTGCTCCGAAAACCTTTTCAGACACAAGAATCATCGACAGTTATTCATGTTTGTCCAGTAATCTAATCTGTTGAGGCCAATCGTCATTTGGGACCTGCCGCAATGAACGCCTAATCATTGTCTGAGGTATCGGTCAGCACTGGTACCCTTGATCTTAGTTTACCCTATGAACTTGTCTTCCTTTTGGTATACGGACATCCTCTTTTCCAATGTCCCATCCGTCCACACTTGAAACACCGGTTTCTGTCGTTGCCTGGTCTGTGCACCTGTGCACTTGTATTGCTGGGCTGCATCTCTACATCCCTGAGTTGCCACTGCAATCTCTCGTTATCTCCCGAAACACGAAAAAATTCTCTGTACCGTCCTTTTTGGGGAGACAACTGCAAATCAGATGGGACAACTGTCCCTTTCATTCCTAATTTCGAGGGCAGTTGTGCATTTGTCTCCTCCACTGTATTCTGTATCCTTTTTATTTTAAGTTCTAGATCCGTTATCCGTTCTTGCTGTTCCCGTTGTCTGGATTCACCATCCCAAAGATGGAATGCAAGCCAGTCTACCGTTAGATTCTGTCTCTTCCTGGCTTTCAATCTTTGTTCCAATCTTTCCAATCGACTTCGCTCAAATGTACCATCTCTTGGAAACTCCTCATCATGTCCCTTTGTCCACAAATACCAATTCTCGACCTGCCTTATAGCTTCGGCACCATAACGGTCGTACATATGATGTGTACAAGTACCTTTTTGTGGAATCTCTGGTTGTCCTTGTGTATTCTTGCAGGCTCCATTTCCCATTCTGCCTTTTATCAAAGTAGCGTTGGATGTGTTGTAGTTTGTTCCTCTAAAGCTTCACTCGTACCTCCAGGAAGGATCTCTCCACCTGTTCAAACGGTGATTTCCAGAGAATCTCTCTCACCTGTGGCTTTTGCACAATCCAATCTCATAGATCAGTATTTGCAGATGAGCCAGAGGGTCAGTATGAAATGGGTGAATCCTCCGGTGTCCGCTCTGTTGAAGGGGAAATCACACAATGGTAACCGCACATATATATCTATATATAAACTCACCACCTTGCTCAATTTTCCAAGGTTGTCTTCACATTGATAATATCTCACAAAGATATCAAAGCTTCTTTCTTGAGACCGCATTTTCATCAATCAAACAATCAATATATTCAATTCAATTTATTCAGTTCAATTTATTCAGTTAAATTTATTCAATTAAATTTATTCAATTAGATTCAATCAATCAACAATTCAATCAATTATTCAATTTCAATTAATTCATCAATATTCATCAATAAATCAAATTAATCATTTTGGATGACTCCTTGCATAAGCCCTTTCCCCAATGATGTCAGGACAGGTCCATCTATTGACTGAGATCGAAGCTCATCGGTCGTCACCTCTGGTTCATACCTCATGTCAATTGACGAATCACTGTTCTGTCCTAGGGTCATATCTGACCTATTTTTTCCATTTTGCCTGGTCTTCACAAATTTTCTTTGCAACCACTAAAGGCAACTCATCCTTCATTCTTGAGACCGCCAAAATGGATGGCAGATATTAAAGTTCTTTGGGAAAAATATCTCATCATTTTTCTTTTAATAGTACCCAAATCTCTTGGCAATATAAATTTCGTAAAACTCCTGAAATAAGACTGTAAAATTCCTTCAATCATGCTAAATTTTGAAACTCCATCGCTTGTAACACCCAATTTATCCCATAGGGCTTGAAAGTTCTTTCCCAAGTTAATGCAATCATTCTGCATTTGAACCCTATGATATCATTCATAATAATCATCATGATTTTATAGTCATGGTCCTATCATAATCATCTATTTAAAACGAACATTTCCTTTATCACCACAGCTATGTGGTATAATCAACAATAGAATAAAACTGTACATAGCAACAGGCTACCTCATGGCCACTTAGTATACCTATTGACAATAAGTCATAACAATATCGAATAATCATTGAACAATTAAAAAATCGCTTCCACTGCTTCAGCCGCAGCATTCGTCATTTTGTCTGCTCATCCGCGTGACCAAAACGAAATAAAGGGAGCTCAACCATTACACAGCGCTTTTAATGGCGCATGCCATAGGAACTCAACGCAATTTCGACTCGGCCAGAAAACGAGCAAATTTTGCAGGATGTTAACTGGAATTAGTCGTGAAAATATATCCAAAATATACAAAAATACACACCCACAAAAATAAACAACAAAACCCAAACAAACCCAAGGTCGACCATCTTACACAGTAAATTACATCATTTCAGCATCGTATCGATTGCTGAAATATTCCAGGGTTTATACACACCTTAAAAGAGGTATGCGTGGTGTTGCCCCCTCCCACGTTTATTCCAGGGTTTATACACACCTTAAAAGAGGTATGCGTGGTGTTGCCCCCTCCCACTTTTAATTCCTCATTAAATTCCTCATTAGATTACTCATTAAATTACTCATTAAATTACTCATTAAATTACTCATTAAATTACTCATTAAATTACTTATTAAATTACTCATTAAATTACTTATTAAATTACTCATTAAATTACTCATTAAATTACTCATTAAATTACTCATTAAATTACTCATTAAATTACTTATTAAATTACTCATTAAATTACTTATTAAATTACTCATTAAATTACTCATTAAATTACTCATTAAATTACTCATTAAATTACTCATTAAATTACTCATTATCTTAACTTACATAGTTTCAGCATTGTATTGATTGCTGAAATATTCCAGGGTTTATACACACCTTAAAAGAGGTATGCGTGGTGTTGCCCCCTCCCACGTTTATTCCAGGGTTTATACACACCTTAAAAGAGGTATGCGTGGTGTTGCCCCCTCCCACTTTTAATTACTCATTACATCGTTTCAATTAAAAACATCGCTTCTACTGCTCCAGCCGCAGCATTCGTCACTTTGTCTGCTCATCCGCATGACCAAAACGAAATAAAGGGAGCTCAACCATTACACAGCGCTTTTAATGGCGCATGCCATAGGAACTCAACGCAATTTCGACTCGGCCAGCAAACGAGCAAATTTTGCAGGATGTTAACTGGAATTAGTCGTGAAAATATATCCAAAATACACAAAAATACACACCCACAAAAATAAACAACATTTATTCCGTTCAACAGAACAAACATTTCCTATATCATGACATGCATGTCTTCAAAATTATATGACCAAGAGAAAAAGTAAAACTAATTAAAACTGCTGGCAGTGATAATCCGGGGACCATACCGCTCCATCCTGATTGGACGGGTGCGTGCTAGAGTCGTTAATAACGACAGTCCAGATCCGGTTGTTCGAAATTTCAACTCAATCGATCGAAAAATGAACGCAGGGATGCATTTTAAAGGTGCAGTGGCACTAACTGAGTTGCCACGAATATGGCCACGAAATTGCCAATATGGCCATCACAAAATATTTTCCTTAATCAATTGGCTCATAGCATAACCAATCTGCAAGTATTTCATCCGAAGATGTATCTCTGAGGACTTTTAATTAAATAAGTCATTTATAAATCAACGAGTTAATTTATTAAATGATTAATCAATAAATCAAAATTTTCCTTGACAGCCACATCACTTGGTCAGTGTCATGTCCAAATATCAGCTTCCTTACTCAAAAGGTGCCTGAGTTAATGTAATGTAATTACTGTAATAAGATTACTGCAATTACTGTAATGATTACTGTAATTACTGTAATTACCGGAACTGTAATTACTGTAATTACCTCAGGTAATTACTGTAATGTAATTACTGTAATTTAATAAGAAATGTAATTAATTAAATAAGTACTTCATTAATCGCTAATAATTAAATAACTCGTGAATTCTTATCCGATTTACTTAACATTTTAGTGTCCCCAAAACGTTGGAGCAAAACGTTGCAACAACGAAAGTGAAACGTTGTAGCGACGTTGTGGAAACGTCAGCAAAACACAACATTTGAATGTTCCCAAAACGTTGGAGCAAAACGTTGCAACAACGAAAGTGAAACGTTGTAGCGACGTTGTGGAAACGTCAGCAAACCACAACATTTGAATGTTCCCAAAACGTTGGAGCAAAACGTTGCAACAACGAAAGTGAAACGTTGTAGCGACGTTGTGGAAACGTCAGCAAACCACAACATTTGAATGTTCCCAAAACGTTGGAGCAAAACGTTGCAACAACGAAAGTGAAACGTTGTAGCGACGTTGTGGAAACGTCAGCAAAACACAACATTTGAATGTTCCCAAAACGTTGGAGCAAAACGTTGCAACAACGAAAGTGAAACGTTGTAGCGACGTTGTGGAAACGTCAGCAAACCACAACATTTGAATGTTCCCAAAACGTTGGAGCAGAACGTTGCAACAACGAAAGTGAAACGTTGTAGCGACGTTGTGGAAACGTCAGCAAACCACAACATTTGAATGTTCCCAAAACGTTGGAGCAAAACGTTGCAACAACGAAAGTGAAACGTTGTAGCGACGTTGTGGAAACGTCAGCAAACCACAACATTTGAATGTTCCCAAAACGTTGGAGCAAAACGTTGCAACAACGAAAGTGAAACGTTGTAGCGACGTTGTGGAAACGTCAGCAAACCACAACATTTGAATGTTCCCAAAACGTTGGAGCAAAACGTTGCAACAACGAAAGTGAAACGTTGTAGCGACGTTGTGGAAACGTCTTACAACAACATTATTTGGGTCTTTTGCTGTCAAAACACAATTTCTCTGCTGTCAAAGGCCCAAAACCCGGCCTCTGTGACTTCTCAGCCAATTGTCACTTTCTCTTGATAAAAACAAACATCTTCTATATTTATCCCATTAAAATCCCATTAAAATCCCATATCTTGTCACCCTTTGCATTGTTGAAAGCAATTAATTCCATAACTCAATATTACCTCACATCGTTACATCCTTACATCCTTACATCCTTACACCCACTTTTGTCCACAAATCTTTTTAGAAGTGAAACAAAATTTGTCTGTACTTTGTCTCATAGAATCCACAGTACCAGCATCGCAACCTCCCATCTGTCTATACCTTGTCACAACTCCAATTCATTCTTCAAGGAACAACCCAGAGTGATTTGAGAACTATACCCAGAGTTCTATACAATACCCAGTTTCAGAGAGTAAACAATTATATACTTTTTCATTATTTTTCCATTTAACTTGTTCAAAGAACGTTCATTTCGCAAAATCGAACCAACCACAACCTTCACCATTAATATCTATTGTAAGCGTGCCGAATAAATAAGTATCACTTTTCCTATGAGCCTCGACCAGAGGGTGGTTGTTACTCACAAACACTCGTCGCTAGCTGTTCCATTGTCTGTTGATTTTCATTCTGCTGCCGATTTCCACTGAGCCATCAGAGTGGAATTTGGAATTATTATTTCTCTGAGCTCATGAAAGTGGTGACATTGGGTGGTTTGCCATTGCTTTTCCACAAAAGCACTTAATTATTGTCTTTCATTCAACCGTGAAGCATGTCTCAAAGGCTTAGTGATGGACCTGGACAAAATTTGATGCAATTTTCATCCAATCGCCATCTTTCATAATAATTCTGGACCGGTATGAGATGGGGTTGTCTGTCATGAATTTATTTGTTGATCGAACGAGTTTTAGGTGTTTTAGAAAATGGCGGGAAACCTTGTACCCACAGCTTTGGTCCTACACAATTTCGTTTAATTTATCTAAAAAAACATTCTGTGGACCTGTCGTCTTAATCGCACACCTTGAGCGGACAGCTCAGGGGTACGTTTTCAAGTGCTAAACAAATGTACCGGCCTTACAAGACTTGGGAGCAAATGGTCGCATGGTGCACTCATGCCCCGTTTGCTCCCAGGTCACAGTAAGGCCCTTAATGACCAGCGTCGACCTGGCGCATTTTATTTAGACAGCGCAAAAATAAGTATTTACAGAAATCATTTAGAAAAACACGAATAATAGCTACAATCGTTTAAAACGTTCCATCCGTGACTTTGTCCGCTTATTCACTATTCCTGATTTGCCATCAAGGACCTCGATCATTCCCCGGCGTACTAACTTCCGCTTTTGTAAATGAGATTTCAACAGGATTACGACTCAAAGGAAAAAGAACGAGCAGACATTTTGTAGGACGTTACCTCGGACGATCGTTAAAATCGTTACATCTTAATCATACAAAAAATGGTTCTTTGGGTAGTAGCCACAGCACCCGGGAGTACCAGCTCAGCAATGGTTCTTTGTGATCCACTACCCAGCACCCTAGACCAACTCAAATGGATCTCTGTGTCGCGAGCACATCACCGGAGCCAAAAGGTCTCATCTATATCTTCCTTCTGAGGGCTCTCCTGCACCAATAGTGCGTGGAGAAGCCCAAACACCACTTTCTCCATATACATACAAAATAACTATACACAGGTTCGTATATCATAATGGTCAATCCACAAGAAGCCATGCTTACCTTGGCGACCTTGTCGATGTCCACTTGATCCACGTACGGTAGCCACCAAGTTGTCGGAGAATGTGTTAAGACTCAGGAGACTCCAATATGACCGAAACAGCTTTATAAAGTAAGGATTTATTATAATTTGGTAAGTCACTTGTTTCAATTCAATAAAGACTACAATAGCTAAACGGATTGTTAATTCAAGTCGTTGGTTCTTCTTCTTTGGCCGGTCCTCTCTCAGCGCTGTTCACAGGGTTCCGTTCCGTAGGTCAGAGCTTCTGGTGACAAGTCTCTTGACTCATAGTTTGCTCTGGTTTATATGGGCCTTGTCGCGCTAATCCCTTCTCCGCAAATGCCCCGAGGTCATGCATGCTCGCCCCACTGGCACCAGCTCGCTCCCCTCCTGCTGCGAGTTCCATTTACCAAACAATAGGGGGGTGCTCCAGCCTGGGGCTGTGACCAGGTGGACAAGAGATTACCATGTTCGTGCACATTCTTGGCATTCATTTACGAAATCGTCTATCTGCTTCGTTACCAGTCTTAATCAATGAGTTACCAGTGCCAATCAATAAGTTACACTGAGTTACACTTCCACACATCCTTCACCTAGGTCGGCCCATTATTCATTAATATGTTGCTTATCTGAGAAAATAGACAAAATGCTTGAAAAAAAAAACTAAATAAAATCCTCGAAAAATTAAATTTATTTTCAGTAACACAAGCACATGTCATGTCTAAGAGAGTAGGTGCCTGCGCAGTTCGCTGCTTCTGGCAGCCACACCATTAATGATATCCTTAGTTTCAAGTTTGGCCAGGATCCCTTTTTCCACAGACATCAACATGAACGCCTCAAGATGTTCTTGTGTCATTGTACTTCGCAGAAGGCTTTTGATTCTCTTCAAAGCAGAGAAAGACCGTTCACATGCCACTTGTGACACAGGCAGCATTAGCAGCAGCTTGTAGGCAAGCCCAATGCTCTTGTATGCATCAGTGAAGAGGTTCAACTTGAGGAGCACCTTGTATCAGCAGAGAGGACAGGCTTTACATGACTTACAAGTACTTGGCAGAGTCTTACTGTCCTGTTCAGACTCACTGTCCTCCTGCACTGTATAAGCATCTGCTACTGATTGTTTCAGTGTTGATCATTGTTCTCCAAGGCTTCGCAGTTCTTTTCGTGGTTGTTCCGCAGTGACACCATCATCAAATCTCAGCAAATGTTTATGCAGCTCTTCCATAGCTCCCGATGGCACTTGATCAAAGTTCCTTGGGTGAAGAAGTGAGAGATCAGCATACAATGTTGATGTTGCTGATCTGTCAAACCGCTGCTCAATGCTGCTCACAATAGTGTCAACTATTCGGCTGTACCAATTTACACAATAGTGTCCAATTTAGCATCTTAAGTCAGTTCGCGACATTGTTATCAATACCAGATCAGTAGTCAGTAGACCTATCTAAACTTACTAGGCTTATCGACTCAAAATCCTTTTAACTGTTGACTTGGTAGTTTTTATAATGAAGGAAACACGTATCGGGAGTACATACGACATAGCGATTGTGAATGTGACAGCTCTGAGGCGTCTTTCGCTTTGCATCGCCATGACGGCGAGCACCAACATGGCGGCAGTAAGACTAAAATCTGGCTTAAAGCCCCCTCACCACCCAAAGCCTTCAACCAGACATATTAACACGCTCCTCCCCCTTCATTTCCGTTCTTCATAGCAAAGCGGTAAAAATTGTTGTATCGCCATTATACTTGTCACTGCTGCCAACGCGACGCCATGGCATTATTCATTACATTCATTCATTCATTTAATGATCATTAAACATTATTCTTACGCTCATTAAACGTTCATTAAACATGAAACGTTCATTAAACATTAAACGTACATTAAACGATTACGAAAATAAAAACGAGAACACAAACATCGTCACAAACGTTACGTTACGTAATTCAAACCATGAACACATCAAATATCGGAGAGGCCATTGCCCAAACGATTTGTTTTCTCTGGTACATGTTTCTGGGCGGGTACCGTTTCAGATAAACCGGTAAAATGCCTCCCAAACGGATATCCTAATAAACGAAAACGTCCAAGGAAGCTGTTGCAAGAAAGAAGGCTCGCCTAGACGAGGACTATCGGAAGCAGGAACAAGGACGTAACACAGCTGCACACCAGTCTCGGAATACAGATCTGGTGAACAAGGACGTGACACAGCTGCACACCAGTCTCGGACTCGGAGGCAGTCCGAGGAATCCAGATCTGGTGAACAAGGACGTGACAGCTGCACACCAGTCTCGGAGGCAGTCCGAGGAATACAGATCTGGTGAACAAGGACGTGGCACAGCTGCACACCAGTCTCGGAGGCAGTCCGAGGAATACAGATCTGGTGAACAAGGATGGGACACAGCTGCACACCAGTCTTGGAGGCAGTCCGAGGAATACACATCTGGTGAACAAGGACGTGGCACAGCTGCACACCAGTCTCGGACTCGGAGGCAGTCTGCGGAATACAGATCTGGTGAACAAGGACGTGACACAGCTGCACACCAGTCTCGGAGGCAGTCCGAGGAATACAGATCTGGTGAACAAGGATGGGACACAGCTGCACACCAGTCTTGGAGGCAGTCCGAGGAATACAGATCTGGTGAACAAGGACGTGACACAGCTGCACACCAGTCTCAGAGGCAGTCCGAGAAATACAGATCTGGTGAACAAGGACGTGACACAGCTGCACACCAGTCTCGGAGGCAGTCCGAGGAATACAGATCTGGTGAACAAGGACGTGACACAGCTGCACACCAGTCTCGGAGGCAGTCCGAGGAATACAGATCTGGTGAACAAGGACGTGACACAGCTGCACACCAGTCTCGGAGGCAGTCCGAGGAATACAGATCTGGTGAACAAGGACGTGGCACAGCTGCACACCAGCCTCGGACTCGGAGGCAGTCTGAGGAATACAGATCTGGTGAACAAGGACGTGACACAGCTGCACACCAGTCTTGGAGGCAGTCTGAGGAATACAGATCTGGTGAACAAGGACGTGCCACAGCTGCACACCAGTCTCGGAGGCAGTCCGAGGAATACAGATCTGGTGAACAAGGACGTGACACAGCTGCACACCAGTCTCGGAGGCAGTCCGAGGAATACAGATCTGGTGAACAAGGACGTGACACAGCTGCACATCAGTCTCGGAGGCAGTCCGAGGAATACAGATCTGGTGAACAAGGACGTGACACAGCTGCACACCAGTCTCGGAGGCAGTCCGAGGAATACAGATCTGGTGAACAAGGACGTGACACAGCTGCACACCAGTCTCGGAGGCAGTCCGAGGAATACAGATCTGGTGAACAAGGACGTGGCACAGCTGCACACCAGCCTCGGACTCGGAGGCAGTCTGAGGAATACAGATCTGGTGAACAAGGACGTGACACAGCTGCACACCAGTCTCGGAGGCAGTCTGAGGAATACAGATCTGGTGAACAAGGACATGTGACACAGCTGCACACCAGTCTCGGAGGCAGTCCGCGGAATACAGATCTGGTGAACAAGGACGTGACACAGGTGCACACCAGCACAGTGATGTGGCTTTTATTGAAATTCTAAAGATACTGTTTAGATTTTGATGATTTGCGTGTGATATGATTGAACGGATGTTTATATAAATCGTTTAAATAATATAATCGTTTATATAAATCGTTTTCTCTCTCCTGTCTTTCTTTTCTTTTTTGACACCGAGATTTGTTTTTTAGCTGAGACCTGACGCTCCTGAACCGGCACTTCTCACGCTCAATTCACTGTCTGCTAGCAAGCCGTTCGGGTCTGGTTTGGGGGCAGGACCAAACCATTTCATGTAAATAGAGGGGGGGAGTTGGGCAATACAGAGGCTCTCTGGATGTTTACTTTTTACCAAAAACAAGAAAAGAAAAAGAACTGTTAGTTTTATGGGTCTATTATTCTATTAAAGATGATAGGTTAATAATTTAATATTGAGAATTTTTCTCTAATGTTCCAATAATTTTTACGGCCCCTGTCAGTGCAGGGCCCTTGGAATCATCCTAACTTATCCCCCCCTTACGGCGCCCCTGCCCTTAACCATTTATACGAATCCACCAAAAAACATTTTAGTACTGACAATTTCCAGGTTTCATGTCCTGGCAACTGGACTATTGATGTATAGTGGGGCGGCTTAGCCCAAATATTCAAAAGAATTGTGCATTTTGTGAAACAAGCACCAAATTTGGCACAAATGTACATTAATATGTTGCGAACATTTTCAGATATTGGGCCACTTGAAATTCCGTAATTTTTTTTTTCAAATTTTTTCAAATTTCGTAATTTCAAATTTTTCGGGTGACACCGTCACAATTTCGGTCTTCGAGGCCGGCCGATAGGCAAAGTGTGACCGGAAGGGACGAGGTTCTCCTGACCACGTGGCCCTCGATCTGGGAAGCGAGAGGCGTTCCATTAGTGGACGCGCCCCTCACGCCCGACTTTTGGGCGGCCCCGGCAGGCCGTTTGTTTTGACGTTCCGTGACAGGCCCCGCACCCCCACCTCCGGGCCGACCGGAAGCTTGTGCTGAGTACATCATACCTGAACAACTCAGTGAGGCAGAACACAGCAGTGCACACCAGGGTGACCCCTTCAGTGCATAAACCAATTAACCTGTCCACTGCAGGGCATATAGAAATGAAGTTATTTTCTGCATATAATAATAATATAAGTTCAGTTCTATATAACAATTTCTGTTATCACCACTACCACTACAACTACCACTACTACAAGCTTTGTCTGGAATTTTGTGGACTAACAGACAAACAGACATACAGACAAGCTGGGATCAAAATATTACCTCCTTCCACCATTGAGTGTAGAGGTAAACATCATGGAAATTATATCATGCCCTAGATTTAATTCATGCTTACCCGTGTATTTGCTTCACTGGTTCACAAGGTCTTTTGCATACATGTAATTCAGACTCTCGTCTTCATTGCTGACCACACAATGTTCGCAACATATTAATGTACATTTGTGCCAAATTTGGTGCTTGTATCACAAAATGCACAATTCTTTTGAATATTTGGGCTAAGCCGCCCCACTATATCGGCCGGCCTCGAAGACCGAAATTGTGACGGTGTCACCCGAAAAATTTGAAATTACGAAATTTGAAAAAATTTGAAAAAAAAAATTACGGAATTTCAAGTGGCCCAATATCTGAAAATGTTCGCAACATATTAATGTACATTTGTGCCAAATTTGGTGCTTGTATCACAAAATGCACAACAGGTTTGCTATGCTGCTACACTAGTACTGCGGGAGAGAACTCGCTTTCTTTTCCCATTCCTTGGAGGCATTTTTAGTGCAACATAAAAAAAATGGGAATGAGCGCCATCAACGTGGGTTTATATACAGCGCGCTCTTTATCAAAGCAGAACAAATACGCCTTTAATATTAATTTATTAATAAAGTATTTCAGTTGCACGCCTCATGAGGTTAAAAAGGTGCAGGTATGTTTTAACCACAATGCATGTCATGAAATACTTTACATCACAGACACGAAATTAAAAACACCTCACCACCACGTAATTATAAATACCTCACCACCACGTAATTCAAAACACCTCACCACCATGTGATTTAAAAACACCTCACCACCATGTGATTTAAAAACACCTCACCACCATGTGATTTAAAAACACCTCACCACCACGTGATTTAAAAACACCTCACCACCATGTGATTTAAAAACACCTCACCACCATGTGATTTAAAAACACCTCACCACCACGTAATTATAAATACCTCACCACCACGTAATTCAAAACACCTCACCACCATGTGATTTAAAAACACCTCACCACCATGTGATTTAAAAACACCTCACCACCACATAATTCAAAATACCGCACCATCACGTGATTCAAAACCACCACATCGTTATTAAAAACACTTCACAACCACGGAAACAAAAGTTTGAGGGAGTCGTTAAGTGAGAACACAGACACTGCCCAGATGTGTAGATATATAGATAAATGACTGTACCCGAGTTGCCGTTTTGTCATGGTTTAAACCAATCATAATTCAAACAATTATTTTGCACAAATGTATTTGTAATATACGTGATATCACATTTTATAAACAATTGAAGTTGAAAAAAAAAATGTCCCCAAAATAAAATCCCCCCCCAAAAAATAAAAATTGGAATTTTTTCTAAAAAAATACCCTTAGGACATACCGACGGGAGAGATATGTGCATACCAGAAGTTTGGTACGATTTCACAAAAGTTTGAGAAAGTAGTTCAGTGACAAGACAACACAAGACAACACAGGACAGGAAGGACGCTGCACAGATATATATATATATATAGCTATACAGACTTGGCATTTAATATGGCATATTTTTTTTGTGGGGGTGAACTTACTTTTCAAGATGTCTTAGAACCAAAAGTTCATTGGAATTATGTTGAAATTATTCTAGATTTTGTTAATGTGTCCTTTAAAAGGACAGGATCAGGATCTCACGAGATCCTGGAGACGGTGGCAGGGGTTTTCGACGGTCCACACGGTCTCCACGTTTTTCAAAGTTAAGTCTGTTCACAATTGTATTTTGTCGAAACTGTATTTATCGTTCGGTGTGTGAACTTATAGTGTCCCCCTTGGAAGTTTCTCGGTGTTTATCTTTCATAAATAAATCGTTTGTTTGCTGCGTCGCGAGCAAGGCCTTGCAGCCTCAGGCTTCCCCCGTCTAAGGTTGTTCCTTCCTTCGCTGTTTTGCTAGCTTTTTTGATTTCCTCTTCTCCACCAAGCTTCACCAAACATCTACTATTTGTCTAACGTTGTAACCCCCACACCCCCCCCCCCCCCAAAAAAAAAAAAAAAACAAACAAAAAAAATCTTTTATTTCCCTTTATCCTCGTGTGCTTTTGCCTCTGCCCACATGCGCTGTCTCGCCCCGCCCCCATTTTCCCCTTGCCTTCCACCTTTTGCCCTGTTCAAGTGACTCGTGGTCGTCGCTCTAGGCTTCCTCTCCCCATTGGTATTTTTGTGAATATAAGATTGTTCTTCACAGTTCTGTTTAAATATGTTTCAACTATCCCCTTCAGTGTTTTATTCAGTGGTTTATTACAACACGCTGTTTTTCTTCTTATTTAAAAGGCTCCTTTCAATTTCCTCTTCAACTCATTCCATTTCAAAAAAATATTCAATCTCTTATGATTCCAAATCACTCCATGCTCTAAATTCTCATTCATTCCATCCCTCCTCCATTGTTCTTAAACGAATCGCTAACTTGAAAATCACAACAAACCCAATTTGTTATATATTGTTGCGGAGATGAGGACTGTATATTTTTTTGATTGTGTGCTGTACTATTATTATTATTGGTTATTCTGCGCCCCCCTACCTCCGGAGCTGTGTAAAGGTGAAAGGGCATCCCATAATTAGTCCACGAGCATACACATCAGCCAAGTAATAGAATACCCCTGTTGGTAGTTATCTCTTATTCTGTGTTTTAGGGTAAGGCTGTGTCTCCCATTAATTGAAGTACTCCATTGCACCAGTGAAAGAGAATAGATCCCCTTTCCTTCCCATCCCCAAAACCTCCATTTCCATATTACATCCCCTCTCGTCATTGCTGAGCCCTCGATTCTCAATCACCTCCCCTCCAATAACCGCCATTGACTATGTGCTTGAGTCGGAGAAGAGAGGTGGGTCCCCACCTCGTCAGAGAGGGGAGGAGTGATCCAGCCCCACTCGACCAACCATGAACAAGGGGTTTGGCTTGAGAGGGCGGGGAGAGAACGTTTGGGGGAGGTTCGAAAAGGTTAAGGGGCGGGGCCTATATAACCCACGGCGGGGGTGTTCCCAGAAGAGATGCACTTTGAGTTGGTCTGAGTCGGTTGCCAGAGGGAGTTGGTCGTCAAGAGAGAGTCGTGAAGAGTCAGTCAGTAGAGGTGGTGGTCAAGTGGTTGCGTTGGTTGCGGTGAGGAGTCGGTGGTAAAGAGTGAGGGACCAAGAAAGAGTTGAGGGTTTGGACCAACGAGTCAGACAAGTCCTGGGAACGCAGCGGACGGAGGCCGCAGCAGCAAGAACACCCAACAGCCAAAGGGGGCCTGAACGGCGGTTTGGAGCAGGGCCGAAAAGGAACGGCGGCTGCTAAACGTGCCGGTTGAGCTGCAGGACCCCCTTGGACCTTTCCTCTCCCTCCAGCCATCCACCTCCTGCCTTTCCACCCTTATTGTATACGTGAGTTTGTTTTGTTTGTTCTGTCCCTGGGTATTTAATTAAGTCTGTAGATAAGCTAGTATTTGCACTGTGTCACCTGCGTCTTATGTGTTGTAAATAAACTTGATTGCTCCTTTTTGCTTATGTGTGTAAATAGTAAATAAATTCAGTAGTATTTCCAACCTTTTTGTCTTCTTCTTCTTCTTCACATCCGTGTCGCCTTTGTCTTTTCCCTATTGACTAGCTGTAGTGCGATACGGCCAAAGTTCTGGGTGAATCGGGTGAGTCGGGGATCCTGTTAGGTCGCGGTTAAATACACCACCGCTCGGTCATCATAACATCTAAACCGCGATCTGTAACAATTGGTGTCTGGGAGTGAGATTCGGGGCCCGAACCAAATTTTTAAAACATCTAGGAAAAAATTTGGTCAAAATTTGGAGCGGCCGAAATTTGTTTTGTTTTACAAAACCCGAATTTTGAAATCGCGCCATGGCTGGTCAAGGCGACGGGATGCCGGTGGGAGAGATAGATGGGGTAGAATCGACCCAGGACCTCGGGGAAATGTATATGGAGGAAAGGGAGGAGGAGAGCAATGAGGTGGTTGAGGGTGTATCAGACGCACAAAATGGCGCTCTCGCGCACGAGGTTTCAGGCGCGCAAAGAGGCGCCTCGCACGAGCGCGCGGTAGCCGAGCCCGCTGTATCAGCGGGCTTTAACATGCAGCAGTTCATGGCACGGTTTAGCGAATACATGGCACAGTCGAAGTGCGACAACGAAAAAAGAGCCAGGGAAATGGAGGGAATGGAAAACAGAATGGGGGAGCGACTAGGAAATCAAATCGGGGAGTTAGACAAGAAATTTGGGAAGTTAGACAATAATTTTGAGGAGTTAGACAAGAAATTTGGGAAGTTAGACAATAATTTTGAGGGGTTAGACAACGGGATAAAAGAGGTAAAGAATGGGTTAACGGGGGTGGAAAACAGAATGGCTGCCCAGGAGAATCAGTTAGAGGGGGTGAAAAATGGGTTAATGGGGTTAGAAAATAGGATGGAGGACAAATTGCGGGAAATAGGGGAACAATCTGCCAGGGAAATCAAACAAATGGGAGAGCAGATAGAGGAGGTGAAAATCGGGGTAGAAACCAAACTGGATGCTCAGAGGGATGAATTGGGACAGATGAGGGTGGCATCTACAAAAGAGATGGAGGAAATACGACGAGGGGTAAGTGAGGAGGTTTCGGGGCTACGCGAGGAGGTAAAGCGAGGTGAGAAGCGTATGGAGAAAGAAGTGAGAAATAATACGGCAAAGTTACAAGGGGGAATAGAAGATCTGACGGAGGAGGTGGAACAGCTGACAGAGGGACAAACGAAGTTAGTGGAGCAGGTTCAAAGGAACACTGCAGTACTCGGAGGGTTAAAGGCGACACAAAAAGAAATTAAAAATGACTTGATAGCGACACAGAGGCAATGTCAGATGGTACGTGAGGAACTGACAATGAGGGTGGACGAGGTGACAGAGATAATGGAGACAAAGGACCGGCAGGTGAGGATGCACATAGAGACGGTCACGGTAGCTTTAGAGGACGAACTTGAGGAGACGCACCGAGAAATAAAAGAGGTTAAACAAAAATTAGAGGAAGTGGAAGAAGAGGTGAGTGAAATTAAGAAGGGACGAACAGAAACTAAAAGAGAAATCCAGGAGGAGGTGATGGAATATGTGCAAGGTCGGTGCTCAACTCATGTGATGCTCACTAACCAAATAAAGAGTTTGCAGGTGGCAAAGGAGGTGCGGAGACGAGGTACGGAGGTTAGTGGCAATGTATATGATGTGAGGAAAGCTTCAGTCGGCTTGGGGATTGGTTTGGATCCGGGTGTTCGTGAGAGGCCGTTGGTGAAGTGTGCGACAGGTCAGGTGTGCGAAAAAAGAGGTGTGCGAGAATGTCCGACCATGGGGTGTGTGAGGAAAAAGTGCACGCCGAGGAGTGAGTGTGCCGTCAGGAGTGAGTCGGTCGTAGCGCGTGTGCGAGGGAGCACAGGGAAGCGCGGTGTGGTGAGTGTTACGGAGGAAGTAACGAAAAAGTGTGCGCAAGAGGATGCGCAAGAAAGGTGTGTAACGGACGGGTGCATGGGGAAAGCGCATGCTGTCAAGAGGAAGGGAGAATGCATGCCTGTGGTGAGTGTTACAGAGGGTGTAACGGGACAATGTGCGGAAGAGTGTGCACGAGAAAGGTGTGTAACGGACAGGTGCATGAGGAAAGAGTGCGCTGTCGAGAGTAAGGGTGAGTGCGCGACCGAGAGTGGAGGTGAGAGTAGTGAGAGTGACACGGAGCGTGAGTTGGTTGTGGCAGGTGAGCGAGGATGTACACCTGGAATGGAAGGATGCACACCTGGAATGGTAGAGCGTGAGTGGGAATGCACGCTGGAATTGGTAGTGAGGCACGTGGTTGGGTGTGCGGGTGAGAGCACACCTGTGATTGTCACAAAGGAGGTGACCGAGGAAGGGGCGCGAGGAGGTGTGTTGGTGAGGTGTGCGAGCGACGAATGTGTGCCAAGGTGTTCGGTGGTCAGGTGTGTGACCAAGTCGGTGAGCGGAATGAGTGTACCGAGGTGTGTAAGAAGAGGTATGACGAGGAGCATGGAAACGGCTGCATGTATGAGCAAGAAATGGGTAGCGTATGCATGTAAGCGTCCAGGTGAAGCATCGACGGTAACCGGTTTAGCGGTTAGAGCGACTTATAGCCGATTCGGGCCCTCGGTGCGCATCGGGCAGCTTCGCGTGCCGCGAGGACCAGCGGGGATCCGAACCACGGCGGTTTCGAGGGAACCGCCGTACGCGTTCCACGCTGTGCCTCGCTTGGAACGGCCGCGTCCGGGCTCCACTAGGCGGAGCGGGCAGCCCGATAGGAAGGGTCGTCATGGCGACCACTTTCTATTGAGACGTGCCGGCAGGTCGAGATCGGGACATTGGATGGCTCCACGCCGAGGTGGTGCGTGGGATCTCGGCCCGGGTAAGCCCCCGTCCCTGCCACGAATGCGGGACGTATCCAGCCGCTGGCACAAAAGAACCCGCGTTCATGGCTCGGCTGTACGAAGCCGAGCCTTAGAAGGGAATTGGCGCACCGAGAGGATGTAATAAGTAGACGGGTGATAGTGATAGTGATCGTGATTTGATACGAAATTTATAATAGTGGGTAGAATTGGCAGTAAATGGAAAATTTTTGAATTGGTTGGAATTTGGACGAGCAAAATTTATAGTGAGAGACCCCCGATGTGGTGGGATGGCAACTCTGTCATCCCTCACGGAAGTGGGGCAAATGCGCTATAGCTTATGGGGTGTATGGCAGTGAAAACTAGCCCGGGTGGGTTAGGATATTGATAGGGTTCTAGCGAAGATGACCTTAGGTAACGTTAAGGTTTAGATAGTGACAATGATACCTGTAGTGGGGACGCAGGTAGATTAGTGTGGATTATAATGACGAGGGAGCGCAATAGTTTAAAGGGACGACTGGGAAACGCAAGTTTCAGAGGGGAGTAGTTAGATGAGATGATGCCGTGTGTTTGAGGATTGAACAGGTGTGATTGCACAGGTGTGCAACTGAACAGGTGTGTGGAGCAGTGTATGAGTGAGTGATGGTGATGTGTGTTGTGTTGACCAACTGGTCCAGGAAGAGGAGGAGGGTGCAGGTGGCACCAGGTATGATTGCACAGGTGTGCAACGACAGGTGAATGGAGGACAGGTGTATGGAATAAATGGTATGGAGTATTGGAATGGATGGTCGTGGAGTGAGTATGGTGGAAATTGTGGAGTGGAGTGGATGGTGCGAAGGTGTGAATGGGGGAAGAGTGGACCCCCATCACGGATACCCGGGGCGGGTAGTGTAAGTGTTAGGTAGAGGGTATAGGTAAATTGTGGTTGGATATTGGCATCTGTGGTGCGAGGTGAAAGAATGGTATTTGGATGGGTGCATTAGTGTTGTGGGAATGGCTGGGCGTGTAGCCTGTTAGTGTGTGTAGTTGGTTTGGGCACTCCACCACTGTGAGGATGTCGGCCAGGTGAGGCCGCAGGTGGGCTCTGGGAGCCGGTAGTTGTGGATGGGGCCCGAGGATCCGGAGGACGGACCCGGGTAGCCCAGTGCCAGAGGGCACCAGGGGGTGACAGAGCCAGGAGAGGGCCTGCCCCAGTTAGTTAGGTTAGGGTGAGGAGCTAGGTAAGCTCGGGTGGCAACTGCAGTGGTGGAGGTGTGCAGGTGGGTAGACCTGCTGGGAGAGCTACACGTCGCAGCCCAGAAATTGTGCGAGGCACCGGGAGATGAATCGGGGGAGTGAGACCCCAAATTGAGAAGCACCACAGTTTGGTCAATGGGAATTGGTTTTTAGAACCCATAGTGTAAGTTGGCCAATGGATTGGCAGGGAGAGACCCCGGGTAGTGTAAAGTGTGTTAATGTCATTTAGGAAGTAGTTAGGATGAAGTCTCCTCGCACCATCTGCATCCACTCACCTGAGGTGACAGGTACTCCGCACCATGCCATGTTTAATTATATTTTTACTGTGCAAATGTTTGGATTGTGAGACGCATCATAACGTGGGTGTGACATTGTGCTTTGATGTTCCATCTCTGCCTCCTTATGAGGATTGATGATGAATTTGGTGATGGCAAATTTTGAAGTAGAGGGATTGTGGAGATGAATTTGGTATAGGGGAAATATGGGGAAGACGTGACAGTAGTGACGAATTTGTAAATGTGTAGATTTTTGTACATATGGGGTCAGGGCAAGGGTAGGGTAGGTGACAGGGGGGTGACGTACGGTAGGGACGAGCTTTCTCACTTCGCCCTCCGTACGCATTTCGCCTTGCATTGCCTTATTGATGTGTACCCTTGTGACCTTACCCCTCGCTCAATTGTCTTTCCCCTTTTGTCTCCCACATGACCTGTGCGCCATTGGGTGCCGAGGGGAGCGTGCGTGGGTCGGCCATTGTGCGCCCGAAATTCCCAGAACCAGCTGTCTGCATCGATGCACCACATTATGGACCACATGTCTGTGGCCGAGCACCACTTATGGACCCCATGGGTTGGGGCATGGCCCCTCTGCTGGAACCGGCCATGAGGGCCCGAAATCTTGCTGGCGGACCTTGGCCACAGGGCACCGATGCCCCACAGGTGAACCACACTGGTCGGCCCTGTGGGCCATAAATAAAATAAATAAGAAGGACACATTGGGTGCAAGTTTTAATACAAATAGGCCGCCAGTAAGCCAAGCAAAGGAATGACAACATCTGGAAGAACAAATAATGATAACCAGCAGTGGGAGCCGAAGAGCAAGAGACACCTGCAGGGTTTGGGTTTGTTGGCTTTATTTTATTGATGAACAATGATGACTGCACCGATTGGTGCTTGGGTGTGTATTGGTGCGTTTTTGGGTGCTTTAATGGTGCGTCGATGCAGAGCAGACTGTCTCCCCCCCCCCCCCCCCCCCAGAAAGAACAACTACAGGTCCTGGGTTAGTTTTGTAAATAAAAATAGCGTCATTGTAAATAATGCTTCCCACCGTCAGTGTATAGTTTGAAGACCATTCCGCAATTCGGTTAACTGTGGGCGTAAGTCTGTTAGGCAGGGTGCAATGGAGCAGCGGGACACATTTATTTATGTTTTAAAACTGTCGCACTCAGGGTCAGGTTAAAAGTAGAGGGAACTACACCTACGTGTCACACTAAAAATAAAAGTTGTAGGCCCGGGACGTGCCTAAGAGGAGGAGGGTGCAGTGTTGCGGAGATGAGGACTGTATATTTTTTTGATTGTGTGCTGTACTATTATTATTATTGGTTATTCTGCGCCCCCCCTACCTCCGGAGCTGTGTAAAGGTGAAAGGGCATCCCATAATTAGTCCACGAGCATACACATCAGCCAAGTAATAGAATACCCCTGTTAGTAGTTATCTCTTATTCTGTGTTTTAGGGTAAGGCTGTGTCTCCCATTAATTGAAGTACTCCATTGCACCAGTGAAAGAGAATAGATCCCCTTTCCTTCCCATCCCCAAAACCTCCATTTCCATATTACATCCCCTCTCGTCATTGCTGAGCCCTCAATTCTCAATCACCTCCCCTCCAATAACCGCCATTGACCATGTGCTTGAGTCGGAGAAGAGAGGCGGGTCCCCACCTCGTCAGAGAGGGGAGGAGTGATCCAGCCCCACTCGACCAACCATGAACAAGGGGTTTGGCTTGAGAGGGCGGGGAGAGAACGTTTGGGGGAGGTTCGAAAAGGTTAAGGGGCGGGGCCTATATAACCCACGGCGGGGGTGTTCCCAGAAGAGATTAACTTTGAGTTGGTCTGAGTCGGTTGCCAGAGGGAGTTGGTCGTCAAGAGAGAGTCGTGAAGAGTCAGTCAGTAGAGGTGGTGGTCAAGTGGTTGCGTTGGTTGTGGTGAGGAGTCGGTGGTAAAGAGTGAGGGACCAAGAAAGAGTTGAGGGTTTGGACCAATGAGTCAGACAAGTCCTGGGAACGCAGCGGACGGAGGCCGCAGCAGCAAGAACACCCAACAGCCAAAGGGGGCCTGAACGGCGGTTTGGAGCAGGGCCGAAAAGGAACGGCGGCTGCTAAACGCGCCGGTTGAGCTGCAGGACCCCCTTGGACCTTTCCTCTCCCTCCAGCCATCCACCTCCTGCCTTTCCACCCTTCTTGTATACGTGAGTTTGTTTTGTTTGTTCTGTCCCTGGGTATTTAATTAAGTCTGTAGATAAGCTAGTATTTGCACTGTGTCACCTGCGTCTTATGTGTTGTAAATAAACTTGATTGCTCCTTTTTGCTTATGTGTGTAAATAGTAAATAAATTCAGTAGTATTTCCAACCTTTTTGTCTTCTTCTTCTTCTTCACATCCGTGTCGCCTTTGTCTTTTCCCTATTGACTAGCTGTAGTGCGATACGGCCAAAGTTCTGGGTGAATCGGGTGAGTCGGGGATCCTGTTAGGTCGCGGTTAACTACACCACCGCTCGGTCATCATAACATCTAAACCGCGATCTGTAACAATATGTTCATCTTTCATTCATCATCCACTTTCTAAACTCCCTCCTTGCCCCTCCCCTTCAAATCTCCCCCCCAACCATCCCTCCCAAATTCTCCCTCCTCCCACCTCCTTCTCAAAGCTGCCTCCTCCCCACTTCCTCTCCCTCCTATGTCATACCTCCACCTCCCCCAACCTTCTACTTTCCTCTGCCCCCCCCCCCCTCAAAGAAACTCTCACTGTGCCTCATTCCATCACCATCAAACCTTTCGTCCTCCTCATCCTTCCCTTTCTTGTAACTCTTCTGTAATCTCTGACACACTATCAACTGCTCTTCCTACAGCCCCCTCTCACCCTTCATCTGACCCTACCCCTCCCCTCCCCTGTCCTGCACCCGATGCTCCCCTCTCTCCTCACTAATGATATGGACCTCAAACATCCGGGGCCTTCGCTCAAACCTGATTGATCTCTCCATTCAGGTTGCTTCTGAAAATCCAGACTTGATCTGCTTAACAGAAACTTTCCTTCTTCAAGATGTCTCTGATTCCTTAATATCTCTTCCTGGTTACTCCCTCCTCCGGTACGATAGACCTGATCCTCGTGCTGGTGGTGGGGTGGCTATATTTATCAAAAACTCTCTTCCTCACTCTCCCTGCACTGCCCTCTCTCCACCCCACCCATAGGAGTACCTCTGGCTACGGCTTCCTCTCCGCTCCCACCTTTTGTTCATATGTGTTCTGTACCGTCCTCCAAACAGTGATGACTCCATTTACATTTCTCTGTCAGACAACTTGGACCCACTTCTATCAACTCATCCAAACTCTCTCTTCCTCATATGTGGCGACTTCAACTGTCATCATGCCAGCTGGCTGGGTGTGGGTTCATCTCTCACCAGCCATGGCACCTCAGCAAAGGACTTCTGCGACTCATTGGGACCGACACAATCTGTCAATTTCCCGACCCGGATCTCAGTCAATGGAGTATCTTCTCTTCTGGACTTGGTTATGACTAACTTCCCTGCAAATGTCTGCTGCTCTTCTTCTGCTCCAATCGGTTCTTCTGATCATGTGCTTGTTAAAGTGGACATCTCACTGGCCATTCTCAGAGAGCCTCCTCAGTGCCGATGAGTCTGGCATTTCACTCAGGCCAACTGGCACGGTCTGCAAGCAGCCATAAATCAACTGGACTGGTCTCCCATCTCTAATGCCTCTGACATCAATTCTTCCTGGGAATTCTTCCAAATCAAACTGCTCTCTCTTGTGCACAGATTTATCCCATCTCGTCTTCAGTTGTCTTACCCTTCCTCCCGTCCATGGTACACTGAATCTTGTGGTGAGGCAGTTGCCCTGAAACAACTTGCCTTTGCGTCTTGGAAGGCAAATCCAACTGAAGGCAATCTCAGTTCCTAACACCAAGCTCGAAACAAGTGTGTTTCTACCCTCAGGAGTGCCAGGAAGCACTATCTCTCCACACTCAAGATTGAGCTCTCAAACCTGTCTCCTTCCTCCAAATCCTGGTGGCGTCTGGTCAAATCAGTTTCTGGTGTTTGTTCCCCCTCCATCCCCTCCCTTACCTCAAATGGCTACACAGTTGACACCGCACGTGACAAAGCCGAATGCCTCAACTCTGTGTTTGCCTCAAAATCTTGTGTCCCAAACCCATCTCTCTCTGTTCCCACCTTTCCCAGTCGAACCCAACTGCTCCTGGATTCTGTGTCCTTCTCTCCTGACAAGGTGGAGAAGTTTTTATCAAACCTCGACTCTGATTCTGCAACTGGACCAGATGGCATCAGCCCTCGGGTCCTACAATCCTGCTCTGCCGCTCTATCTCACCCTCTCTCTGTTCTTTTCACCCTCTCTTTTGCTCAAGGTCATCTGCCAGCATCTTGGAAATCAGCAAACATTACCGCCTTGCACAAAAAAGGTGCAAAAACAGATCCTTGCAACTACAGACCAATCAGCCTGCTCCCAATTATCAGCAAAGACATGGAATCCATCATTGCTTCAGATATTAAATCCTTCCTCTTCTCCAATGGCTTGATCTCTGATCATCAATTTGGATTCAGACCAGGTCATTCTACTCTGGACATGTTGCTTCTGCTGTCTCAACAATGGATGGAGGTCCTCAATGCCAAACAGGAAATCAGAGCTGTCTCACTTGACATGTCACGTGCCTTCGATACGGTCTGGCACCCAGCTCTGCTCACCAAACTCACCTCCTATGGTATTCAGGGAAATCTCCACTCATGGCTTGCGGATTTCCTCTCTGGTCGTAGGCAACGTGTGGCCCTGAATGGATTTCTCTCATCTTCCCTTCCTGTTCTGGCTGGAGTTCCCCAAGGTAGTGTTCTGGGCCCTGTGCTATTTCTGGTCTTCATCAATGACCTCTCTGACTCTCTGGAAAATCCTCTCTATCACTTTGCTGATGACTCCACTATCTGCCACTCCATTCCTCATCCCTCAGATCGGTAGTCTGCAGCCTCCTCACTCTCTGCAGACCTGGACAAAATCACAGACTGGTCAAACAAGTGGAACATGTCTTTCAATCCTGACAAATCTCACACTCTTACAATGTCTCTCCGAAAGGACCGACTGGACAACCTTCCCATCTACTTTCTCAACAATCCTCTCCAAGAAGTTCTGTCGCTCAAGCTTTTAGGTCTCACTATCTGCCATGATCTTTCTTGGGAAAACCACATTTCCAAGCTGGCCTCCAAAGCCAGTCGCCGACTGGGCATCCTCCGTCGTGCGAAGTCCTTCCTAGGCACACCTGAGCTCCTCACCACATACAAGGCTTTCATCCGCAGCTCAATGGAATACTGTTCTCCCCTATGGGCTGGTGCTCCTGCCTCACACCTAGCTCGGCTTCACGCTGTTGAAACCAAAGCTTTCAGAATCGTTGGAATCTCCCACGATGAAGCTATCTCTGAGGGCCTTTCACTCACTCACCGCAGGCAGGTAGGTGGTCTTACTGTCTTCTACCGACTCCTCTCCTCCGGCCTTGCTCCTCCAGCTCTCTCTGTGCTCTGTCCACCCAATATTCCTTCAGGTCGCACAAGATCTGCCTGCAACCCTCTTATGGTTAAACTGCCAAAGTCTAGGCTCTCTGCTCACCTTCACTCTTTCAATTCCCCTTTTCTCCCGCCTCTGGAACAAACTCCCCCACTCCCTTCAATCCCACTCCTCCCTCCAGGTCTTTAAAACAGCTGTTCACCACCATCTCTTATCTTCCCCCATCGAAAACCTTGATCTTTTCTACCCCCGGTAATTCACCCCAGAGTCCTTGCAGTGTTCATATGTTTTATTCCTCTCCCACCTCCCCCCAAGTCCTCCCGAAGTCCCTGCTCTCAAATGTTGTGTTTGTGTCCTTCCCCCTCTCTCCCCATCTTGTCTGCCGCTCCCCTTGTTTTTTGTTTTCTGTGTCGGTTTGTCTTTTTGTGTGATTAATGTTAGCTCTTTCACGAGCCTCGATCTTGTATACCAAAAAAAAAAAAAAAAAAAAAAAAAAAAAAAAAGAAACAAAAACCACATCTGACATTTCGAAACAAATAAATTGATCCTTGAAAGTGATGTAAACTGATATCGAACTCAATTCATGCACAGTACTGTGTTAAACTTCTGTACGTTTTCCAGAAGTATCTCTTTATTTTGCACATAAGCCAAAATATTTTTTAACAAAAACAAAAGTTCAATTACGACAGGGATTACGGACAGTAAAATTACAGTTCAGTACTTCGTGTAACCCCCACGAGCATTTAGGAGAGCACGTACACGTTGAGGCATACTGTTCACGAGATTTGCCAAGGTTTGGACAGGAATCGCTTGCCATGCAGTGACAATAGCCTGCTGCAATTCATGCACAGAGGTCGGCTGCTGGTCCAAGTGGTCGATTTGACGCGTTAATTCTGCCCACAAGTTCTCCATCTGATTCATATCCAGGGACATGGCAGGCCACTCCATATGCTCTACACCACGGTCACCAAGAAAGTGTTGGATCATACGAGCACGATGAGGCCTTGCATTGTCATCTTGGAAGACAAAGTTTCATCGAAAGGCTGCACGAGCAAATGGAAGCAATGTTTCTTCCAGAATGGCCCTGTACTTGAACTGGTGCAGGTTTCCATTCAGAACAACCAGGTCAGTTTTGCCCCCTGCATGAAAAGCAGCCCAAACGGTCACCCCACCACCTCCAGCTTGGACTCTTGGCACTATACAATCTTTGTTGTAGGCTTCATGCACTTGTCTGCGCACTCGGACGCGGCCATCTTGACGATAGACCAGAAATCTAGACTCGTCACTGAAGATCACGTGATTCCAGTGTCCTGGCTGCCATTGACGGTGCTCTCTGGCCCACTGCAATCGGTGCTGGCGGTGTTGTCTGGTCAGGCGTGGCTTTCTCAGGGGACGCCTGGCATGATAGCCTGCTTGAACCAGTCATTGGTTGACTAGCCTTCTGGATACAGGCACATTTGTCAGTTGCTGCCACTCAGCCCTAAGCCGATTAGCTGACTTGGTACGGCCATTGCGGACTAACCGGTGCAGCTGGCGATCATCCCTCCTTGTGGTTCTGCGGGGACGTCCTGGCCTCGGTATTGGAGTAGGGACACCCCTCTGAGCATTTCGTTTCAGGATCTTTGACACCTGACCTTGAGTGATGCCATACTGCCGAGTAATAGCATGCTGTTTCATGCCGTAATTTTGTAAAGCCACCACTCCATGACAAACAGCATTGTCGAGTTGACGGACCATCTCCAGAGGAAGCGGCAATAACTTTTGGAGATGTGCAGCAGTTGTTTTCCACTAATACAGAACGCAACAACCCTTGTTACCCGACTGTGAAGCCAATCATCAAATGCACCTGTCCGTATATTTTGCCACGCCACCTGTGATATAATCCTGTTGACTTCTTGCTGCGACAGACAATCAGTGGACATGGTTCTTTTAACAAATAAATCACCAAAGTGTAAAAGAAACTCACCAGATTGATATACTGAGTTAAGAAAGTAAACCCAAGTCAAACCAAGAAAGTAAACCCTTTCCACTTTCGATTTCGAATACGAATCGAATACGAGCTTGAGTCGAGAGGGCGAATGTACGGGTTGGGAATGTACGGGTCTCCCTTCCCCCGCCCGGCAACGCCGGTACTGGAGGGCGTGGGTCACAGGATCGGTGAGTCTCCAAAATCCGCTTCGTGCTCTTGCGAAGATGCAGGACGGATGTCGCGATGGTTGTGCTGCTCTCCGACCATGAGAACTGCAACGTCATTGTTGACTGGCCCTCCCCTTCCCTCCCCCCTCCCTCCCAACTCCACCCTACCCTTCCCCCCTCCCCCTCCCTTTCCCCCCTCCCCCTCCCTTTCCCCCCTCCCCCTCCCTTTCCCCCTCCCCTCCCTTTTCCCTCCCCCTCCCCTCCCTTTTCCCCTCCCCCCTCCCTTTTCCCCTCCCCCCTCCCTTCCCCTCCCCCTCCCTTCCCCCTCCCCCCCTTTTCACCTCCCCCTCCCTTTTCCACCTCCCCCTCCCTTTTCCCCCTCCCCCTCCCTTTTCCCCTCCCTTTTCCCCTCCCCCTCCCTTTCCCCCTCCCCTCCCCTCCCCCTCCCCCCTCCCCTCCCCTCCCCTCCCTTTTCTCCCCTCCCCCTCCCTTGCCCCCTCCCCCGTCCATCCTCCCCCTCCCTCCCCCCTCCCCCTACCCCTTCTCCCCTCCCCCTCCCATTCCCCCTCCCCCTCCCTTTACCCCTCCCCTTCCCCTTCCGCTCCCCCCTCCCCTCCGCTGCCCCCTCCCCCACTCCCCCTTTCCCCTCCGCTCCCCCTCCCATCCCTCACCCTCCCCCTCCCCCCTCACCTCCCCCCTCCCCTCCCCTCGCCCCAGCCACTCCCCATCCCCCCTCCCACCCCCTCACCCTCCCCCTCCCATCCCTCACCCTCCCCCCCTCCCCATCCCCCCACCCCCTCTTCTCCCCTCCCCTCCCCTGCCCCCTCCCATCCCCCGCCAGCAATGCCGGGTCCTTCTGCTAGTATATATATATATATATATATATATATATAAAACACAGTTTGTGTGTGTGTGTGTGTGTAATGTTACCGATAGACTCCTAAACGGAGAGGCTCACAAACTTGATATTTGGCACAAACAAGGCCATTGAGCCTGGTACGAACATGGTCGATCTAAAAATTTATTTCATAATATTTTTAAACCATATTTTTACCTCAGCGCATTTCAGCGAGGAATATTATGACCGGAATGGCAGAGCAGCGCGCTGATTCGCTCAGAGCGATCACATGATGTTCCAACTTTGCCGCCATAATCTTACAGTTATGCGTTCTCACGTAATTCAGTTTTTTCACATTTCAGCGAGGAACATTGCCATTCACACCACATAGGTTTTTTTTTCTTTCATCTTAGATCCATATTTTTAGCCATAATGTAGCGTAGCTAACGTAGCGTTAGCATAACGTAGCGATCCTTGCTCAGGATCTTTGTCAGGTTCACGAGCGAGTTAGCCAAAACGTAAAAGTGAAAATATATCGAATTTTTTATTCATATTTACCTCAGCGCATTTCAGTGAGGAACATTATACACGGAATCTCAGCTGGTCGCAGAGCAGCGCGCTGATTCGCTCAGAGCAATCACGTGATGTTCCAACTTTGCCGCAATAATCTCACAGTTATGCATTTGCACGTAATTCAGTTTTTTCACATTTCAGCGAGGAACATTGCCATTCACACACATAGGTTTTTTTTTCACTTTCATCTGATATTTGTGATTTATTTCAAACAAACTGTATTTCCCATCTACACGGCCATGTATTCCTATTAACGTTATGTAAAGTACATAAATTGTGTGGATTACATCATTTGTGGATGTGATCAATTGCCAGTAACCATCTATATCCCTCCCCTCCCCTTCCCTCCTCCCCCTCCTTTCCCCCACCCCTCCCCCTACCCTTCCCCTCCACCCGACCCTCTCCCATTCCCCCTCCCTTCCCCCCATGCCCCTCCCTTTCCCCCACTACCCCTTCCTTTCTGCCCTACCCCTTCCCCATCCCCCTCCCCCTCCCTTTCCCATGGCTCCTCCCCCCCCCTTCCCCCCTACCCCTTCCTTTCTGCCCTACCCCTTCCCCACCCCCTCCCCCCTCCCTTTCCCCCCTACCCCTTCCTTTCCACCCCATCCCCTCCCCCCTCCCCACCCCTCCCTTTCCCCCATGTTCTCCCTTTCCCCCTACCCCTTCCTTTCTGCCCTACCCCTTCCCCACCCCCCTCCCCCTCCCCCCCACTCCTCTCCCCTCCCATCCCTCCCCCTCCCCCTCCTCCCCTCCCCCTCTTCTCCCATCCCCCTCTCCTCCCCTCCCCCCCCGTTCCCCTCCCCCCTCCCACCCTCCTCCCCCTCCCACCGCTCGGCAATTACATCTGTCCGCGGTCGCGAACGGGGT